>NW_022196915.1:48781404-48795464 GCF_008632895.1 Mastomys coucha
CATTTCTCTTTTGCAATGATTGTAAAAGCCTCATGTCATCTTTAAAGAAATACACTCAGATCTTACACACTGGTGTGTAGTCTGTTTGTCAAAGCTGAATCCCGTGCCCACCTGGCCAGAACCCATCATCCCGCGGAACAAGGGACCCTGCGAGAAATCCCGGTCTGCGGCACTGTTCCACCTGGGAATCCTTCCTATATTCAATCATCAAATCCAGGCACTATTGTGGATGCCAGCAAGTGCTGGCTGACAGGAGCCTGATATAGCTGTCTCCTGAAAGATTCTGACAGTACCCGACTAATACAGAAGTAGAGACTCACAGTCATCCACTGGACTGAGCGCAAGGTCCCCAATGAAGGAGCTAGAGAAAGGACCCAAGGAGCTGAAGTGTTTGCAGCCCCCTTAGGACAAACAACAATATGAGCTAACTAGTACCCTTAGAGCTCCCGGGGACTAAACCACCAACCAAAGAGTACACATAGTGGGACTAATGGCTCCAGCAGCATATGTATAACAGAGGATGGCCTAATCGGTCATCAATAGGAGGAGAGGTCCTTGGTCCTGTGAAGGTTCTATGCCCTAGTGTAGGAGAACACCAGGGCCAGGAAGCAGGAGAGGATGGGATGAACAGGGGAAGCGGGGAAGGAACAGGATTTTTTTTCTAGAAGGGAAACTGGGAAAGGAGATATCATATGACATGTAAATAAAGAAAATATCTAATAAAAAAAAAGCTGTAAATGTCCATCAGTCCCAGAGAAGAAACTTGCTCAAAGGTGCCAAAAATGGTCCAGCAATCCCAAGCTTTCAGTCCATCCCAGGAGCATGAGAGGATGCGACTAGAGAGCAGCAGGATTTCTTCACAGTGCTTTTTTCCTCTCCTCTTTAGTTAATGGAGGTAGGGTCAGGAACCACCTGAAGGTTGACCAGTAAGCTTAGGTGATCACAGGACACATGAGTTCCTATCACTGTTGAAACAATTAACGTAGCCTTCATGGCTTAAAAAATAGCAAGTTTAGACAATTGGAGACATGATCTGTAGCTAAGATCATGTACTGTTTTCATGAGCACCAGAGTTTGGTTCCCAGGACCTGTATCAGTGGCTCACAGTTGTCTGTAGCTCAGCTTCTAGATGTTTCGACACCTCTAGCTTGACAGACACCTACACTTATGTATACCTGCACACATACCTGAAAATAAAAAAAAATCTCTTAAAAAAATAGCAAATTTGAGGCTAAAGAAATAGATCAGTGGGTAGAACTAATATCAACCCCCTGGCTTTTATATGCTCAATGGACACATATGTGAATCCATGCATATACAAACATGCGTATACCACATGCAAAACAAAAAAGGTATATCTACTGTCTGATAGGTTAGGAGACCAGTTGGCACAGCTTGTTTTCTATTTGACACCCCACAAAGCTGAAATTGAGGTGGTGTTCCAGCTTCACTCCCTTCAAAGCTCTAGGGGAGAATCCATTTCCACGCTTCTGGACATTGTTGGCAGAATTCAGTTCCATTAGGTTGTTGGACCGAGGCCCCTGTTTCCTTGTGGGTTGTCGGCTAGAGACCACTGCTGGATCCTTGTAGCCTCTCTCTGGTTCTTGTACAAGGCCCCTGTTTGAGAGCCAAGAGTGTAGAAGATCTTCTCACACTGCCATATCACTTCAGATTCAGGAGGGAGTGTTCCACCTTAAAAGACTTAAGCGTATTGAGCCCACCCTATATTCAAGGGTGATCCCTTCACCTCAGAGTCTGTCAACTTGAACAAATCCCTTTGGCTATGTAATGTAAACTTCACCATTTCCAGGGATTAGGCAAGGGTGTGAGAGGGAATGTTTCATCCTCCCATAGACACTGGTACCTGAGCATGTCAAAGGGCAGGAAGTAGACTGAGAGCCTGTGTTGGCTGAGTGAGCATGAAGCAGTGGGGGCTGGGGCCAGCCAGATGCCATCCAAGAAAGGAGCTGGACTCAGCTTGTAATGAAACTCCACATAAGAGAAAGTGAGAGACAGGCTCCCAGAAGTCAGGACTGAGAGGAAGCTGTGGCAATGGCTGCAAGGGACAGTTTCTTCATGTGCAGTGGATTATCTTCTGCCTTCCCCACAGTACTGTAGAGATAATCAGATGATGTAATTGTCATGACTATGTATACTATGTATTCTAAATTGTAATCTGTGTTTATAAGATTGAGTGCATTACTAAGCATTTACACATAGTTATTGTCAAAAGTTTTAAAGGTATCTAAGATAGAATCTTTAATAGACTCTCCCTATAAAGTGGAAGGGGCTGCCCCTGGGCAGAGTCCTAATGAGAAAGATAAGGAGGGAGACTAACTTTTCACTGTGTTGTTTCTTGGACCTTTCAAATTAATACCATATGTGTACATTCACACCAATAAAGTCCAAAAACTACTTGAGAGTTGAAGAAAGAAGATATATTTATTGTTAATAAGGCAGTTGACCTAATCTAATCTTTCTGGAAAGGAGCATTTCAAGAGCTTTAACGTCTCAGGACTGGATGAGATAATTTAGTTGACATAAGCAGAACACAACCTGGCACCCGAAGGTGTTGGGAAAGTGGTAGTGGCCTTGGTTCTGAGGTCATCACTCTGATGGTTGGTCCCCAGTGAGTTAGTTACCCACAAAGATACAGCCAGTGGGATGCTGGAGATTAGAAGGTTTCTTGCAGTTTACTGGGATGTTGGACACAGATCTAAGGGAAGATGCCAGAGAGTTGATGGATTGTGTGGAAAATGAGAGGAAAAGGTGAGTGGAGCCAGAAACGAGGCCGAGAGGGGAGAAGAGAGCAGGTCTGGAGAGAGGCAACTGCATCCGTCACATTATGTAACTTACTTCCAGCTGCTGACATTTCCAGAAGGCTAAGCGCATTTTACATATGGAGTTATTCTGATATTCATGTTATTAAATGCTTATTAAGTAACAAATAACTTGAAATCTCATTAGCTTGCCTGCAGAAGGGTTTTTTTTTTTTAATGTATTTTTTTCCTCTTCATTTTATGGGAAGGAGCACTGAGTCCATAAATCAGAGCACTTTATGGGATGCTGCAACACCTTGCTCCAATGCCAAGATAGAGAAACTGATAGCATGGTTCTTCAAATTAAGACCCCTGAAGACTGTTGTTCCTGCTAACAGAATGCCCAGGGTAGCCAGATGTCGTGTCTCTCTCTTTTTGTTTTAAAGTAGTTGCTTTTTTCTATTGTTCTGTTTGAAGCAAGCACCTAGAAGAACCCTTGCAACTCGGGTGACTTGAAAAGAGAACACAAATGGAGGAAGAGCAGTCTCGTGCAGGAACGCCCATCAGTGCTTCAGCACTGTGGATGCCATTGTTGACACTGTACTGGACAACTTAAAATTGTGCTCCTGAAAGTGTGTGCTTCTCCTCAGCGATAGGGGAACCTCTTTCTGAAGCAGACTCTCGGGCTCTCCTCTCATACCTGCAGAATCAGAAGGCCCTGCAGAATCAGAAGGCCCTGCAGAATCAGAAGGCCCTGCGGAATCAGAAGGCCCTGCCCTGCAGAATCAAAAGGCCCTGCGGAATCAGAAGGCCCTGCCCTGCAGAATCAGAAGACCCTGCAGAAGCAGAAGGCCCTGCAGAAGCAGAAGGCCCTGCGGAATCAGAAGGCCCTGAGGAATCAGAAGGCCCTGCAGAATCAGAAGGCCCAGTTTTATGAGATTCCCAGGTGATTCAATGAAGGTCAGGCTGTGAGTTCCGATTTAAATGTGTCAATGTACAAGAGAGAAAGAGAGAGACAGAGACAGAAAGACAGAGACAGAGAGAAAGTAGTAAAACATAGCACTCATTTCTCTGATCTTTGTCATTCTTAAGAAAAAAAGAATTAGTAAATTGAACCAAAAATATATTGTGGAAGCAATTTTACCCAAAGAAAGGGTCTGGGGACAATGGGACCACTTAGGAGGCAGTGGGACTTTGAGGAAGAAAAGGAGGAGGGAGTGGTTTGGATGGAGGCTCCGATGTCACTGAGTCCAGAAGAACCTGCCGTCTCATTCTGGTCACCAAGAGGACAAGGGGGAGAGTGAGTGAAGAAAGAATCTAAATGAGCTGTGCTGTGGAGTTCCCACTTATGAGCTAGCACACGGAAAAACCAGAATTTCTCCATAGAGTAGTCTGGTTTTTGAATCAATGATTCTTTTTGACACCAAGGGCTGCTTTCATTGCTTCCTTGTCCGTTCCAATGGCCTCCTGAAAGAGTTCATCTATCAGACATTTACTTCATCTGTCGAGTAAGGCAAGCCTTCCTTTCAGTGTGAGCTAACAGGTGTGACCACTGGGGTTGCTCCGGTTACAGGCACAAGCAAAGAAACTTGACCGATTCTGTTGCTGTGTAATGTTTCTCTGGGTGTAATTTTGCTTAGAAAGTAACTAAAGGCTTTACTCCTTGCCTAAATGAGCCAGATTTTTAACAAAATCAGAGTGACTGTCCCTGGGGGTATAGTGTGAGAACTAAAGGCCTGAGGGTATGGTGTGAGAACTAAGGGCAAGGAGGCCGGAGGGAAGCAGGTTTTCTCCTGTGGGGGGAGGGACAGGAAGTCACACCCACTGTAGAGAAGGTTCATGCCTGCCCCACTAAGACACGAAGCAGAGGAAGAAAAGGTACCAGCAATGAGCTGCTGCCTCTGCAGTTTGATCCTTGGTAATAAAACAATAAAAAAAATTCTGGGCCATCATTTCCAGTGTGGAAGGGTGTCATCATTCTAAATGGTAGGGGGTCCAGGTTAATATTCATTACAATGAATAATTTCTCTTGGAAATACCTACTTAATATCCAGACTAGCAGGACTCTGGCCAGCTGCATGCTTGTGTGTGTGTGTGTGTGTGTGTGTGTGTGTGTGTGTGTATCAACATCTTAATTCTCTGAGTGATACTCATTTGTCAGAGGTAAGGTTTTCAATTAAGGAAGTGAAAAGGGAGCACCTTTTTTCATTTTTTATTATTGAAATGCAAACCAGATAAAAGGTCGAGTTCTGAGCTGGCAAGTTCATACAGCAAGGGGGCAGATGTTTTATGAGACCAGCTTCCCGTCTTTTCTGATGCATAGGCTGAGGTGCAGCCATCTTGGAGTTGACTCATCCTTGTACATGCTTGCATTTCACAGCTGGTGGTGAACATGGTACAGTCTCTTGGTGTTGCTATGGACTCATATGTGGTACAGCTATCCAGTTCAAACTGTCTCACAGTAGGATGACTTCACAGTAGACAGTTATGTAAGAACAACAGTCACTTGAATCAAACCCTTTGAGCTGATAGCAGACCCAGAGAAGCATGCTGGACCAGGCAGTCCTTACTGTGTGCAGCTGGCACCATTCACAGGCCTGGCAGCAAATATCCTTCTATTTTCGTTTTTCTTTTTTTTTCCTCTTCCATTTCTGTCTTAGTCTAGGTTTTGGTTGTGTGTGTGTGTGTGCGCGCATGTGTGTGTGTGTGCATGTGTTTGTGTGTGTGTGTGTGTACACATGTGTGTGTTTAACAATACCTGATGTGAGTAATGTAAACTCAATAAAACTATTAACAATGGGTCTTTGGTGAGGCTAACTTGGCCATGGAATGGTCAAGTTAAAATCCTGTGTGTCTTTTTTGTTTAAATAGCAAAAACTCTTGGCCCCCTGCTACTCCAGGGTCTCAGGCATGGAGGGAATATGAGGGTGTATTTGAATTGCAGCAGTTGCAGTGGACAGTATGTGAGAGCCACATGGCCCAAACCATCCCAGACTGTAGACACTTTTGTTGCCATTCTCATAGAAAGGAAGCAATATAGAAAATGCAGCGAGTTAGTAAATCCCACTCAGTTCACTCTGTGGACCACTCCCTTGCTTGTTTCTTGACAGAGAAGAACTGAGCATGTCTTCTCTAGATATCAAAATCTTTTTAACCGGACACAAGGAATTTTTGAAGATAGAGAAGAGGGATTATATTGTGAGAAGATATTTGACAGGACCTACAGGAAGGGGGCTCATTGTTCATGGGGTACGGGAGTGATGGCTGGGGCTCCTTGCAAGCAGGAGTTTGCAGTATCAGCCTGGCTTCTGAACTAGCTCTGCTCTGGAAGTGGAGGACTCTCTGCAAAGCAGGCAAGAAGCAGACAGGACTCCAGCCCTCAAGCGCTGCTGCCCCTGAGGCCCACTTCCTCTTGTAAGGCCCCACCTCCTAAAACTTCCACAGAACTCCAACTAGCTAGAGACCAAGTGTTCTTGAATCTGTGGGGGCCATTTTACATCCAAACCCTAATGCTAACTCCCCGAAATTACGAGAAACAATTGAGCAAATAATTGGATAAACCATGGCAAAGCCCTTTCTAGGTAATGTAACACCAAAGGCGAGAACCCCAAGGGAAAGGCAGCTTTGGCTCTATGTAAATTTAAAACATTTGTATACTCTCAGCCACCACAGAAGAAACAAAACGCAGATAATCAGCAACAGGAGAATTAGATTTGTAATTCACATGACAGATGAAAGTGCATACCATTTGTTGCATTGCTGATGTTATAATATTTATGTTGCTACCAAATATCACTATAATGAGCCAAATAAGTAAAAATAATACAAAGTCATAAAGAACTCCTGGGAGAAATGCTGAGGGAAGCCAGGCTCCCCGAGGCTGTCCTATCTGGATGCTCTGGAGCAAGAAGTGCTAAGGAGGCTGGTAGGTGGAACATTTCAGCCATGGCATCTTGCTTATTCACCACATACGTAGCAGAAGTGGAAACTGTACTGCAGCACTTTTCCAGGTTTTGGTAAACATCAACTGAAGTCAAGGCCCCTGAGAAAATCGCAGGTGAAAAGCAGCCATGCGTGTAGTGCAGGGTGTGCTCCAGGGCTCCAAAGGCTGGATCAGGGAAGGCACCAGAACTCTAACCTGGGACCAGGTCTTCCTTTCTTTTGGCTTGGCTTCTGGTTTTTTTTTTTTCTCTTGTTATTAACACATATCCACTGCTCCTTTCTGTGTAACAGTATGGAACATATCCCACATCTTAGTGTCCAGTGGGGAGGAGACAAAGGAAACCGGGCCAGCATGGCAACAGAGACTCAGGATGATGGTGACACAGGGGGCCTTGGGCAGACATTCTTGTGAGAGTGTGCATGAGCTTATTTGAACAGACTTTGCCTAATGAGAACCAGAGAGGAGGCTGCAGTGTACATTGAGAGAGGAGACAGAAACACCAGAACAGACCAGGTGCCTTAAGGTTACCGGCACTCACAAAAGAGAAGTGTGAGCAGATTATTTCATGTGCTGTGGTCAAAGAAGTCCTGACACTGAGCAGGAGGGATGCAGGATGCAGGCTCAGCCTCCATTCCTCTGTCAACAACAAGCGTGTCTGTGCTCCTGAAGTGAGAGACAGTGGTGTATGAGAGTAGAGTCAGTAAGATCGAGCAAAGAGACGAGCCATGTGCAGTCGTCATGACAGGGATGACGGTCCCGCTGTTTACTCAGAGGAATACAGAAACCATCAGTGTTTGTGGAGGTAGTCAAAGGAATCTCAGCTCATTCTTGATGAGGTTCACTGACTCTGTGAGGGACAAGGACTGGGGAGAGCACGAAAACAAAAACAAAGGAAACAGACAGGTCTAGGAATACTAGATCAAAGAGCTTCCTTATTGCAAATAATAGCAACTTAATTTGTATTAAAAAATGAAACCCATAAGGCAAAATCGTGTTTAATAATTAAGTTTTAATCATTTGTCCCCCGAATACATTAACGACCCCCCAGTTAAGTAGACAAGAAAGGTTTTGACCTTTGTATCTGCTGACTACCCTTGCACAGCATGCCTCTGTGCTGAAGTTTTAAACAGTAGGCATGTGTTTATATGTGGAAGCCTAACACATATACACATGCCATCTTGAGCTGCCATAACAAAATATCACAGAGCAGGTGGTTTAATCTGTTCAGTTTGAGCGGTAGACATCTGATATTGAGGTGCGGCATGGCGTGGGTCTGGTGGGAGTAACCTCTGGGTTTGAGACAGCACTTTGTCCCTGTGTCCTCATGTGGGGAATATGGAGAAGTGGACCTCTAAGAACTCCTGTCTTGTCCTGAAGGCTCCACCCATACGATGTCATCTAAATCCACTCCTCTCCTGAGCATTCATTTCCCAAGGAGCCAGCTTACAAACTAGAAAGGGGGTACAAGTCACATCTCCAACGTGAGCAAAGCACCGGCCAAGAGTGATTTCCGAAGGCCAGGATTATGCACAGTTCCGTATCTTTTATTTGTGTTTGTTTTCCAAGTTTGACTTACCAATCCTAAATGATTCTCATATTTAAAAAATACTGGGTTTTTAAAACAGAGAGATGCCTTCATTTATTAGGTATGAGGTATCGGTATGGCTAATAGAAACCTTTGAGTGACACACAGCCCATCACCAAGTGAGAAAATAACTTTAAATTACATTCCTAAAAGCAAACTATTACAAATTAATAAAAGTTACTCTTCCTTATTATAGTAGCTGCAGGTCTGCAGCTCCCTTTCAAAATAATTCTCATAAGCTTTAATCTTTTTTCTGCAGGTGGCATATTTTTGTTTATATTTTATATAACTGTATTCATGTTTTCATGCTTTTCCCCTTGATTTAAAGTTATCATGAGACTCCTCCATTATTTCTGATCTCATTAAAAATGGATCATGGGATGAGAAAGGAGCATACACTACACCATGGTTCACTTCTTAGCTCCTGTAAGTGAAGTCTGGCACAAAAGATATCAAAAGGAACACAGCCAGCAACTTCAATGACTCGCAGATAAAAGAACATTGTCTTGTCAGGGAAGACTAGTGCAAGAAAAGAGTGCATTGATTTGAAACTGTCCTGTGGGTTCTATCAGTCAGGATATGCTATGTTCCGCTGCAATAACGACTATCTTCCAAATTCCAGGAGTGTATTCTTCACACATTCACCCTACATGTTTATCTCATTGTAGTGGAGTTGCCTAAAAGGATGGCCCAGAAATCCAAGTTTCAAGAACATTTGCAGCTTCAAACATCACTGGTTGTCATCCTAGAAGGACAAAGAGGTACCGTGGATGATCCTACACCAGCAAACATGCCCTCTGGTGTAGAAATATAGGTGTTGTGTCTCCTCGTACCTGTGTGGCCTTCCCCACTGCACTCAAGAACAAGCCTAAAAGAAGAGACCTGGAATGCATTTCAAATCGTGCTATTGCCTATAAAAGACACAGTCTAGGCTGACTCAACACATGCAGGCCCATGACTGTTTCCCACACCCTCCATTTGCAGCATTCCTGAGTCCTACCTGGTATCAGCTGTGGCCTTCCCAGCTTGAACTGCTCACAAGTTCAAGGCATACAAAGGAAGCCTGCTGCCTCAGGAAGGAGGCATCTGGGGCTCATACTCTCAGACAGGCACATGGTCATGGGCTGTGACTGACATACCGAAGAAGCCTACACTTGTCTTTCAGCTCCACTGGCTCAGATCCTCCGGATGTACACATGGGCACTGGCTCACCACATCTAGGAGGGCCAGACGCTACACTGCATCAGATGTGAGAGTTGAATTTTCCCTCCTTTAGCCAGGATAGGTTCCCTGTGCAGAGAGCTCCTGTCCAGAGCTAAGCTTCTGCCCTATGCCTAGGCAGTAGCTGTTTCTTTCTAACCTAAGGCTTGTGAGTATAAAGGAATTGGCCAGCCACGAGACTCAGAGGGAGAGTCAGCCCAGGCCATATCCTGGTGATAGACCAAAAGTTAATGGAATTAAGAGTGTGACAAAGGAGTACAGGGACGGGCAGTGGGCAGGAGAAAAGGGTTAGAACTCATCTGCCCGGAGCTTCAGGTTCAGCTGCTGTGTCGATCAGGCCGCACAAGTGGATGAAAGAGCAGCACTAATCTTTGTCTGTACAACATTGACCAGGGAACATTTTGTTCATTTCACCAAGTCAGATGGTTATTTTGCCAGTTTGGGGTATAGAATCTAAAGATGATCATCACACTCCTGAACCAGGCTTGGATCACGTCAGTAATTAGGATTGGACCGCAGCCCTAATTAGGAACAGCTACTCGGCCATCCTCCAGGGTGCAGTACCCCTGCCTGGAGAAATTAAAGGCACAGCCAGCACAATTCTGGCACAGTGATCTCCACACATGACAAGGCTCACATGTGATCCATGATCTGACTGAAGATGAGAAAACCCGATGCTTACTTACAGAGAGCCTCTTGACCTGTTTTATTTCAAACATATTAAATTTTGGCAGAAACTTTCATGATTTGAAAATACAGCTTTAATCCTTATTTAAAGCCTGATGTGTAGACAAAAAGAATTTGAGTATTTGGGTATTTAAGTATATATTTATATATAAAGTAGATAGATAGATAGATAGACAGACAGACAGACAGACAGACACATCAAAACAAAAAAACATATCTCTGGCCCTCACACAGACATACATGCAGGCAAAACATCAATTCACATAAAATAAAAACAAATAACAATTCTTTTAATAAAGTGTATGTTTCTCTATATTTGTGATACACCTGGGATTAGAGACAAATGAGTTTATGAGTTGCATGATAGTAAATACTGTACTTAAAAAATAGTAAAGTGGCCGGGCGGTGGTGGCGCACCCCTTTAATCCCAGCACTTGGGAGTCAGAAAGTGGATTTCTGAGTTCGAGGCCCGCCTGGTCTACAGAGTGAGTTCCAGGACAGCCAGAGCTACACAGAGAAACCCTGTCTCGAAGAAAAACAAAAAACAAAAACCAAAAAACAAAAAAAAAAAATAGTAAAGTGAGGGTCTAGAGCAATGGCTGAGCAGTTAAGAACACTTAATTATTTTTTTTTAATTTACTTATTTATTTTATGTGAGTACACTGTAGTTGTCTTCAGATATACCAGAAGAGGGCACCAGATCTTATTACAGATGGTTGTAAACCACCATGTCGTTGCTGGGAATTGAACTCAGGACCTCTGGAAGAGCAGTCAGTGGGGCTATCTCTAGCCCCACTTACTAGTCTTGGAGAAGACTCAGGTTCTGGACCCACCACTTGGAGGGTTCAACTGTCTGTAACTTCAGTCCCCTCTGCTGGCATCTGTGGGTACTACATGTACGTGGCACACATACATGTAGGGAAATAGCCATACAGGTAAAATAAAAACATGTTTTAAATGGCAAAAATGGAAAATCATCCTTGTTTTGTGCCAGGACACCTAGTTTGTTGGTGATCAGTCTGGCAGGGTGAGCAATGTGGCTGTTATAACTATAGCAATGAATGGGAGACCCAAATTTATGCTTTAAATCTTAATTACTGTGCTTAGAGATCCGTGAAACAAAAATACCTCTAGCCTTTAAGCCCCTTAGTTGCCCAAGTAGAAATACTTCCTGAATTGCTGTAGGCTACTCGTCTTAGTTAGAGTCTCTATGACTAAGGCAACTCTTATAAAAAACATTTACTGGTTCTGTGGTTCAGTCCACTATCATCATGGCGGGAAGCATGAAAGTGTCCAGGCAGGGATGGCACTGGAGGAGCTAAGAGTTCTACATCTTATTCTGAAAGCAAAGAGGAGACAACTGTCTCCCACGTGGCTAGGAGGAGGGTCTCAGAGCCTACCCCCACAGTGACGCACTTCCTCCAACAAGTCCACATCTCCTAATAATGCCACTCCCTGGGCTAAGTATATTCAAACTACCACACTATTGTTTATGGGATAAAACAAGCTACGTTTTTACACTCTTAAGCAAGTTTGTTTGCTTCCCTAAATGAGCTTATGTGCACCAGATGTGCTTGATAAGATGTGGGTAGAATTTATCTGGGCAGGAACTATGTCAGAATGGATGCTTGGCCCTGATTGGACCTCTAGGAAATGTGGTGAATTGTGGGTTTTGCTTTTTTAGGCCCAGGCAATTGTGACCCGTGGCCATTTTCTGGGAACTCCGAGATGGACTTGGCCAAAAAGTCCATCAACCTAGCCAGCATTTAATTAAAGCTTGCTTCAAATTTGCCTTTAAATGGTGGCAGTAGTCTTCATCTCTCCCAGTAGGATGTTAACAGGAGCTTTCTCCCGGAAGCCTCAGGGACCATGAACAATACAAGCAAGAGACATACTGTCCAGAGAAAATGGAAGCTACTGTCTTTGTCGTCTTTCTCACCTAGGACCACATATGTTCTCTATAGGCTTTCCCTACAAACCCAATGCTCATTGTTGAAAGCTGGAAATTAAGACAAGAACATTTGCTTTGACAACTCAAAACATGTAAACTTTTTGGTATCTTAGTGAAAGAAGAAAAGAGCCCTACTTATACTAACTTAATTTGTTAATTTATATCTAGACTAACTATATAAAACTAAAAATGAGATTATACAGTCATTGATGTGGAAATCTCACCTTATTCCACACTGGCCTTTTGTGTGTGTGCCATACACATCTTGTCTATAAGCAACCTTGCCATCATTAAAAACCCCTTTTGGGACATTTTCTCTCCGGTGAGTTTCTAAGACGGGAGCAGCCAGCCGGGAGGCACAGGCCCCACGAGTCTCAGGGGACTTGCAGGGCGGCAGGGACAGGACAAGCTCTAGTCAGAGACACTAAGAACATCTAACACCAAAAATCAAGAGATAGCGAAAGGCAAACGCAAGAATCCTACCAACAGAAACCAGGACTACATGGCTTCATCAGAACCTAGTACTCCCACTGCAGCAAGTCCTGTATATCCCAAAACACCAGAAAAGCAAGAATTGGATCTAAAATCATATCTCACAATGCTGATAGAGGAATTTAAGAAGGACATGAATAACTCCCTTAAAGAAATACAGGAGAATATAGGTAAAGAGGTACAAGCCCTTAAAGAGGAAACAAAAAAGTCCCATAAAGAATTACAGGAGATCACAAGTAAACAAGTAGAAGCACTTAAAGAGCAAACTCAAAAATCCCTTAAGGAATTGCAGGAAAAACACAAACAGGTGAAGGAATTGAGTAAAACCATCCAGGACCTAAAAATGGAAGTCGAAACAATAAAGAAATCACAGAAAGAGACAACTCTGGAATTAGAAATCTTAGGAAAGAAGTCAGGAAACATAGATGCAAGCATCACTAACAGAATACAAGAAATAGAAGAGAGAATCTCAGGGGCAGAAGATAACATAGACAACATTGAGGGAACAGTCAAAGAAAATGCAAAAAGCAAAAATACCCTAATCCAAACATCCAGGAGATCCAGGACACAATAAGAAGACCAAATCTAAGGATAATAGGTATAGAAGAGAGTGAAGACCTCCAACTTAAAGGGCCAGTAAATATCTTCAACAAATTTATAGAAGAAAGCTTCCCTAACGTAAAGAAAGAGATGCCCGTGATGATACAAGAAGCCTGTAGAACCCCAAATCGACTGGACCAGAAAAGAAATTCTTCCCGCCACATAATAGTCAAAGCACCAAATGCACAAACAAAGAAAGAATACTAAAACAGTAAGGGAAAAAGGTCAATAACATATAAAGGCAGGCCTATCAGAATTACACCAGACTTCTCACCAGAGACTATGAAAGCTAGAAGATTCTGGACAGATGTCATACAGACCCTAAGAGAACACAAATGCCAGCCCAGACTACTATACCCAGCAAAACTCTTAATCACCATAGATGGAGAAACCAAAGTATTCCATGACAAAACCAAATTCACACAATATATTTCCACAAACCCAGCCCTTCAAAGAGTAATAAAGGGAAAACTCCAACACAAGGAGGGGTACTACATCCCTGAAAAAACAAAAATGTAATCTTCCAACAAAACTAAAAGAAGATAGACACATAAATGGAAAGCCAGCTCTAACTGCAAAAATAACAGGAAGCAACAATTACTTTTCCTTAATATCTATTAATATCAATGGACTCAATTCTCCAATAAAAAGACATAGACTATCAGATTGGGTCCATAAACAGGACTCAACATTTTGCTGCATACAGGAAATCCACCTCAGTGACAAAGACAGACACTACCTCAGAATAAAAAGTTGGAAAACAATTCTCCAAGCTAATGGCCCCAAGAAAAAAGCTGGAGTAGCCATTCTAATATCAAATAA
>NW_022196915.1:48796650-48834243 GCF_008632895.1 Mastomys coucha
TTGGAGGAGAAACTGGGAAAGGAGAAATTTACATGTAAATAAAGAAAATATCTAATTAAAAAAAAAACCCTTTTGCTTTTTAACACTTTCTTAAAATACACCATCTTCTCTGTGACCCCTCCCCAAGGGCTTTTAGCCAAAGGCTTTTCCAACCTTAAATATGCAGCTGTTGCTGGATGTCCCAACCCAGATGACACTCCCCACTTTGACATGATAGGAGAAGTTTCCCTTTGCAATCATCATTTGGAATTTCCCTTTATAGTTTGATGGTTGAATCTGATGAAATAAACGAGGAGGAAAAGCATACAGGTTTAATACGGCATGCATATATATGCAAGCCAAGCAAAATATGCAACGAGAAGAAGGAAGTTTTAATACTATCTTCATAAAAGAGAGAGATGTTGGGGAGCATGTTAAGAAGGGAAACAACTGATTTGGTAGACATTTTGTGCCCAAGAGCAGACAATGGCTTAGAACAAACTTCCTCTGGGCTCCGGGTGTTATACTTGGTACCCTGTCTCTTCTGGGGTGTGAGTTTCAGACTGCTTGACTAACACCACTCTGTGAGAAGGTTAAAGGCACTTGCATGGATGTCAGTGGATCTAATCTTCAGGCAAATGATGAGGTCATCACTTGCTTATTGCTGGGCCAAAATGCCTGGGAATATCAGCTTCTCTGAGGAAGTCTCCCAGTTTTGGACCTGTCACTTCAAGGTCAGCTGGCTCTATTGCTTTGGGTCTGAGGTGAAGAAGCATCTCATGGAAATTAAGGGCCTGTAGACCAGACTGATCACTTTGTGGCAACTGAGAGACAGAGAGGAAGAGAGAGCTCATGAAAGATGTATCCTCGATGATTGATTTCCTCCAGACAGACTCTGCCTTCCAGTCCCCACTCCCTTCAAGAACCCATCCAAGTCCCAGTGTACAAAGGCTTCAGCCACTGATTGGCTCAGAGCCTCATGACCCCATCCTGCCCCCAAAGCCTCACTTTGGTAATCCAGCCTTTAATGCGCAAACTTGGAACCAACTTCCTCTGGACATATGTTCCTGGGGAATATTTCATATTCAAATCACAACAGAAGACAGGAGACCCCTCCCAGCACTTCAGGAGAACAAAAGTATTATAGGTCAGAGAGCCCTCAAGGGTGCTTCTTTACTGAGCCTGTCAAAGCACTAGAATGGGGTATCATTTTCTGAAGCCCAGTGATGTTCTCGTAAACTCTGTCACATTGCATTATACTACATTTTTTAAAAGGCATGCTTTAAAAGACACACAAAACTTGAAAGGAATGGCTAAACTCCAAAGAAAAGTGAGATACACTCTTTAATATTTTTTTTAATTTAAAATCAATTCTAGAAATGGAGAGTTGACTTAAAAGTTCAGATCAACAGCTGCTTTTCCAGAAGACCCAAAATTGAGTCCCAGCACCCACATGGTTGCTCATAATTGTTCATTTCTCCAGAATCAAAGGATCTGAAACCTTCCTCTGACCTCCAAGGACATCAAGCACACAAGTGGTACACAGACATACATGCAGATAAAACACATTGTACACATGAAATCATAATGTATCATAATGTTTTATCATAGACATAAAAACAAAATCTGTTAGACAATAACAAAATGAAAATTAAAAAGAAACTAGAAATAGTAACAGCAATGGCTACACTAACTCAAACTCATGAGCAGCACCATTTAAATACACTATGTATAGTGATTTATGTTATGATCTCAGAGCGTATCTAGTGTGGATGGTGGCCAGATGTGCCTGTGAACCAGAGAGTAGCGCTGCTCACTGCCATGTGCTGGGAGCACTGGATGGGTTTGACTACTGCGTGTTTTATTGCTGATTAATTTTCTGACTATAACAGAGGGGGGGGCAATGGTCATCCTGCCTCCTCTTCTCAGGGAGAATTAAGATCCCTGCAGCATGCCTTGGATTTAGGTTAGTAGAACAAACCTAGGGGATGCTCACTTAGCACACGTGGGCCTTGAAGTTTGAAGACGGAAATCTACCTCCCCAAGTCCATGAAGATGTCGAGGACACCTGAGACTCACAGAGGTGGTAAATTAGGAGTCATACTGGCATCACTGACAGACAGCTTGCATATTAACACAGAGCTCAGCGACTCCCACGGGTTGGATTTGCCTGTCATAAAAATTCTTACTCTTTGAACAAGGAGTTCACGTCATGTTGTTCTAAGCCACGCAAATTAAGTAGTCAGTCTTATTAATCCATTCTGGACAGAAATATACTCAAATCATGATCTTTCAGAATGAATGGTAAACTATCATTTATAGATAGTATAGAAATCAAAATACACACACACATATTTGGGGATTTGGTGGGGCTTAGGGTTTTGGGGGGTTGTTTGTTGTTTGTTTTTGTTTTGTTTCTGCTTCCTGAGTATTTTAAAAGAAACATACTTTTTGTGGGAGTTTGTGGTGCTGAGGATCAAACTCAGAGCCTTCTATGTGTGAGGCAAGAACAGTACCACTGAGCAATATCCCAGTAAAACATATTCTTAGTGTGAGCGAAGCTAATGGATAGCTGGTACTGTTAACTGGCAAAACTCCCCCTAGATGATGTTCATCTTCTTCAGCATCTCATTTCACAATTGTGACAAAATGCCTCCCATAAACGGCTTAGCAGGAGGCTGCAGCTCTAAGCTCACCTAAGTCTCCTTGACAATGCAGACAGTGGGGGGTGGGGGCAGAGGCTGCTCACCTGAGGGCAGACAGGAAGTAGGAGGGTGCACCCGGATTTCTGGGCCTCTCCCCTCAGCTAATCCTCTCTGCAGGCTGCCTCACTTTTCAGTCAAATGCAGTTGACAATCAAGCACTACCAGACTCCACTTAGGCCTTGTCACTGTCCAAGCCTGCTGCTCTGACTGGCCCTCCCTTAAAATGGAGTTGAAGAAAGCTTTGACAATCTAATTTTTCTTGTTATCGTTTTATGGTTAATCTCACCCTTGACTTCTTCCACTTCCCCCAAGTAAAGACACAACTCTATTTCCCTGGAACCCAAACATGCTAAAATCATGATTATTTGCTTTGTTAGGTTAAAAAAAAAAAAATAAAAGGGCAGTGGTGGTGCATGCCTTTAATCGCAGCATTTGGGAGGCAGAGGCAGGCAGGTTTCTGAGTTTGAGGCCAGCCTGGTCTACAGAGTGAGTTCCAGGATGAGAAACCCTGTCTCGAAAAACCAAAAAGAGAAAAAAACAAGAAAGAAAGAAAGAAAAAAAATCCCAAAACCATAGTGACTTTTTGAAAATCTGAAAAGGCTGGATCAAAATGATCGACTCTTAAGGAATTCAATAAAAGAAAAAAACTGAAAAGATGAAGAAGTCAAAAGAGGAGAAGGAATAAGAAGAGACAGGCAGCAGAGAAGACACAAAAGGGGGAAGAAGAGGAGAAAGAGGGAAAGGAAGGAAAAGGCAAAAAGGAGGGGGAACAGAGGGAGGAGTGGAAGAAAGAAGGGAAGAGCATAGGAGAATGAAGGACATGGGGTGGGGGAGGAGCAGCAGCATCTGCAGCTACAATCTCGGGGCATGTCCCTTACCTATGTGTCACTAGAACCCTAAAATGGAGAGGAGACAGGAGTAGATCAACAGTGCTTAAGTTTGTTGGAAGATACACTTTTATAAGTTGATATGGTTTCATAAGCTCTAAGCACAACAAACACAGAGACGTGTTCTTACTGAGAAGAAACAACTTTAAAGATAAGATAGATTGGAAGTAAGGAGACAAGAAAAGCTGTACTACAGGCTGCAGGAACCATGGGGCTGCCCTGGCTCAGCTGCCTTGAGAGGCGTCTTCATAGGTTTTTGAGGGTAGAGTGCATAACTCTTGGGGCACAGTGTGCCTTCCAGTTCCTGAGAGACCAACACACCCCCTTACGCAGTGAAGTCATCAGGACACTCTGTGTTTCTCTGTAGGTTCCCTTAGTAGTCAAGGAAGCAAGGATGCTTCATAAGACAACGGGTCTTAAGACATTAATCTTATGCACCCTGTAAGGTTTGTAAACACCATTGTATCCTGGCAACTACAATAGTATTGACCCTGGCAATTGCCGCTTTATTCGACTTCTCATAAAGTTATAACAAGTCTGATGCTTTCAATAAAAGAGTCGCAGCCTCTGTCTTGCTGTGGTCCATCCAGCCATGCTTTATTTAATTCCTGGAGGCCATATCAGGCGATCTTGGTAAGGAAGCACTTACTAAGAAAGCTGGAATTACTGTATGATGATAAGATAAAGTGGACGCCCAAGCCAAAGAACATTATCAAAGCAAGGAGGGAAGATGTAGGCTGATAAAATGCCCTTCAGGAAGTCTTTTAATCATTAGGGTATGTAGCTAATAATAGAATCTGGCAATGTCTGTGTCAGATATTGACAAAATCAAAGAAGAAACAGCCGATCCTATGATCTGAAAATTTGACAACTTTATCTCAAACATCTGCGGGAAAATCAAGCAAAAGCCTCAATAAAGACAAAAAGATGTGAGCATCCTAACCAACGAATCACTTAATTGGTATTATAGATCACTTCATCAAACAGCAGAAGGATAAACATCTTCTGGCCCACATGTTCACCAGAGAGATTTTAATCTTAGGTTTGAAGTAATTCTTAATAAATTAACTGACAGCCAAACCATGCACAATATATACACATAATATCCAGATCATACAAACAACTCAAAAATCTAAATATCAAAGGACCGCATAATGTAATCAGTAAATGGGAAATAAACAGTTCAGATACTTCTCAAAAGAGTGATCAAAGAAATGCTGGCTATCCTGAGTGACAGGGAAAGGCAATACAAACTATCCTGAGATTCATCTCACCTCAGTCAGAAGGCAGATAACAAATGCCAGCAAGGATGCAGGGCAACAGCAACCTGATGCTGGTTTTGTGGGACTCTTAGTTAACACAGCCACTGTGTAGTGATGGAGAATCCTCAAAAAAGTGAAGCCACCGTATGATCTAGCTGGACCTCTCCCAAGGATGTGCACAGAGTCAGAGGATGCCACAGGGACACCCAGTACTTCCTTGTTTCATAGCACTGCACACACATGGCATTAATGCAGAATGAAGTCACAGTAACAAACATAAGAGCTAGAAGCACAAGGCAGTTTGAAACATACACAGAACCATGGCTTAGGAGTGAACATAGACTTCTTAGACAGGACATCATAACAACTAAAATGCAGCAATTAGATCTCATCAAAACTAAAACTACACTCACAAAAGGCACACTATTTAGGCAATCACAGATGGCAGAAATACTCAAATATGTATCTGACAAAAGGCTGTCGTGTGGGACATACACAAGCCTGTAATAGACTTGCAAAAGATAATGACCAGGGCACCTTAACGAAAGAAAGCATTCAACTAGGTTTATAGTCCCAGAGAGCTAGAACTCGCTGTGGCAGAACAAAGGCGTTGCAGCAGGTACAGCAAAGAGCTTACATCCTGATCCACAAGCAACCAGAAGAGAGAGATGCTGGGAATAGTGTGGGCTTCTGATACCTCAAAGCCTATATACCCAGTGACACACCTCCTCCAAAAGGCCACACCTCCGAGTCCTTCCTAAATAGCCAGTCGAACACTAAGTATTCAAATCCTGGAGACTTATGAGGAACACTGCATTTAAATCACCACACAGAGTAATGAAAAAGACAGGCAACCCAATACAAATAGGGGAGGAACTTAATCAGATACCGAGGAGGAGGAGATATGAGGGGTCAATAAAAAAGCATTCCATCTCTATTCATTATTGAAATTCAATTTTCAACCATGATATTCTTACATAATCATTAGCATAGCTAAACTTTTCTTTTTTCTTTTTCTTTTTTGAGACAGGGTTTCTCTGTGTAGCCCTGGCTGTCCTGGAACTCACTCTGTAGACCAGACTGGCCTTGAACTCAGAAATCCACCTGCCTCTGCCTCCCAAGTGCTGGGATTAAAAGCCTGCACCACCGCTGCCCAGCTAAACTTTTCAAATACTAGAGATGACAAAGTATGACATTACCAATAATCTGATGCTTTGTTGATGAGAAACTTAAAAAGGATATATATATATATATATATATATATATATATATATACATATATATATGTATATCCCTCACAAACTGACAATTCTTGTAAATGTGTTCCTAAAAGAAAGGAAATATAAATTCACAAAATATGTTTAAAAAAAAAAAGCTAATCATACCTTTATTCCTTAGCCACAAAACCTAGGTAACCACCTAGATGGACATCAATGGAAAAGGATGAGCTGTAGACTATTCCTACCCACAAACACTCCTGAGAAACTGTTATAGTTGCTTTTCTGCTGCTGTGATAACCGCCATGACCAACTTTGGGGAGGGGGTGCTGTATTTCATGTCACAGGTCCCAGTCCACCAAGAGACGCCCAAGCAGGAACTCAAACAGAAAACACAGAGGAACACTGCTTCTTGCCTTGCTCCCCTAGGCTTGATCCACTAGCACTTGTAACACAGCTCAGGTCCACCTCTCTATGCATGGTGCAGCCTATAATGGGTTAGGTACTCCTACATCTATCAGCAACCAGTTCAGTTCCCCACAGGCCAATCTGATGGAGTCAATAAACTCAAGTAAGGTTCTCTCCTTTCAGATCACTCTAGCTTAGGTTGTGTCGATAATAAAACCAATAAAATATTAATTTGGGGGTTTTGGTTTGGTTTTGAGGTTCCTTTTATTGATCCTCTGTGAATTTCACATCGTGCACCCCGATCCTACTCGTCCATTTGTATCTCCCCATCCCTTTGCATCTGCCCTTGCAACCTCCCATAAATATAAAATAAAATAAAGTAGAAAAAAAAAAGATCTCGTTGCAGGAAATATTATAATGGAGACCTCCTGGCTCGCTGGCAAGGACTGGATTCAGAACTCCTATCTCACACCCTGAGGGCCAGCCCCCTTGCAGCTCTGCCACTAGGGTGAGCTCTACTGTGTTACCTAGGTCACTCTCATGACCCCAGAGCCTACTCTCCTGCCTGCCATAGGTGGTGAAGGGTAAGGGAGAAAGGTTGTCTTTGTTTTTGTTTGGAGACAGGGTTTCTCTGTGTAGCCCTGGCTGTCTTATATAACCAGTATAGAACTTAGAAAGAAGAATCAACCCAAGTAATAACATGATTGAATCTGAAACATGTTAAGAGAGAAATAGCTAAAATACATGTTTGAAGATGCCCCTTGTGTAAGGTTCTCAAGTAGGGAAATTATTCTGTGGTGACAAAAGTTCTAACAGTAGTGTCTTAGAAAAGGGGGGAGAGAGGATTGCCTGGTGAGCTACATGAGAACTCGGAGTGGTTGTGGTAGTTTTCTGTGTCTTGATGATATTAGGGGGCGCAGGTTATGAATTTGTCAACACTGATAAAATGGTGGCCTTTGGATTTATATTATACAAATTTCATTACTCAGGAGACAAAAATATCCCTGAACAAACACTGAATGCCCATGAGTAAGTAACAATTTCAGTCGATAATATACATGCTAAAGTATTTAGGGAACAACACTTGTGTGCATGCATCTGACTTGAAAGAGTATCCCAGAAGGTAATGGAGAGATGTGTGAAGATGGATCAGTGGATAGATGGAGCACCGGCTGAGGCTAGTCAGCATGCTAATGACAGAATCTCCATGGTGACTTTTCTTAACTTTACTTCAACTTCTCTATGTTTAAAAAAATACTCATAATGAAATGTTACACAGACCTCAACCTTAACCCCTCAATTGTTTAGAACCTAAACCCACGAGTGGTGATTCCTGCATTTTGATGCTGATGTGGTGTAGAATCTCCAGCACATGGTGATGATAAAAAGCAGGTCAGCTTTCATTTGTGTTTATTACTGTTTCTGCGCTCTCAATAGCAACTCACACCCTCATTGCCTGTGCCTAGGGTGGGCCCTCCTACTATATTCTCTTGATACACCAAAGCATAGTAACAAGAATCAAAGCCGGATATGCCTGACCCCCAAGCCCTTTCCAGTACACACTATCCTGATGGCTGCATTGCCAACTATTCCAAGTTGAAAAAGGGGGGGGGGGGGATTACTTGCCTACAAAGAGATTATTTGCCTACAATGGATGTATCTGATACAAGACAACAACTATACATCTTCAAATGATGTGGGGTGGTGAACCGTGCACACACAGCCCGGTCCCAGTGGAGCTCAGGCCTGGAACCCCGGAGTCCTGGTGGGTGGTGACTTCAGCCTTCGTGGGATAGTAGGGGTTCAGCCACGCTTCCTGGGCCCCTGGCTCCTGTTGCAGCTACAGCCTCCCACAGCCCCACCCCACACCCCTCCCCCGCTGCAGAGAGGTGTGTGGCCATCAGTCATATAGGAGCAGCACCAAGCCCTCCCACATGCAAATAAGGTTTCCCCAAAGCCCTCGGACCAAGCCAATGAGGAGTACCTGTTGACAATCCCTAACCCACCCCAAAACTGTACATAAGCATCCTATCTGGAAGGATTAAAGGTGTGGGAGAACTACTCTGTCATCTGAGAGCTTCTGTCCTAAGAGCTGTAACACTTGGGAAGAGGTCTACTCTCCCAAAATGACGCCTGAAGCTGCACCACACTCCTCTCTGGCTAGTTGGCCTCTCGTAGAGCCAGCCCAATCAAGTGCAGGGCAGCAGAGTAACTGAGTGACCTGGAAGGAATTGCCGAGACGGAGATGGAGCCAACTGAAGCAGCGGAAGAGGCAGAAACGACTTCCCCTCCCTTCCCGCACTTGCTTCCCTTCACTGGAACTCTCTCACCAGGCTGGGCCAGAGATCTCCGTGGATAGCCTCTGGTACACAGGCCCACAAAATGACACACTGGAAGAAAATGCCAAAGTTCTTTGGAAAACTTGATGTCCGAAGAGTACTCCGATTCTCACCTAAACCCACACCGAGGTTCTCCTTCATTCATAGGCTTACATCCAAGTTCTTTCCCATAGCCTAGACCCTCTGTGAGCTGACTGCTTCTAAATTCCTGTGCCACCAGGGTTACTGGGTCTGCCTTATTCTATAGTAAGAGGATGTGGCAGACTTATCATTGTAAACAATGGGATTCCTTCTTGCAGTTTTGTAAGATGGAATGTACAAGATTGAGGGGTTCTGCACCACCAGGACTTCATTATGGCAGGATTTTGTGTGTTGGAAGGTGAGGGAGGAAGAGAGAGAGAGGAAGAGAGAGAGAGAGACAGAGAGAGAGAGAGAGAGAGAGAGAGAGGGGGAGAGGGAGAGAGAGAGAGAGAGAGAGAGAGAACAGAGGGGTTGTAGGTACCTACTCCAGAAACAATGGCATTAATGACTGAAGGAGGCAGGTCCCTGTGGTCCAGCCACCTATGAAAGTCCCTGCCTCCTAATGCCGTTGCTATAGCAGTTCAGGTTTAATATGAGATTTGGCATACCCTGTGACCATTGAACATGTACACGCACACACATATGCACATACACATGCACTCATGCATGCCACAGTAGCCCACTTCTTATTGTATTTTTCCCTGCCTTCTGGCTTTCGCCAGGCAATGCTTTCTTCCTCGAAGATTCTTCCCCTTCCATTTAGCCTGATATTTTTTTATCTCTTGTATAAACTTAGCTATTGTCTAAATTGTGAAATCTGTGTGATATGGATCTATATTTGATGTGTTTCTGACAATAACCCAGTGGAGGGAGTAGAGAAAGCCTGAGCAAGTGAAGCCTGGAGTGAATGTGATGTGACATATGCATAGCTTCCAAGAACTCTGAAACCAAATGACACATGCTAAATTGGCAAAGCCAATTCACACAGGCCAGGCTCAAGAGGGATGGTAAAGCTTTCCTCAGGAGCCCAAGTATGAGAGTTTATGGAGGACTGATTAGTATATGCAAAGACTGGCAACTGTGGCCTATGTCTCCCAATGTTTACAGCCTGAGACTGTTACAGACTGTTCACCTGCTAACTTCTCTGTGGGGTGGTGGGCTGTGCAAGCAACCTGGTCCTGCTTGAGCACAAGGTCTGGAACCCTGGAGACCCGGTGGGTGGTAATTTCCACCTACCTGGGATAGAAGGTGTTCAACCATGCCTCCTAGGCCCTTGGCTCCTGTTGGAGTTACAGCCCCCCACAACCCACCCACCTCTCCTTGCCCACACTCGCTTCTCTTCGCTGGAACTAAAGCCTCTGGCATGTGTACACTCCTCCCCTGTGCTATACCAAATAAACACGCTGAGGTTCTGGGTTGCAGCAGGTAGAGAACTCCACCTGTCCCCAGCTTCACCATCTGTGTTTCTGTGTGTCTTTCCTCATTCCCTCACCACTCCCAGCCGGAGTTCTGGGACCCAAGCTGCTCAGGCCGAGGCTAGGCAGCAGAAGACAATCAACAGACATTTGCAGGGTAAACAGAACATAGCGATGCAGTGGAGTGGGTGATTGCATGGCTGGATGCAGGGTGGGAATTTCTCACCATTATGGATTGGAGACAGGAAGAAATGCTGGTAGAGAGAGGCAGCTCTGAGTCAGAAGCCCAAGGCAGGAGGAGCGAAAGGACTAAGGGATGCAAGCGACAGGCACTTCCTGTTAAAAGTCAACTCACAGAGGTTCTGTGGTTGGCCTGGAGGAGAGTGGATGGGAAGGAAAACTTATGAAACTGCTCACCTGCCATGTCTATGATGAAAGTCTCTAAGGGATGCTCTTTTTCTACTGTTTTATAACCCCAACAGGCTGAAACTGGTTTACGGTCAGAATCCCAAGGCTTTCCACTTTTCTCATTAGCACAGGGCAACATTACCTTAGCATCCTTTGGCCAAATGTGTAGATACATGTGATTCTAACATATCAGAACATGCAAAACTCCCAGAGGAAGGATTCCAGGATGGATGCCTTGAGTTCTTTCTTCCACAAGCAGCAACGGATGGAGCAGTGGCACAGTGAGCAGAGAGAAGTGGAGAGAGGTAAGACCCTGCCATTGATAACACAGTAATTTCTGACAGATCGTGGGGGCCTGCTTGGCAATTTAAATGCTCTGCCAAGCTTGTACATCCACACAGACTTTTATCCTGGTCATATTTAGGTTTCTGTTTACAGATCCCTTGCCACATTCCACTCCAGTGATAAGTGAATACATGAAGGATAGATGCTAACCCAGTATAGTGTACACAAGGACCCAAACCTGGTCACCCAGCAGTAGAGTGTTCTTTCACCATCAGGCATTCTTTAGGCAACCTTCTGTAATAAGGAAAATCAAATCATTTTACATTTGCAGCCACAGACAAATTACAAACCAAGTTCTTAGCTTTTCCCCTTAGCTTTCTTGGCAACTAGGTCTGGATTTTAATTTCCAAGTATGTGTAAAATTAGGATACCAGACAAATGGAGCCCTGCTGACTCCCATGACACACAAAGCAGACATTGCTAATCACCTACTGAGCTCTTCAGAGCACATTATATCAAGCCCATCACTACCAATCAATTGAGATTGTCCAGGAGTTGAAATCTATTTGCTCTCCTGGAACAAGATGGTCCTTATAGCTTTCCACAGCTAATCTCTAAAATCTATAGTTGTAAAGCAATATCCCCCAACACAGAAGCAAATCAATTTGTAACTTTTTTTTTAAGACAGGATCTCTATATATATCCCTAGCTGTCTTGGAACTTACTATGTAGACCAGATTGGCCTCAAACTCACAGAGATCTGGGATTAAAGACATGTGCCACCACATCCAGCAATTTATAGCCTTCTTAGAAGCTTTCCTAAATATACACAGGCTGTATAATTAATATTATTATATTAAATAATATATAATATTATTTTATTTGAAAACAAAATTAATTTTACTGAGAATGCCCATTGCTTTTAATCATACTTTGATTGGGGAGGTAAGTTAATGTCTCCATCTCTTTTGGACCTTGCCAATGTATAAGTAGAAATGCTCTAGAGGCTGCGTGTCCATATCCCTTATTATCTCCAGTGCTCTTCCATCCTTCCTGAAGTCATAGAAATACTTGGGGCAGCCCTCTCCCCTGGGATGCGCTCTTCTCCCAGCACTCTGGGCAACAGGGTCCTCACTGCCTGCGGCTCTCCCATCAGCATCTTCCAGAATGAAAAATTCATAAAGCCAGCCAAACTGAGGTGTATGCCTAGATGTTAGGTTAGACCTAACATCTAAATGATTGCCTAACGATGTCTTTGCTTTGTTGTGGACAATGCTCCAAATCAAGGAAATGCATTATCCAGTGGTAGGAGTATCTGTTTTCCAACTACGAGGGTTAGAAAGCTGTTGTGAAGAAGACATAGGGAAGGGGGCCTTCTCAGCTTCCCTGAGCTATCCTCTAAGGATGGGTGGCTAACCCTGATCCTCCTTGAACACTGACTCACTGCCATCTGCAGATATTCCTGGAAATGTGTGGAGCGTGTGCTCTGACATGGCTTGTGAACCACCCAAACCAAGACGTCTCAGTACCTGAAAAATATGCAGAGGGTTGAACCCAACCCAGAATTCAAAGCCCAGGGATCAGGTCTCAGGAATGTGAACATTCCCTGCTCACCAAGAGAGCTCTTATGCCCAGTGGAATCTGAGAGCAGCTCCTTTAGAGAAAAGCTGGCAAAGCTAGCTATATCAGTATTTACGTTCTTCCAGTTTTGTAGCTATTCCCTAACAGGATTGTAAAGTGCCCGAGGGTAAAGACAAGGCTTCATATTTTAAAAACTCCCATAGGTGCTCTTGCAGTGTTTTCACAATTAATATTATAAAAGAACTAATGTTGTCATGAGAGGCTGGGAGAAATCAATTAAGTGGACATTCATCAGATATTTAAATTAGGTATGAATTCAGGAGCTATAGTAACTTTTTGTTTTCTGCCTGACTTATACTTTTTTTCTCTAATGTGGTTCCCAACTTTCTTAATGCTGTGACCCTTTAATACAGTTCCTCATGTTGCAGTGACTCCCAACCATAAAATCATTTCATTGCTACTTTATAATTGTGATTTTGCTAGTGTTGTAAACTATAATACAAATATCTGGATATACAGAATATCTGATATATGATCCTTACAAAGGGGTTACGACCGACAGGTTGAGAACCACTGCTATAGGGCTTGCACACAAGAGCGCCATGTAGTGTTTGCAAGCCATCTGTGTTTTCTTTACTGCATTACTATGATTGTTTGACAAGGTGGAGGCAGTGTGATCTTCCCTAGCACTGGCCACTGAGACTTCACAAAGGTGTTTACTTTCTGTACAGTTCCTTGGGAACATATCTACTCAAGTGAATTTAAGCAATATTCTCTTTGATCTGGGATACAGGAAGAAGTTCGTTTAATACGGCTTTACATCTGTTGTTGCAGGGCTGGCGAGGAGATTTCGGCACAATGATGGTAGTTCCATATATACCATTCATCTGAAAGAAATACAATCACTGAACGGATGGAAGAATAACGGCTAAAATTCTCAAGCTTTTCTTTCTGGTTTTCTTTTCTTTTTTTTTCTAGCATCTAGTAGAAAGTTTACGTTCTTCCAAGTGAATGGTCTCTTTGAAATCAAAGAGGTTGGCCTTTGGTGTGTGTGTGTGTGTGTGTGTGTGTGTGCACGTTGTGGTGTGTAAATAAACAGTAAGATGACTTATACAGTCAACTCAGAGCTTTTTAAAGATCAAGCAACACCTTCTATTGGCCCAAGGGATACATGTTTCTTAGAGGGAGAAACTTGAAAACTAACACCGGAAGCCACATTCTGGATAGAAAGTTTATGGTGTGTATTTGGTGTGGTTTGCAGCCCTCAGCCCCAAAGCACAGAGATGACGCGCTTGCAGACAGCCATGGAAGAGCTGGGGTCAGTTAGGTCCATAGTCAGGATACACCAGGAGCTAGTAAACGATCCAGAAAAAGCCAGACTAGAAATAATTGGTTATTGTGGGTCACGTGATTCTTGTTGACTGATGTACGGAAGGAACCATAGTCAACACATAATGCAATGGATGAGACTGTGTTCCAGTAACACATACTTGATATTAGTTGGTCACTCACCATGGGCTGACATTTCCAGCCTAGAGTTTGAAGTAAGAACTAAGGAGATTCGTGCTCAGGGTTTCCGTATAGTCCAGATGCACCCCTCCTCATCGGGGGAGTTCTCACAAGATGTACCAAAAGGGGTACAGAGTCACTGTAAATATCTTTACATTGTAAATATCTTTCATTAAAATATTCTTGTGGCTGAATAGTTACTGGAATCATTGAGATAAAAAGAGAGAAAACAGAAAGAGGAGATGGATAGAGAAGGGAGACAGATGGGAAAAAAGGCAGAGGGAGGAGGGAAAAGGAGGAAGCGAAAAGAGAAAGACAGGGGAGGGGGAATGGAGGAAGGGAAGAGAGAAAGGATGAGAAGGGAACTGTTTTTTGAGGAAATTGACTCGTTTGTACAGGCCTGGTCTGCACAAGCTTGTAGGACCAGAAAGGCTTTGCTGACAGGGCAGATAAGACCTAAGTCTTTCCAGGCAGTGGTCTGTATTGTGGAAAGTAGCTGGCAAGGGAAGTTGGTGGATGTAAGTGCAGGCTCTAGAAGCAAGAGGGCTAAAATTTAAGATGTCTGCTTTCCCAGCTAAACTAGCAGGCATCTGAGTGCTGATTTGGACACTAGTTCTGTGATTTATCCACTGACTGGTGTTCAGCAAATTGCTTAACCCACCAGCTCCCATTTTATCCTCTGTAAAATTTAATAAGGATTCTCCTCCTTCCAAGATGTGTGAAAATAATGAAATGGTGTTGAATATTTTCTGTACTGTAAATGTCCAGTATAGGAAATAATTTTTTATATCAACTAGAAACTAAAAACACAATGCAGTATTAGATTTTATACTGTTGCTGTAATAAAATACCACAACCAAGGCAAGTTATTTTATTTTGGACTATAGATCCAGAGGGTTAGAGGCCATAATGGAGAAGACAATGCGGCAGCAGGCAGCCAGAGCAACCACAGGCATGAAGCAGAGCCAGTGAACTGGACATAGAGGAGGGCTAGGAACTCTCCCATCCCCAATGGCCACTGTCTATAAAACAACCAACCAACCAACCATACCTCCTAAACCTCTCCCTATGGGCGCCACCACCTGCGAACCAAGTGCTCAAATCGCCTCAGCCTAGGGGGCAAGCATCTCTCATTCAAACCATTCGCAAAAGTTGTAGGCCAAAGAACAGGGTGGAGAGCTCAGCAGCCACCCCCCCCCCCCACACACACACCAGTCTTCCTGTTTAGAATTCCACTTTCCTGCTCTGTTCATTTTGTTCATCACGTTTCTCAAGTACCTATCTTGTTGCTGGCACTGTGGGGTTTCCGTTATAAAAATGATAAAACTGAACAGTTTCCTCTTTCTTACTTTTTCTGTTTTGTTTTGTTTTACTTATTCACTTTGCGTCCCACTCACTGTCCCTCCCCCATCCTGGTCAATCCCTCCCACAATCCCTTCTGCATCCCTCACCCTCTATTCTCCTGAGCAGGTGGGAGCCTCCTGGGTATTTCCCCCACCCTGGAACTTCAAGTCTCTTCTAGGCTAGGCGTATTCTCCCCCAACTGAGGCCAGACAAGACAGCCCAGCTAGAAGAACATATCCCACATACAGGCAACAGCTTTTGGGGTAGCCCCCGCTCCAATTGTTTGGAACCCACATGAAGACCAAGCTGCACATCTGCTACCTATGTGTGGGGAGTCCTAAGTGGTTGAACTTGTGGATAGTGACTACATTTAGAGGCAAACCAATCGCTCCGTTTTGCTTGGTTATACTGGGGATGACACTAAAAACAAAAGCAAAAACAACAACAGCAAAATACACATTGCTGTCCTTTGCCCAGCTGCTGCCTATGAGGCTCTGCCAAGGGGGCAGGCTGTTGGGAGACTAGAGAAGGAGCAAGGATGGGTGCTTTGTTCCTGCCTGCCTGCCTGCCTGCCTGCCTCCTGTGACGTCAGCGTCAGCGTAGCCACAAAGTCTTCCTCCGCCCCCTGGCAGCAGTTTCCTGTTTGCAGTAAACTTTCATCCAGGCACCCCGTTGCTGCTCACAAACACCAGCAGAGAGCTGAGAAAAAAAAAATCCCACAACCTCTCCTCTCACATCCTAACTTAACTTTCTCTGCATTATCTAAGTCTCCTATTTTCTTCTGGTTCCCTAACACCTGTTCAATGATGCATATTACATTCATTTGAAGTTGTTGGTGTTGCTGGTGTTTGTTGAGGTTTGGTCTGTTGCTATATTGTAGCGATAAATTCTGTACCAGAAGGTCTAGATCTACAAGGGAATTCTCAAGGTTACAAACTTTTGTTGTGCAAATCTTGATCCTTTAATTTAAAATTATTGGTTAGATAAAATTGGCTACAGCCAATTACTGGAGGGCTTAGAGGTAGGTGGGTTTTGAGTTACCTGGTTGGGGGCTGAAGAATGAGAGGAGAAAGCCATCAGGAGGAGAGATGGACCATGAGTGCATGGCCAGGGGAAACAGCAAGTGTTGGGGGTACACTGCTGGAGAAGTAGCTAGGCCAACACTTAGAAAAGTAGATTAGGGATTACACCCCAAGTTACATAGCCCTAGTCTGAGTTTCATTTATTTGTAAGCTAGTCGGAATAAGCATACAGTGGTTGTACTACAGGTGTTCTTTCTTCCTTCATTTCTTTCTTTCTCTCTCTCTTTTTCCCTTCCTGCTACATGTATGTGTGTATGGGTTTTTATTTGTGTGTTTGTTTCTTCATTTTGTTGTTGTTGTTTTTTTTTTGTTTTTTTGTTTTTTGTTTTTGTTTTAGAGGAGGGAGCATATATACCCCATAATGATGTGTGGCACTCAGAGAGCAGCTTTCAGGAGTCAGTTGTCCCTTTCCACTCTGTGGGTCCCCAGGCTTGTCTGCAAGCAGCCTTATCCACTGACAGTTTCACTGGCTCTCTCAGTATCGTTTCTGTCATCTGATGGGCCCTGGGTGTGCAAGAGATTAAAGGACAAGCCACGAGATACATTGGTAACTTCATAATTCTGTGTTTCAGGGAATGGACTTTGTAACCATGCTTTTTTAAGGGGGAAAAAGCCTACAAGGGAAGACTTGTTTTTAAAATACAACAGAGAAAAACTGAAAAGCCAGTTTAATCTCAAACATGGGCGAAAGCCAACCCACGCAACGGGGAAAATATTTGCAAATCACAAATCTGTTGAGAAGTTCATATAAGAGTGTATGTTAAGAAAATTCTACAGCTGAATGACAACCACCAAGGCAAACAGCCCAACTGAAATCCTAGTGCTGGTGTAGACTAATCTCCAAACCACAGATACAGAAAGGGCCAAAAGGTACCTTCAGCAGCACAGCTCATCAGAGAAACGCAAAACAGAGTTGGACCACTGTGTGTCTGTTAAGATGGATATCCAGAAACAGGAAAGAGCAAGTGCTAAGAAAGTCACAGAGATCTAGAACTCTTGCCCACACTGATAGGAAAGTTAAATGTGCAGCCATTGTGGAAAACTAGCCTTCCAGTTCCCAGAAAAGGCAAAAATGGAGGTGGTGCGGTTCAGTGATAGGATGCTTGCCCAGCATGCACAAGGCTCTGGGCTCAATGCTTACCACCACAACCACCACCACCAAACAAGATAGAATTGATGCTCTATGACACAGTAATTATGTTTCTGGGTATGTATCCCAAAGAACAGAAAGCAAAAAATCTGAACTTATGTGTCTTCATTAATGTTTACAGAAGCATCGTTTACAGTAACTAAAGTGGGGAGGGCACAAACCAGATGTCAGATGAATGCATAAACAACATTCTGGCATATCCTACAACACAAGCCTATGAGAGACATTTCGTAATCAAATCATAATAGAGAGTTGTTGTTTAATTGATAAAGTGTTTCAGTTCTGGGAGTTTTAAAACACTCAGAGGTAGATAGTGGTAATAATGTGATTGAACATAAACCATTACAAATGTTTGTAGCTTCTATGCTACGACTGTTTCACTGCCACAGAAGAGGAAACTATGTATGCCAATGTGATTATCCTTCTTCTGAATTCCTCATCTTGTCAAAGATGCAGGCCTCAGATTAAGAATGCACAGTCGGGCGGTGGTGGTGCACACCTTTAATCCCAGCACTTGGGAGGCAGAGGCAGGCAGATTTAGGCAGGCAGATTTCTAAGTTCGAGGCCAGCCTGGTCCACAGAGTGAGTTCCAGGACAGCCAGGGCTACACAGAGAAACCCTGTCTTGAAAAACCAAAAAAAAAAAAAAAAAAAAAAAAAAGAGAGAGAGAAAGAAGGATGGGGGAGGGGCTGAGTGAGAGGGGACTGGGAGGAGAGGGCAGGGGCTGTGATCTGGATGTAAAGTGAATGAATGAATGAATGATAAATAAATAAATGGGAAAAAGAATGCTAAAGAAATCAGATATCCCCAAATGACAGCATTAAAAAAGAACACTTCTCCTGACCCCTTCATCCTATGCTCTTTGGGATGGGTGTTTCTTCATCTGTCTGGTGCTATGAATGATAGAGATTTCCAGATTCTACCAGAGGAAGGCATCAGAGAGATTAACATATTTGGAGAGATTCAAATTCACAAAAGGCCAAAGGACTCAGTGCTAATTGTCATTAAAATTGCAGCAATATAATTGAGAGTTTGCAAACCATGTTGAACAACTCTAATGCATACTATAGGATCATGATGCCCAGGAGCTGCATTCCCACCAAGGCTGGAGAAGGCTGTGCTCCATCAGTTCACTGTTGATTCATGGCTTCAGCATCATCATTAGTACAATAGATGGAGTACAGAAACACATCTTAAGGCCCAGGAGACAGAGATGTGAGCTCTTTGAGAAATCCCAGGCACAAAATCAAACTATGTATTTTTAAAAACATAATATTTAATTTTACAACTTAGTTTCATATCCACTAGCTCTTTGATCCATACAATCCAACAGTGAAGGGTATAGCCCCAGAAGTGATATTCTTAAAGACATTTAACTCCCTGAGCCTTCCTTTCTCTTTTATCTCCTTCAAACCAGCTATAATGTGGCTTTATTCTTTATCACAGGTGTCAATGGGTACATCTGCTTTTCCTGACACAAGATGTAAACTTTAAACATTCCATCATTAGCATATTCAACACAATCAAGACAAAATTATGAACGCAGCAGGATGTGTGACCACATGCGTACACATGTGTAAATACATGCCTTTTATTAGTGTAACTTTACTTTTTCTGAAAAAAATAAATTTTGGCAGATCTAATTTCTATTACATTATCCCTTTTCAGTGAACTCTTCTGCTTTCATACTGGCTTCCAAGACCTCCTATTAGAATCTGGAAGGAAGCTAAAGAAAGACAACCACAGGGCAAGAATGTATGTGTATTGTTTTTCAGTAGAATCAGGATACTTTCTTGAAAAAAGATGGACTTCCTAGGTACAGCAAGCCAGAGTAAAGAAAGGATGTTTAGTGAATTCAGTAACTAATGTACAGGTGGCAGAGGCTCTGAGTCACACAGCCGGGCTTTCCGACTCCTTCGTAAAGCACATATTCTCTCTGTGTGTGCTCTGTTCTGTGGAGTCCCAGCCACAACTTCATGCACGGCATATCTTGCTAGCATCTTAAACCTCTCCCCTGGAGTGTGTCCTTTAGCCCTTTTATATAATATCTTTATTAATCCTTTGAGAATTTTACATAGGAATACAATGTATTTTGATTGTATTTGACCCCACTTCTCCCACTAGCTCCTCCAGAGCCACTCTGCCCTCTCTCAACTTCCCGTACTCTTTTATTTTATTTTATTTTTTAAATCCATCTAGGCCAATTTGTGTTGCCCATGTACTCATGGGTATAGAATCATATAGTGGAGTTTGGTCAACACACCAGGGCCCACACACTTAAAGAAAAGTGGCTCTTCTTCCCTCTGAGGCTATCAACCAGGGTGAGGGCTTGTGGTTGGCCTGAGTTGATGCAGGTCTAGTGCCAGCAGCCACAGCTACTCTGAGCTCAGTGCTGGAGTAGTTCTTTCGTATCCAGAAGACACTGTTTCACACAGATAGGTTCTCTTGGACTCCTGGCTCTTTCACTTTTTCCATAGCATCTTCCCCAGTGGCCCCTGAGCCTTAGGATAGGGTCAGGGATGCAGATGTCATATTTGTGGCTGAGCACTCCACAGACATAGGTTCCCTGCACTTGACTAGTCATGAGTCTACATTAAAGACCATCTGCTGCATGAACTTCCCCAATGGAATCTGAAGCAGCATTGCTTCTTGGGTAGAGTGATACATGCTTAGAATGTAGATGATAGCTTGATTCTAGGTCTAGTTAGCAAAGGAATAGTAATAACCTCACTCCTAGAGCCTATGAACTCCCTGGCTACCAGTATTGACCAAATCTATAGTACCAGGTAAGCATTTCCTCATGAACTGGTTTAGTTACCCCAGTAACGTTCATTCCACTATTACACCCATGGGCATATTACTATAGTTTACAAAATTTTCAGCTGGGTAAGACTACTAATGAATATTCTCCCTCATAAAGTGCCTAACAGTACTATGAACACTAATCAATGTCAGGAATTCTTGGTCAGTCAGTGCCAACTTGAATTCTCCATGTCTTGTGATTGAATTGAATTCTCCATGTCTTTAGCAATAGGGTGTCATGGTCAAGTTCTGGTGGGCAACTGAGAGCACGGTACTCTGAATCGTTTGGGGTTCTCTGGGACACCCAGAGGTATAATTCCACACCTGACATTGGGTTTTTGATTTGTGGTTTCTGAGAAGAGCATATTGTGGGTTTCAAGCATCCTTGGTGTTAGTTATCCCTATCCTGAGTCTCTCTCCACTCCCTCTGCCTCCCTTCCTCTCCCCCCTTAAGTTCCTCTCCTCACCATTCCCCTCTATCTTTCGTTATTACCTATAGATTATTAACCCTCTACTAATAGTTTTCTTTCTCCTCCCCACTAAGGGCTCCTTGATAGATACCCCAAATTAAACACACATCTAAAGAGTTATTGCTGAACTCTCCATATGAGTGACAGCGTGCAGTGTCTCCATATGAGTGACAACGTGCAGTGTCTCCATATGAGTGACAACGTGCAGTGTCTCCATATGAGTGACAACGTGCAGTGTTGTTCTCACGTGAACTCGCAAATTGGAGGTTTGTTAACTGTGGAATCTGTTTTCAGGTTGGATGTCTATATTAGAGAAAAGGCTGGTGTGTGTGTGTGTGTGTGTGTGTGTGTGTGTATGTGTGTGTGTGAGTGTGGTATGTGAGCGTGTGCATTCACCATACACCATGTAAAAATATCAAGTACATCAACTACACCCTTAGCCTCACAAATATTTTAAAGAAACAAAGTCTCTCTCTCTCTCTCTCTCTCTCTCTCTCTATATATATATATATATATATATATATATATACATATGTATATATATATACATACACACATACATATATATATGTATATATATATGCATGTGTATATGCTCGCACTCATCTGTATTTTAACATATGACATGAATGCATGAACTCAGAGTGCTTTAAGATCACAGAACTCTGGAGATTACAGAGTTTTGGTTTTGTTTATTTTAGTCAGGTTCTCACTATCTAGACCTTGCTGACCTGGAACTCACTATGTAGACCAGGCTGGCCTTGAACTCATAGAGATCTGCTTGCCTCTGCCTCTCAAATGCTGAGATTAAAGTGCAGGCCACTATGCCTGGCTTCGATTGAGATATTTTACAGATGATCTCTCTCACTCACCTCAATTTATGGCTAGAGAAACACAGGGTTGTCACAGTGCAGGTGAAGCATCTAGTTCATGCTAAACAGTCCTAGAATGGAGGTTGTTTTAGCTGGAGAGATGGGTTAGCTGGGAGACCCACATGTAACTACAGTTCCCAGGAGTCTGACGGTCTTTTCTTGCCTCCAAAACTATTTGCACGCCAGTGGCGCACATAAACACAGAAAATAACATACACAGATATATCCAATAATATACACAAACACATACACAGAAGATAAATAAGTACATCTTTTGAAAAAGAGCGCATGATTTTGGGCTCACTCCACGCCCCATCTGATGACTTGCCTCTTTTGTTCTTACAAAGTCACCAGAATAGGTTGCCCTCTGCTGAGCTGTGAGGCTGCTAGAAACAGTTCTGCATTCACACACACAGCTCCAGTTGGAAAGATCGGAGCTGTAAACTTTGACTTTGGCGGTTGAATGAGACATTGTTTGATGGAACTGTGTGGGCAGGGAGTCTAACAAATAACCAGTTGCCAACTCTGAAGCAAACATGCTCTCTTTATCGCCTGATGTAGTTCTTGACGTAATGAGCATGGCTTCCAATTTTCCTTGCAAATGGGTACACTGGTGACCATGGCAACTGGCATGCTCAAAAGATGTCCCGTGAAGGCCTTTGAAAGGCTACAGACATTTATATTAGGCGGGCATAACCATGCCAACGAGTGCTTAAGAAACACCCAACTAGTCAGTGCTCCTCAAATATCAAGCAGCCTCAAAATAACATTTGTGATTCGTTAAGTAGAAATTAATAAGACTCCATTAGAGAGGAGAGAGGCAGAGTATTTTATGTACGGCTGTGTCTTGAAGCAACACAGAGATTACTCAAACAACTTCGCATGACTAAAGTCTGCCTTTCACTTCGTACTCTCATTTCATCCCTGACCCCTCCTCCCTCTCTTTCTTTCTTTTGTATAGGTTTTTCAGAACTTAGTCTCCAAAGCTTAGGTTCCAAAGCTGGCCAGCACAGCGGTCTTGCCTGTTCCTTCACATGCCACTGGGTAACCCTTTTATATTTAAAGCATCCTTGGATTGTTGGTAGACTACACTTGTGAAAAGCAGATTCATTCTCTCCTTTCATGAGGAAAGGCATAAGGCTAGCGGATTAATACTACTACGGAGGAAATTAAACTCTTAAGACTCTGTGTCTACATATAATGTTAAAAAAAAAAGTGGGGGAGATGAGCTGTGGGGTTTTCGTGTGGCTGAATAGAAAAGGATCTATTAGATTTGGGGTGTCTCTCCAGACAGTCTTCCCTCTGGTCCCCAGCCCCACCTTTTTTGAAGGTTGTTTGTTTCTCCATTATGGGATGGAGAAGGGACTAGGGAAGGGAGCTGGTGAGTGCTTCTGATGAGACGTGGGAAGTAAAGAACGGAACGATATGGCTATTTTTTTTCCTTGAGCCATAGTCAGTGTTTTGAGCTCATATCTTCCTGGGGTAGCCATCTGTTTCAGTTCATCTGTTTAACAGGTCAACCTACACATTTGTCTTTTTGAGAATTTTACACAAGAGTACTGTAGTAACATAATTTCTGCCACCCCACATCTCCTCCCATGAGGCTCAATTCCCTCTCATATTTATGATTTCTTCTTTAATTATGATCAGTGCACACACATATATGTACACAGTTGTGTTTTTATTGCAAATACAGCCTGAGAAGTTCATTTCCTGTTGTTTGTGGATGAGAAAAATCTCATGAGGTGTCACCCCCTAGATAAAGAGCTAAGGGCAATTGATGGCTATGTACATTTCTTTCTGTTTTATTTTTAAGATTTGTTTTTATTTTATGTGCATAAATATATGCACGTATTTATGTATGTGTAGCATGTCTGTACCTGGTGCCCAGAGGGACCAGAAGACAGTTTTAGGTTCCCTAGAACTAGAGTAATAGTAGGTTGTGAGCCACCATGCGGGTTTAGGGAAAGGAGTTCCTGTCCTCTGCAAGACTAGTGAGTGTTCTGACCACTGAACACTCTCTCCAGCCCTCATATCATCATCTCCTCCTCTTCCTCCTCCTCCTCCTCCTCTTCCTCCTCCTCCTCTTCTTCCTCTTCCTTCTCCTCCTCCTCCTCCTCCTCCTCCTGCTCTTCCTCCTTCTCCTTCCTTTGAGATTATGTCTCACCATATAACCCTGGCTGGCCTGGAGCTCACTATGCAGACCAGGCTGGCTTCAAACCCACGGAGATCTGCTTGCCTCTGTCTCCTGAGCACTAGGATTAAAGGTGTGTGCCCCTATGCCTGTTTTTGTGTCTTAAAAGAAATTAACACAAACATGGGGAGCAGAAGCACCAATTGGGTTTCTGTTCCCAGGCCCAGGTGCATGCACATGAGCACAGAACTCTCAAAGTCAGTTACTTCCCCGGTCACAGTGCTTCTTCATGCCTCCCCTAACCTGCCACCCAGAGTTTATGGCAGAAAAGTGACCTGGGCCTCTGGGACACTGCTCTTTCATTTCTGCTTCATGGCCAGCTGTTTCTTGTGGTGTGCTTTGACCATCTTTGAAACTGCCAGAAACTTCTACTTGGCTCTGAAAAAAAAAAGCAAAACAAACAAAACAAAACCATGCTATTCCACCAAGACCCTGGCTTTCCCAAGACTGCCTTCAGAAAGGAAGCTAGGCTGCTCTGGCTCTGGATTTTTCATCCTCTCCCTTTCAGGAGTGGATAACTATCTACAGAGAGCTCTCTGGATAGCCCCAGCACCTGGATTGGTCTGAAATGTGTTCTTTCCTCCTGTCCATACATGATATGGCAGATTATCCCAGTGGATGGCTGTGAGGCTGGAAGCAGCTCGGAGTGGAGTGCCAGTCTTTTCTAGACTGTCAAGAGGATTTGAACAAATCCTGGATTCCTTGGGATACCAGCCTACCACGTGCCAACGAGAAGCCAGTCATTATAGCACTAAGCTGTAATCTCAGCATGAGAGAGGATGAACCAGGAGGCATTCATAGTAGACCCCAGTCTTAAAATAAAAGGAGTAAAAACAAACAAACAAACAAACAAACAAACAAAACCAATAAATTCAATGCATTCAAATAGGAAACCTGGGTTATCGAGGTGGCTCAGTGTGCAAAGGTGCTCGCTGCCAAGCCTGACAATTTGATAGCCTGGGCACCACCCCTAGATCCCACATGGTAGAAGGAAAGAAATAACTCCCGCTAAGTTGTCCTCATACCTTTAACATGTACTGTGACACATGTATACCCACAAATGTATATATACATGCATGCACAAGCTCCATTAAATGAAAAAAGTAAAAATATGCTCTTTTCTAAAAAGTAAGAATACTGAAGAATTAAGTATTTGAAGTGGGTCAAACACCATAAAATGAAGTTGTATTTTGCAGCACAAAGTAGCATTCTGTTCAAAATGAAGAATTGCTAAGTGAGGGGAGCCATGGGAAGTGGAGAGTAGCTCCTCCTTGTGACTTGACAAACACAGCACCCTTCCTATTGGTAAGGTATTCCCACCAGCAGGATGGGAGGAAGACTCCTGAAGGAACAATGAAGGGAAGGAAGGAGATGGAAGGCAGGAGAGGGAGAGGGAGGAGACAGGGTGGAGGACAGGGAGACTGGAAGGAAGTGAGAGGAAAGGGGTTTCTTCACTCCAGCTCCCAATGTTGTCCCCTTATGGCAATAATAAGGTTTGAGGAAAGGGACAGAAAATAAGACTGAAGGATAAAGAGGAGATAGTGCAATGCAGTGAGACACCGAAGGAATCAGAGAGATGCTTAGTGTGACAAGGAAACCACACCCTTACTGTGTGACAGGTCTGACACTGGAAGCTTAAACAATGGAGTCCAAGGTTTTGTGGCCACTGCTCTTGGTACAGGGTGGATCTGGGGAAAAAAAAAGAATGGTTCCCAAGGCAGCTTGCCTTATTCCAAAGAGGCTCTGAAGGACCAAGTTCCTCTCTATGGGCCCTCTTGGTAATGAATTCCCATTTCAAATAATGTGCCTTCTACTTGCAACTAACTTTGGCGCTTTTTCAAGAGACTTCTGAAATTTACTGCCTAGTAGGTAGTAAGGGGTGGGTAGCGGATAGGAAAGAGCTGTGTGACTTAGGGTCTTAGTGTTCTATTGTCATGGAAAGACACCATAGCTAAAGCAAATATTATAAAGAAAAACATTTCATTGGAATTTGCTTACAGCTTCAGAGGTTTAGTCTACTGTCATCATGGTGGGGAGCATGGGGGCATGCAAACAGATATAGTGCAAGAGAAGTAACTAAGGGTCTACATCAGATCCACCAGCAGCAAGAAGAGAGCCATGGGGCCTGATGTGAGTTCTTGCAACCCCAAAGCTCGCCTCTGGTGACACACTTTCTCCAAGAAAGACACTGCTGCCTCCCAATCTCCTCACCACTCCCCGATGACCAAGCACTCAAATATATGAGTCTATGGGGGACCTTTCTTATTCAAACCACCACATGTGGTACCTCAGCAACTTTCATGGCCCATTTAAACAGGTATTGTTGGGCTAGAGAAGAGTTGCATAAAGCACGACCGCTGAACATGTGTCAGTTAGCCTGTGTTGAGTGAGGCATACAAGAGCAGCAAGGAGGGGCTTGTTGCTGGCCGTGCATGAAAGAACAAAATGTCACCCAGGATTGCTCAGTCTATGTCCTGCTTCCCTTCCCCCACTGCTGTCTGCCCTCAGCGAACCTTCCCAGTCAGCTTCCTCTTCTTCCCCAACCCTGGGAATCAATCTCTCTCTCTCCCTTGTCTCCACTCACTTCTCCACCCATGTGCTTTACTCTGGTAACAGGCTCAGCTACATCCTCCCTGGGCCTAGAGCAGTAGTTCTTCAACCTTTGCCGCAGAACTAGTGAGTATCAGTTATTTGTCTTGCTGCTGTAATAAAACAACCTGAAAGAAGGAAGGAGCTATTCTGATACATTGTTTGAAAAGGTGACAGTTGATCATGGAGGGCAAGCTTGACAAACAGAGCACATGTGGCAGCTGGTCACATCACATCAACAGTCAGGAGGCACAAAGAGATGAGTCGGTCAGTGCTTAGCTCCTCCCCTTCTGTTCAGGTCAGGGTGCTGGCTCTCTAGATGTGCTGCTCACATTCATGGTGAGTCTTTCTGCCTCAGTTAAACTTTTCTGGAAACATCCTTGAAGACAACTCAGAGGGGTCTTCTAAGTGATCCTGAATTCCATGAAGTTAACATGATGATAAACATCACGTCAGTAAAAGCTGCTTTAAAAGGCAGGCTTGGTGCAGTACTCCTCTAACATTTGAAGTATGGACTAATGTCCATAGTCAGCAGAATGTCTAACTCTCATCTCCATCCATGACCTGCTACAAGCGATGTAGAGAAAAGCACTGAGAGGCATCAGCTAACACCAGCAGCATGAGGCATGCAATTCATGGCAGAACTGGAATGGGAACCTCATTTTCTCCTGCACATCTGATCTTTTTTGACTTCTTTTCCTTACCTACCACTGGGGTCTGATGACCCCAAACTCTGTAGGGTCTCCATAGTCTGTCTCATTTAGTATTATGCAAAACCAAACAGAAAACAAACAAAAAATGCTCCAGTGTCTATTCATTGAACACTGGGATGTTTGTTCCTTGCCCCTGGTTCATATCAAGGCTTCAAACACATATCTGCTCCTGAAGGTACCTCAAGGTTAACATATGCAGAGTGTAATTCAGGGAATGCCATTCATAAGAAGGAGACCTGAGATCAAAGGACCTATCTCTTACCTGAACCAGCTACTGTTTCTTACATGGGCCAGCTATTGGAATTGGAAGACCTTTTTCATAATTCCACTATACACTACTAAAGAGTTCTGTCTACTAGGTAGGTAGAAGAAGAAGGAGGAGGACAGGGAGGAAGAAGAGGAAGAGGAGAAAGAGGAGGAGGAGCAAGAGAAAAAGAAGAAGGAGGAGAAGGAGGGGAAGGAGAAGGAGAAGAAGAAGAAAGAAGAGAGAGGAGGAGGAGAAGAAGAGGGAAGAAGAACAAGAAGAAGAACAAGAAGAAGAAGAAGGAGGCGGAGGAGGAGGAGGAGGAGGAGGAGGAGGAGGAGGAGGAGGAAGAGGAGGAGGAGGAGGAAGAGGAGGAGGAGGAGGAAGGAGAAGACTAGAATTCAAAGAGCCACTGGATGACTGGTAAGCTTGCATTTTCCCAGTATCCCAGCCTGTGTGTAATGAACGCTGAAGCCTGGACATGGAAAACAGACTGAGCACAGGGACCATCTGCAGGCATCCCTCAGCCTGGCTTGGGAGGGAGAAGATCCAAACAAGGCAGACTTTATCATCCTCATCACTGTTTCCCTGGCCAGCCAGGGCAGAGGGTGACATGCAGGACAAATACATTCTTCCCCCTAGTAGTGTGTTTCACACCCCAAATGTTAATTTTGACCAAGTTGTTAGGCCTTGTCCTTCCTGGTCCTGCTCTGGATGACTTCTGCTTGTCTGCAGCCCAAACATCTGTGAGGATTCTTGGCCTGTTTGTCATCTGGTAACAAGTTTCTCTCCAGTTGTGTTGTCTAAAAGGCCCTTTTCTTCCTCAGAAGCCAGCTGCTGTTCACACCACCTCTCTTCCGGTTTTGACCAGGTTGACTGTATATGATTCAACCACAGGTGCCTTATTTTTGTTTGGCAGAGCTTCCTGAGTGTACATGTGGCTGTTTGAGGTCAAGTTTAGAGGAACTTCAACCAACACAGATGTGTGTTTCCCACTTCATTCCTTCAATTCTATCCTTCTTGTGCTTGTGATAAAAGTCTTGAGACAACTCCAAGACTCGATGCCAACCTTCTTATTGTTAAAATATTCTATCCTTGGTTTAGGTTGGCTCCCACAGTCTGGTTTTCAAGGTTTCTTCTTTTTGTTTTAATATAACAAATCTCAGGAAATCTTGGTTTTTAGTATTAGTAAATTTTTATTTTGGTCTTTCTTTCTTCCTCCATCCTCTTTTCCTTTTGTTCAGACAAAAATCTTGATATATAGCCCTAGCTGGCCTGTAACTCACTGGCTAAGCAGGCTGATCTTGAGTCCATAGGGACCCATCTGCCTCTGTCTCCCTAGTGTTGGGATTGAAGGTGTGAACCATCCATTTTAAGTTTGTGAGGCCCAGACTGAAGGAAGCACAGATGGTCAAATCTGTACCAACTGTGGGGAATTTGCTCACATTGTTTCTGTGTTTATTCCCAAACCTTATAATAGTTAGCATCTGGAGATTCCTCTCTCCGTTACTCACTTTGATAATCCCCACGTGTGTTCTGGATAATTCCATCCCTTCTGTTTTTCCGTGGAACAGCTCTCTTTTGAGGTTTGTTTCAGTGACTTGAACCTGTTGATGGAATTTTTCATTTCAATGACTTCTAGATTTTTACTAAAGTCTGGAGAAGTTGTGTGAGGTCCATGAGCCTCCACCACACTAGTCTTAATTTTCTCTTGTGTTTTCAGTTCTCTTTTGAACTATATTGTCATTTTGACAATACTTGTTTTACAGCCTCTGTCTGGCACTTAGATGAACTTATCCTTAGGGTCGTAGCAGCTCAACCTCTACGTGTGATGACTGTGATATTGTGTGCTTAAGTGTTTTACTCAGCATTAGAATCTGAAATTTATACAGTTATATTTTATCTGAGGTAGTGATATATTGTCCTTGGCAAAGGGTACAGCCCTTCAGATAAGTTTTTCATCAAATAGGCCAGGGAGTCCTATGCCATCACTGTCTGAATAGACTTGGAAATTTTCTAAAACTCCAAGGTTCCTGATCTGGTTAGCTTTAACTACCAACTTGGCACAACCTAGAGTCACTTGTGAGGACAGTGTCACATGACAAATTGCCTTTATTGGGCTGATCTTTTGATGTATCTATGAGGGATTGTCATGATTGACTTAATTGAAGAAGAGGGCCTATCCCACTATGGGTGACACCATTCCCTAGTCAGATGGTTCTGGGCTGTAGAAAAAAAAGTTAGCTAAATACAAGCATATGAGTAGCCAACAAGCAACATTTTCTATGGTTTCTGCTTCAGATTCCTATTCCAATTCCTTCCATAATGATGGACTATGACTTGGAAGCATTAGCCAAACAAACACTTTCCTCCCCTAAGTTGCTCTTGGCCAGCGTTTTATCATAGTACCAGAAAGGAAAATAGAACAGTTTATATACATTAATATTTTCCCAACCAATATGTATGCTAAACTAGTCATTTCTTTGACATAGGCCTGTGTCAATGGATAGAGGTTTGTGTTTGTTTGTTTGTTTTATAGTTTTTCCTTTTAAGAAGAGTTAACTATTTAATACTACTGGACTTGAGCCTCTGTGAGTTCAAGATTTTACTTTTATTTGTAAATAGTCATTAAAACCTAAACTTTTCCATATCCAAAATAAGAAAGGCCTTCCCCCTCAACTGTGGAACAGCCATAGCACCAGCTTACAGGCCACTGTGTAGGACTTTATCTTATTCCTTGGAGCACTTAGCTCTACTTTTTACAACTTATTATCTGCATTTGGAGAACAACTTCTTATTTGTCCTCTCTCTCTCTCTCTCTCTCTCTCTCTCTCTTTCTTTCTCTCTCTCAGATTTTGTAAGGAGTGTGATCAAGTGAGTGTTTTAAATAGAGACTACAAACTGGTAGCTTCCAGATCTTGTTCTTCATGTGCATACTTCACATAAAAATCTGTTTCTATTCTCTCCAGAATCGAGGCTCTTGGACAATGCTGGTTTGCATCAACATGCAGCAATGATTTGCAGGAATGCAGTGAAGGCTTCCCTCTGTGAATCAGACACTGCTCCAGGATATCCACTTCTGCACCCTACAGACACCCGGCTCTGCTTTCCCATGCTGGCTCCTGAAAGAGTGAATGTTTGCTTTCGTTGGGCTAAGGGGATTTGATCAGACTTTTATGTTCAACTGTCAACTAAACCAGTTCTTGTTGAAGGTTCTCGTTCCTCTTCCACATCTTCTTTTAAAGTGGTATTCTTCCTCTTTCTGCCTAGTGTATTTATAAGTTTGACTGAAGCTATCTTAAAGAAGCGATGAGATACTGGACATTTGGAATGCAGAGAGAGAGATGTCTATGCAAACAAACTTCAGATTTCTGCAGACCTTCTTTTAGCATTCAAATATTCTTCTGTGTAATAAAGCAAGATCTCCCCAGACACCTGGTGCTCATCCATCATCCCAACACTTCAAACACTTCAGAGGCAAGGTAGGAGAGTCATAAGCTTGAAGTTCATTTGAGTCACATAGTGAGATCTTCTCTTAACAAAATAAAACAACAAAAATCACACGCACACACACACACACACACACATGCACATGCATGCACACACACTTACACGCACATGCGCACACATACACACACATATGCACACACACTCACATGTACACACTCACATGCACACACACTCACACACACATGCACACACACTCTCACACACATGCACACATACACTCACACTCACACACACATGTATACACATATACACACACACCCCAACACCCAGTATTTGGCAGGCTGCATTTGTTCTCCCTAGAAGCTGCATGATTGAATGTGTGGGTGAGACAGCAGGGACTCACATGCACATGCACACACAGTCACATGCACATGCACACACACTCACATGCATATGCACACATACACACACACGCACATGCACACACACACACACACAGCATTTGGCAGCCTGTATTTGCTCTCCCTAGAAGCTGCATGACTGAATGTGTGGGTGATGCAGCGGGCACTCACATGCACATGCACACACACTCACACGTACATGCACACACACTCACACGCGCACACACACATGCATACACACACTCACACACATATGCACACTCTCATATGTACACACTCACACACACATGCACACACACTCACATGCACATGCACACACTCACACACACATGCACACACATGCACGTGTGCACGTACACACACACACACACACACACACACACACAACACCCAGCCTTTGGCAGCCTGCATTTGCTCTCCCTAGAAGCTGCATGACTGAATGTGTGGGTGATGCAGCGGGCACTCACATGCACATGCACACACACTCACACGCACATGCACACACACTCACATGCACACGCACACACACATGCATACACACACTCACACACATATGCACACACTCATATGTACACACTCACACATGTACACACTCACATGCACATGCACACACACATGCACACACACGCACGTGCACGCGCGCACACACACACACACACACACACACACACACCCAACACCCAGCCTTTGGCAGCCTGCATTTGCTCTCCCTAGAAGATGCGTGACTGAATGTGTGGGCGAGGCAACGGGCAGCAGCAGACCTGCGTTCCATCCGCAGACCTGTCTTTTGCCAGCCCCATCTATCATCCCCAGAAAGATCATGTCTGCATCTTTCTGAGACTCCAGCTGACATCCATTGCAGCTGCCACCCCAGGCAGGTAGGAAGGAATGCAGCGGCTCTCTTGCATTTTGACAATTTAAAAATGTAGGGAAAGCTTTCCAGATCACCCTGCTCATTGTGGAAAGTAACAGAACAAAGCCAAGCACCAAGGAAAATGATCACCACCTCTGCCCATAGTCCCATCTAGTAGCTTTAAGGTTTAAGGCCAAGAAGAAGAACAAAAACCCAAGCAAACAAAAAGCTCCCAATTTTACAAAATCTTGTGTGGGCAAAATAAAACATGCCTGTAGGCCCAATTTAAGACACTAATTTAGAGAAAGAAATCTTAGATAAAGAGAAGAACTGCTTTTGATTTATGTGTTTAATAAGTTAGATATATTAAATTCTGAACTGCAGCACTCAAGTTTACATCCCTTTCATTCCCTAATGATTTTCTGTGTAAATCTCCAGCTCTTGTTAGTCCCAGTGGGCAATCAAACCATTTACTCGCTGCTATTTTCTCATGAAGCCCGAGCATGGTGTGAAATAAAGAACAGATGTTTATTCTAGCTAATGTTGTCATGGAGTCATAGATCTAGAAAATACCTCATGACCTTCTAACGCAGAGATGGTAAATGATATGGTACATGCCCAGCCAGGGTCTCACATCTATCTGACAAATACTGCCTGGCACAGTACCTAGAATTCTGATCCTCAGAGCCTACATTTCATTGAATCAAGACTTGGAATCTTCCCAAACCTGTGTGTGTGTGTGTGTGTGTGTGTGTATGTGTATGTTGCATATATATGTTTATGTGAATAGGTATGTGTAGGTGTGCAAATACACATGGAGACTGGAAGCTAATCTCAGGTGTCTTCCTCAGTCATGCCTATCTTAGTTTTGAAACAGTGTCTCTTACTGAACATGGATCTCATTGATTTGTCTCGGCTGGTTGCCTATCTCCACTGCCTCTATTTCTCAGTGCTGGTGTTATAGATGAGAATGGCATGCAAATGCTGGGTATCCCCTTGCTTATACATGAGGCCCTTTACCAACTGAGCTGTCTCTAAGCCCCCAAGTGCTATTTTTGAAGAAAACCATCTATAACCCATGTATTTTATGGTCTGTCCCTAACTAAATATTGAATAACACCCATGGTTGGGTCAGTAGAGACTTAGATATGGTTTGGACTCTGTCTATATAGCTTAAGTGGCAGGGAAATAATATAAGAAGAAGGAATAATAATAATAATAATAATAATAATATACTAGTAATAATCATTTCACTCCCTGGGAACTGTGAAGCCAGGAACTGTGAAGCCAGGACCAACAATAGGCAGGTAAGCAGGAAACAATACCCGACCACACTGACACACATTGACAGAAAAAGTGCCATTGCTACTGCCATCACACGTCCCTTAGAAACGATGACACGTATGTGTGGACACAGATATTCTACCACAGTCACTCTAAAGAAGACCCATGGCACTGTGCTCATTAAGACACACACTTTTGCCAGGCAGTGGTGGCATATGCCTTTAATCCCAGCACTTGGGAGGCAGAGGCAGGCAGATTTCTGAGTTCGAGGCCAGCCTGGTCTATTGCACTTTCCTTCACATGCCGACCTCCTCTTTCAGGTCTTACTAGTGGAATCTCATCAAGTGCATCCCATCCTCTGCAGGATCCTGAGGAATATGAGTTTTTAGAAGGATGTACACTAGTACCCAACACCTCATCTGGTTTGTTTAATGTCAGCAGGCTCTCTATCAGAAGGCTTTCCATAGCTTCTTACATGTTGTTATAATGCTGATTCTACAAAGAGATTTTTGAATAGTTATTTTATGACCGTGATATACCCCACCCTTTTACCTCTTACACAGCTAGTCTGTTCTTTAGGCACAGTGTAGAGAAATGCACATTATGCTGTTAATCTGTCAACTGTTGGCTCCTAGTAGCAAGTCTCTTCCTGTAAATCACAAGGTTGTGATAAATCCTGGAGACAGCTGGCACAGGTAAGAGGTCCAGGTTTTCAAGATTGCAGACTTGTGTTCACAGCCCTGGTGGAGCTTCTGAGCAAATCTGGGCTACACAGATGGCAGGACCTCACTGTGTTCCTCCATCAGCATCACTCCTAGGCAGCAGCTCCTGCACCCCACGTGCCACTGCTTCAAGCAGATTAGCACAGTGAACTCACAAAATGTACTTCATCCAGGGCTGTTTGATTCAAGCTGAGTTTATCAGCATTTTGAAATGTGAAGGGCCACTTTTTCTACTGGTGACTCCCTTGTTGCAAGCAAACATCTATTTGCAGATTACTGGAAAAGAGCATTTACTAGTAATTTGCAGCATAGTATTGTATGGGAATCAAGTTATAGCGACAGATTCCCTCATAAAGTAAGTTTTAATGTTTACTGTGTCCTTGTGGAAATATATGCCTCTGTGAGATGGAGTCATGGACATAGGGATGTTGGGGTGGGGGTGGAGAAAGAACTCTATCTTGATGCTTCATAGCTGCTGGGATGAAATAAAACCAGCCCAGAAAAGTAGAGTCACCATTGGTTCTTACCCAGAGAAATTGCTTCAGAGATCAAACCCAAGGCAGAGTGAGGAGACATGGCATTTGACTAATCTCATGAAGATGGCACCTGAAGCCCTGCAGGAAGAACTCTGGGAGGGTGGAGATTGGTGAGGATGCAACCTTGCTGTACTGGCTGGTTTTGTGTGTCAACTTGACACAGGCTGGAGTTATCACAGAGAAGGGAGCTTCAGTTGGGGAAGTGCCTCCATGAGGTACAGCTGTGGGGCATTTTCTCAACTAGTGATCAAGGGGGTAGGGCCCCTTGTGGGTGGTGCCATCCCTGGGCTGGAAGTCTTGGGTTCTATAAAAGAGCAGGCTGAGCAAGCCAGGGGAAGCAAGCCAGTATGAAACATCTCTCCATGGCCTCTGCATCAGCTCCTGCTTCCTGACCTGCCTGAGTTCCAGTCCTGACTTCCTCTAGTGATCAACAGCCATGTGGAAATGTAAGCTCAATAAATCCTTTCCTCCCCATCTTGCTTCTTGGTCATGATGTTGTGCAGGAATAGAAACCCTGACTAAGACACTTGCCATCTTCTGTATGCTCTCTGGTACCTTCTTTGGTCAGAGAATTTCAACCAGTGGAGGTTATAAATATTGTCTAAGTGTCTTGCTCTGTCCATCCAAATATTCAAAGCACCTTTCTTCCTTGGCCTCTCTGGGCATAGAGAGATAGAGACTGTGGCTCCTTTCCTTTCCCCTGCCTCTTTCTCTTACTCCATGTTTTAGTTTGCTTTTCATTGCTATGACAAAATGTTTCATCCAAGGCAACTTAGGGGAGAGAAAGGTTTATTTACTTGTACTTTCAAGTCACAATCTGTCATTGAGGGAAGCCAGAGCAGGAACTGAAGACAGGAACTCAGAGCAGGAACCATGGAGAAATTCTGCTTGCTGACCCATTCTCTGACTTACTCAGACTCATGATCAACTAGCTTCCCTTAACAGTACAAGACCACCTACCCAGGGAATAGTAACACCCACAGTGGGCTAGGTGCTCCTAAATCAATGAACAACCAAGACAATCTCTCACAGACATGCCTAAGGGGGCAGCCTAATGAAGATAACCACTCAACCAAGACTTTTTCTAAATGATTTTAGGTTGCATCAAGTTGACTGTTAATGCTAACGAGGACATCCCTTGAGATCCCCTCTGAAATAACCATCTAGGTCCAAATTATTACACTGAAAACATTTTATCCTGTCTTTCCAGGCTCTCACACCCTCCTTTTACTATATGGATCAAAGGCAGCCCATCCTGACGGCCTACAAGTAGAAGCTGACTAGCTATTAGACTTGAAAGCTGAGGCCCTAGTGCCATTCACTAGCACAGACATCAGACAAGCAATGCAAATGAAGTTGATTCAAGGGCCTAAATGGAAGCATTGCTGATCTCCAAACCATCCTACTCCAGATCCATCAGCAGGCATGTCCACTCTCACAGAGAGGGTGGACGTCACTGGGAAAGGCTCAGACAGGTGGGACTTCACTACACTGTATGGCAGAAGCCCAGCATCTCCTCACAGGTATGGCTGCTCAGCAGAGGAAGAATGAAGAGTTGTCTTTTGAACAAAAGAAAGAGGGAGGTAGAGCTGATGGATGAGCAGCCGACACCATCTGCCATAAAGAAGAAGGAGGAGGGTGCAAAGTAAAGACACAGGTTCGACAAGACATTGGAAACAGATATTTTTAGGGGCCCATGTCCATCACTAATTTCCCTAGACTCTCCAAGGACAGCCTTTGCCATGCCAAGGGAACCCCTGGGGGGATCCCCTCAATCCAGGATAGTTCTTGCCATGCCAAGGGAACCCATGAAAAGATCTCCCATTCAGGTCTCAGCTGTGATTGCTCTTGTTAAAATAAGGACCCAAGCTTTACTGTTTACTGTTTTGTGTTTGCTTTGATCTTTGTGTATGCACATTCATGTTTGTAAATGAGAACATGAGCACTCCATGGAATATGTGTGGAGATGAGAAGACAATCTCCAATGTCAGTCCTCATAGTCTACCTTTTTCTGAAACAGTCTTTTGTTGTTTATTATTTTTCTGCTGACTGGTTGGCTTGTTTCTCTCTACACATGTCAGTCCAGCTGGCCCAAGAGTGTCAAGGATTTCTTCCGTCTTACTGTAGGAAGTTTGGGGTTAGCTTAGTGTGTTTGGTTGTATGTGGACTCTGGAGATTTGAACTCAGGTCCTCCTGCTTGTGTCAGAAATACTTTATTCACAGATACAGCCCTAGCACTCCTTGTTTTTAAGAGCATACAAACCCCAGCTGTAAAGAATCTTTGCAAAGGTCCAATTCAGACATCTAGGTTTGCCCCTAGGTTCACCACGCATGTGGATAGATGTCTGTGTTACCTGGATTCCTAGAATGTCCACATAGTCTAGGGAGCTATTCCGAGCTGGAAGATGTTGATCAAACAGCCACTGGTGGTATCCTGAGAGGCTCTCTGTTGAGCTCCTGCTAGAAGGCACATGTCCAATGTATTGAGAGGCATGGGTGGTGCTTTTGTATTGGTATTGTATGATGAGATAAAAAAAATACGTGTAATACTCAAGTTCACAGGTTCACAGATCCATTATGTGGTTTAGCAGACTATTCTTAGGGAAATAAAAAAAGAAAGATCTTGGCTAAAACCAGACCATAAGGAATACCTCAGAAAAAAATACTTCATTTAGTATTTTGAGTATTTAAACCACAAAAGTATTTTGTATTTATTTTACATTTAGATTCCCACAGCAACAGAAGATAGCTTATCATACTTGTTCAATTAATTAACTGAAGAAGTGATGCTGCCAGGCGGTGATGGTGCAGGCCTTTAATCCCAGCACTTGGGAGGCAGAGGCAGGCAGATTTCTGAGTTTGAGGCCAGCC
>NW_022196915.1:48834287-48846405 GCF_008632895.1 Mastomys coucha
AAAAAAAAAAAAAAAAAAAAAAGAAGAAAAAGGCACACGACCACTGACACCGGGAATTCATTTTAGGACATATTAAAGGAGACCAGACTCTTTACATTCACCTGTAAAGATGGACGGGAAAATGTACCTGGCACCTCTCTGGAACCTGAAGCTACAGGAGTTGCATCTGCTATCTGCTGTGACTTTAGTAGTTATTGCTTCTCTCAGAGAGCTGGATGACAACGTTGACCCTAGCTTGGTGCTTCAGGAATTAAAGAAGCAGAATTCAAGAAGGACTGAGAGGAATCTAAAGGAAATTAAACATCTCCACATTCTTAACAGACATATCCTTAGAGGAATATAGCCTACACAAGAGGGCATTGAACTGTGTCTCAAGAGAGGACCAACCAGGAGGTCCTTGGAGAGGAGAAAAAATGGTCATTGCTTTGAAATTCGGGCCTTGTCCTCTATCCATTACTTTTACTATACTATCAGACAAGCGACATGATATCCAGGACATGTCCAGATATCTTTCTCTGATCCGCTGCAGGGGGACTAGCTTGCAACCAGAACTCAGACATCAGAGCTAGGATAAGGAATGAGTCTGGAGACCACTGGACTTCTATTTGAGTCCCTCAGTGGCATATGTCAGGCACTTTGGAAGCACCAATACTCTCATGTCACTAAGGCATAATCTGGCTCTCTGCATCCAGATTGTCTAGGGGGGTAATCTATGGGATGGCTTCAGCTAAGATTCTCACTGCCAATCCCTTTGAAAGACCATCACTACCCACCCAGCCATGGCAGCACATGATTAGAATGGGAGCCAAACTCACCATGGATGAGGCAGGTAATGTCAAGGAAGCAGGAATTACACCAGACATCAATAGTTCAATTTGTCACCAACATAGAGAAATTTCAGCTTACAGGAAAAGATGTCAGAGCTAAAAATAATAGTGTCTAGGACTAGGAAGATGGCTCAGGGGATAAAATGCTGGCTGTGTAAACATGAGGATTGGAGTCCAGATTCCCAGAGCCCACATAAAAGCTCTGTGGTCATGATGGCCTGTCTGTAGCCCCAGCTGTCCTGAAGCAGAGACAGGGAATCTTCTAGGACATCTAGTCAGCTAGCCTGGCCAAGTCAGTGAGCTCCAGGTTCAGAAGGAGACACCCACACACAGCTCAGTAAATAATCAAGGAAGACGAAGATGCCTGGTGTGCCCACCTGGCCTATGCACACACACACACACACACACACACACACACACACAGACAGACACACGCACACATGCACACACACACTTGAATGTATATACCATATACACACATGCTAAAAATACATTTACCTTCAAAAGAAGCTTTGCCTATTATACTAGTCTCATTTCTAAAGTTGTAGTTTTGCAGGATGTCATAGCAAGAATGAAAACTCTCCCCCTGGGCTTTTGCTGTATTAGACATAAATATAGCCATTGACCCTATAGTCACCATTACCCACTGGAAACTGAAATCTGAAAATTAGGCTACTACACATTCCCTCCAGCCCCAACTCCAGCCTTAAAAAGTGTCAGTGCCTAACTGCTATGTGATTTGAGGGCTACAGTACGAAACAATAAACTAAGCAACCCACACCCCTGTTCTCCTTGCGTGGCAGGAGCACACTCATGCACACAGGGGCAGCACTTATACAACCATGCTTTCTTCTTCCCTGGCCTGCAACAGAATTTCCAAACTAGGTGCTTTAGTTAGGGTTTCTGTTGCTGTGAAGAGACACTATCACCCTGGCAGCTCTCATAAGGAAGACATTTAACTGGGGCTGGCTTACAGGTTCAGAGCTTTAACCCATTATCTCCATAGCAGAAAGCATGGTGGTATACAGCCAGACATGGTGCTAGAGAAGGAGCCAAGAGTTCTATGTCCAGATAGTCGGGCAGCAGGAAGGGTGAGACTGGACCTACCTTGAGCATTTGAAACCTCAAAGCTCACCCTCAGTTGGACTTCCTCCAAGAAGCCCACACCTACTCCAGCAAGACCACACCTCCTAATAGTGCCACTCCCTAGTAACCAAGCATGCAAACACATGAGTATATGGGGGTCATTCCTATTGTAACCACCACATGAGGAGTTGAAGTTGCCACCCATAGAAGGGAGACAAACACCTCAGGGTGCAGTAGAGAGAAGCCACTTCTCCAAGAGCAGAGCATTGAACAACTCCACTTGTTGAAGGTGGTCACAGGTCAATCAGGCCATATTTCTGTATTTTTATGATCTACAGCAGAGATGTGGAAACACCAGTTTATCCCACCAGCTGAATTAGACAGAGAATTACAATCCTTCGGAATTATAATTGCTTAGATAGATCCTATCACAAAGAGCCAGTGCTACTAGACAACCGGGTAGGGGCTGAGAACAGGCACCATACTAAAACAGTGTGAATTTGGCCAAAGAAAGCTTTCATCAAATACCATTTTACCTGTCCAGCTGTACAAGTAAGATTGGCATGGACTCATGGCTCTGGGAGAAACAGCTTTTGGACTTAGCATTAGCCCTAAGCTCCTCATCAAAGAGCCCAACTGTTAGAGAGCCTAGCTCTTCCAATTACCTGTGGCAAGGACACTTGGTCTTCCATATGAACAGATGATCATGATACACCGAAGAAAAGACACAACAAATGACGTGAAGGTGTTTTTCTGGATCCCAGATAGATGCATGAAAGCTTCTTTTAAAATTGGCATTATGCAACATTAATATAGTTTGCCATACAGACTAATTTACAACCGGCTATATCTCAGTAGCTCAGTAAATATTTGTTAAATATTTTGGATTCAGTTAAAGGAGAAACCCAGAAAAATGAAGAATAGAGAGAAGTGTTTAATGAATACACGTTGAGTGGGTAAGGAGTCTTACCTAGAACCAGACTCTTTGAGTTCAAATCCCCACTCTAGAACATGGGGTCCCTATTCCTTTGGACATTTCCCTTAGTTGTCTGTGCCTTGATGGATTCATTTGTAAAACATAGATGATAATGTTCATGAGTACATTTGAGGAAAATGTAAAATCAATTATTTTGAACTCATCAGGTAATAAAAGATCTAGTTAGATGTTATCACCCAGTCTTGGCTAGGATTCTCATTGCTGTGATGGAGGTATCTTCTCAGATGAGAGTTCCTCTTCTCAAAGGACCATATTTGAGGGGGGGGTAGTTGTTTTGTTTTTGTTTTTGAGACAGGGTTCCTCTGTATAGCCCTGACTGTCCTGGAACTCACTCTATAGACCAGGCTGGCCTCGAACTCAGAAATCTGCCTGCCTCTGCCTCCCAAGTGCTGGGATTAAAGGTGTGTGCCACCACTGTCTGGCATGACTATAGCTTATATGTTGACAAAAACCTAACCTGCACAGAACCCTCAGAGAAGAGCTTGGAAGTCAAGAAAGGTCTAGACTTTTAAAAAGAGAAATTATAGGAAAAGATTCTTCTGTAAGATATAATTTTTACAGTGTCCAACAGATTACAAATTCCTGGGCTTATCTATTTTAATGAGGAGAAAATAGCTACAAAATGTCTAGGGCTAAAGCACTCAGACTAAGTCATGACTCCTCTAAGTCTAGGCACAGTAATCAACATTAAGCAATGAGGTGATCCAAAAAATTTGAAGTCCTTGGGTGATCATTGCTTCCTAATGCCACTGCAAGAACAGGGGGGCCCGTTTTTGCTTTCATTCCAAGTTTTAGATCCTTTTCTGCCAGCATCTTAGCTCTCGTACAGATTGAATGGAGTGGTAGTGTGAACTGCTAAAAGATTACTTGCTATTGGGTCAGGAAATGACATTAAAGTTCTTCTGATTTTTTTCCCATGATATTTGGGCCACTTAATAACCCTGCGTGAGTGATTCCGTGAAGACGTCAGAAACCTGTTACCTGTAACCCTAGTACTTGTGAAGCTAACGCTGGAGGGTTGCCAGTCTCGTCCACGAGACAAATTCTAGCCAGGGATATATGGCATCTAGACTCTGCGTGTTCTCAGTGTGCCGTCTTGCTCCTCCTCCCCAGTGCTTTCTTTTGTCCCCCCATTCACACGTATCAGACCGCTCATCCAAGGGATATCTCTCTGTTTACAGCTATTGCTCACTCCTCCTTGGAAACCTAATCTCACCTTCCTGGTTCATTGCTACAGTTTGGATCTCGAGTGCCTCTCAAAGACCCGTGTCTTAGGAGCATGGTGCTAGCGGGAGGTGCCAGAAGCTCTAAGAGAGAGAGCTGCTTTAGGAGCGTGTGCTAAGGGAGATTGTAGAACCCTAGTGTCTCCTGTGCTCCTTTGCTTTGCCATATAGTCCTGCAGTGATGTCTTGTCTCTTCACAGGTCTGAATCCAGGGTCACAGTGTGTCTTCACAGCAATAGGACATTGGCTAAGACATAGAGCCTGGACATGTGCCACAGCCCTCAACCCTGCCTGAGAATGGGGGCAGAAATATATTGTACGTAGTGATTCTAAGACTCCAAGATGTCCTATGAAATATTCTCTCTCTCCTTCCCTCCTTCTCCCTCTCCTCCTCCCTCCTTCCCCCTCCCTCTTCCTGTGCCTCTCCCTCCCACCACTCTCTCTCTCCATATATGTGTGCGTGTATCTGTGTGTGTGTGTGTGTGTGTGTATGTCTGTGTGCGTTTCTGTGTGTATAAGAGAGGTAAGGGGTGGAGAGATCATAAAAATCAATAAATAAAATCAAGGCTGAGGAAGACCAAGGTGAAGACAAGAAAAGCTCTTCTAGTGTTGACTAGAAGGAATCTCAGTATCACGTGCATGCTGTAAAGATACTCCATTTGCTACCTTCCATCTCTCCCACGTCAGTGCCTCACACTGCTCATACAGGTTACACGTTCTTCTGTTTCCTATGAAAGTAAAGTGAAGTTCCAGCACTTGCCAAGAGAGAAGAGGTGAATTTATGACAAAGGAAGATGAAAGTGTCACCAAAAGGCCAAGCCTTGGGGTTTCTAGTGCGGCAGTGAGGATGATAAAGGATGCTGGCTGAAGACTCTTTCCTTTCTATATCTGTAAATAAACCGCTTCTGTTTCAGAGAACACACACCTGGAGCCCACTTCCCAGCATACAGAGCCTCATCACAGATCGACAGTGGCGTCTGATAGCTTGTCTGTTGTTCACGTGAGATGTTGCCTAGTGGGGTGTCTGGTGTCCTCCACCATAGTGTGCAGTGTGTGGGGTGTGCATGAGCACCCAGGTTCTCAGGTCCAAACTGGGCAGATACACAAACAAGCATCTACTACTTATTCTTAAAAGTATGTAATTATAATGCCTTTGGACTGGGCCGGATAACAGCAAAACACAGACAAAACATGACAGACTACTACACGTATGAACTCCAAGAATATGAGTACCAAAGTGAACCTCTGAATGATTTTATCCTAATTCCACACAATGGCTACCCAATACCAGAGAAGTAAACTGCCCACTGTATTTTAAAATAAAGTTAAAGAGCACATAAGGAAATGGAAACATCTCAGCACAAAATAGCAAGTATTTCCGCAAGTCTCCGTGTCCCAAGGATGTCTACTTTATATCCCTGTTTATGTATCTGTCAGCATTAATATTGCTTTTGTTTCAAAACTAAAAAAGACAAGATCTGAAGGGGGAAGTTGGAGCTGCGTGGGAGAGAAGTTTGTTTTTCTCCTTCCAACCTTCTGAGAGTCTGTCTGCGATACAGTGTCGACTTTGAGGTGTCCTCTTACACCCACAGGGATCTCATATGAATCTCAAGGATGTTCCCAGATTCCCAGACCCCCTGATGGTTTTTCATGTAATCTTTGAAGACTGGCCATGGGGTTTGACTATCAACCATGTTCAGGGACAGCCCTGAGAAACCTCTCTCCCCTCTCACACACTAACAAAGAGGCAGCATGCTGGGGACATTCAAAACTATAGGGAGTGCAGACAGCTGAGCTGAGGCTGCAGGGAGGCAAGGCTCGGGAAGGAGGTGGGGTCTCACTGGGTATTAGAGGAAAAGGACTCTGTCCACTACTCAGGCCAACCTTTTCTACCCACATCAACCAGCTTTGCAAATGCCCTACTGGTTTCCTGCCTTCCTGAAGAACTAGCCATAGGGGTGCTGCTGTATTCATCCGAAACAGTGTCTCCCCATCAAGGTGGAGGAGAGAGGGAGAAATGGTTAGAAAGTTATTCATCAACCTGAGTAAATGTACTCAAGCTACATCCCCAGGAAAGCAGGAAGGCAAGGAAGGGGCAGGGCTAACATGTTCCCACCTGAATGAGGTGACTCAGGACAGTGGAAGATAGAGTTTGGGACCATGTGAGAACACAGAGGAAGAAGGCAGTAAATTCTGGTGCTGGGACTTCAGTGCTCTCAAGTTTACATGGCATGGACTCTAACGACCCCACCCCCATCCCACGCAGCTGCAGACACCTGACTGGAGAAGAGGTTCCAGTGAAGCAGCAACCTTGACCTTGGGCTGCCACCATGTTTGCTCTCAGCCAATCATACAGCTTACAATGAAAAGGAAGAGAGGCATGGACCCCAGCTGTGTTCTTTCAGCCAGTCTGCCTATGCTTCTCAGAGGACAACAGTAGAGATGATAGGGCAGAGGTGAGCCAGGATTCAATGTAAAGGGCGTATATGGCACTGTAGGAGCATGACAAGGCCTGGCCTTGTTTAATATTCAACCGCCCTTTCAGAGTGTTGAAACATTAAAACAGCCCATCTTGGAGTTCTCACTGACAAAGGTGTTACAGTTCGCGGTGTTCCTATTAACTTATCAATAAGCAGTAAGTGCCATTTAAGTATTTCTCTAGTTGTCTGGAGTGTTAATTCACACTGAGATTGTTTTTAAAGCTCTCTGCAGAATTGAAGTTCAGTACAAAGGCTGGAAATGGAAGAAAGGCAGTATGATTATCTTCAGTCGTGGCTACTTACTCACTTAACTAACATTGTAGTTAAAATATATCTGTGGGTTGGTAAGATGGCTCAGCAACCAAGCCTGAGAACCTGAGTTCTATCCCCAGAAATCATGTGGTGGAAGGAGAGAACTAATTCCTGTGTGTTGTCCTCTGACCTCTACACACACATGCCATAATGCACATACTTACATGTATACATGCCAATTAATTAATTAATTAATTAACTAAAATATAAGTCTGAGCTAGTTCACTGACATGCATAACCCAGAAGTTTAAAGCACCCTGTGCTGAGTATAACATAGCTAATACACAGTGTTACGGAGCGAATGATGACTCAGTTGGCTTCACCGGCAGCCACACTCCCTTGTTCTCCATAGACCAGGTACCAATTCCAGGTTATCTACTCCAGTGGGTGTAGCCTATGATGGGCCTTCCATTTGGCATGTGACTAAGTTCTGAACAATGGAATGTGACAGAAAGTGAGGAATGCTGGGTCACTCGAAGGCCCTCACTAAACTCCAAAGAGATCGTCTGTCTAGCTCTTCTGGCCTCTTCTGGTGACATTGAGTTAGATCCAGGGAAAGTCAGGAAGCCCTCATGGCAGGAAAACAGTCTGGGAGAGGGAAACAGATTCCCATTATCCATGTGGGAGCAATATACAGAACGCTTTAATGTCACACTTTTAACCAAAAGCAGTGGACACTCCCCAATACAGCAAACAAAACGTGCTGCAGACAAGGTGCAGGGACATAAATCTGTCCAAGGTTTAGAAATATGCTTGGTACAGGGCAGACTTGAGGGGATGAAAGCTCTGAGTACAGGCACACCAGATGAGGCCAGTTTCGGAACAAACCGCCAGAATGAGTTGGGAGAGCAGGGCTAGAACTCAGATTCAAGCAGTGGAAGTCGCTAGCGTGGGAAAGAGGGGCTCTGAGGGGCATGGCCACTGCCTGGAGGCTTCTGTTCAGACTCCAGCCTGAGCCAGGGCATGTAGAACAGCCACTGGGAGACCACTGTCAGGGTAGATGCAGCGCAAGCCAGTCTCCAGCACTACCCATCCTTCCTCTCTTGTGGAGCTTGCTGCAGGATCCGGGAGCCCACGTGAAATGCTGATGTCTCAGTATGTGCTTTCAAACAAATCAAAGGTGGTTTTGAACTGGGAATGAAAGACAAGGAAAGAGTAAATGGTAATTTCTTGTCATATTTAAAGATGGACTTTTTGCGTTTTGTTAAGACTTGAGTTCAATAGTCATAGCACTCTCTCAGACTGGAAAGATAGAAAAAGACAAGAGGGTTATTGTTGTTGTTGTTGTTGTTCAATAAAAGAGAAACATTAGGGTCACTTCCCTTGGAACATGGCATGTCCATTTGACGTTACATATTTTATCATACTTTTTCAAGATCGTTATTCATTCTCTCCAGTACCGAGCCTGCATCTGTGCCCCACATTAGCTGGAGCCTCAGGGGAAGACAAAGCTTGTGGCCCCACTGCTTCTACTGGCCCCACCACAATGGACCTTGCTCCACATATTCATTACATGTCTGCTGACCTGTCCCCTGCACTAGAACTTGTGCTCAGGGAGACCATGCTAAAGGGACTTCATGGTCTGGCCACTGTACAACAGGGCAAAATTCCAAGTGTCTTTATAACAGGTGACCATACCAAATGGCCTTGCCATGGGTCATTTGGAAGGTGAGAGACATCAGGCTGCCCAGTTGTGGAACCTCTTACTGATATTAAGAGAAGCAGAATGAAAACGGTGACGGAAATAATCTACCCCATGTGAAATAACTCTGTGCTCACAGTTCCTTCGAAATAACAGCAAAACGTGGGCAGGTAAGTGGCTATTTTGCAAGGGAGAGGTTTTATTAACTGTGGAGATTTCTGTCTCTGCAGTCAGACTAGCCATTCCCGTTCCTAATTATGACTGCAGATCAAACTAAGTATAGAGACTTGAGGAGGTTGGGATCTTGTCTAAAAGAGACTCTGTAATCCACATGTGATTCAACAACTGCAGTCCTTGGGACAGGCAGAGTTGCAAGTTCAAGGCCCGTCTGGCCTACCTAATACATTCCTGGCCAACTAGGACTCTATAACAAGAGTCTACCTAAGAAAAATAATCAATTGATAATTGATTGATTGATGATGGCTTGGTTGATGGATTGATTGGAAATGAACTCTAAAATGACTGCTACACATGGTCTTCTTTTGGCACTACTGTAAATGGAATGAGCATGTTTTCTATAGACACTTTTGACTTGGGGACAGTAGTTGAATAATGTTATCCTCAGAAGCTATGCCAACAAGCCTTCTCCTCTTTGCTGGACTTGGAGACTTTTATGACGTGATAGCTGTGCTGTGCTATCTTCATTCTCCCAAGGGCAGTGACGGCATTACAGGTGACCCACTCCCGTGTTACTGAGACTCTGAGCTGCCATTGATGGATTGTCCCTACACGTGTGTAGGGATTATCAAAATGTAAAGAGCTCTGAGTGTGGCTAAGAGAATAGTTTGGGGGTTTGTTTTTTGGTTTGGGGGATTTGTTTTAGTTCTTTTGGTTTTGGTTTTTCCTGAAGGAGAAAGATCATCGACAGGGGGACAATAAAGGCTCCAGACACAAGGTGTCATTTGGGCCTGGTTTGAGGAATAAATCAAGTTACATCAAATGGGGAGGATGCCTACCCTGAGGTTGACATACTGTAGAGAGTGCATGAGGGGGAAGGGTGGTATATTGAAAGTAGAAAGTGTGACAGCATAGGACGGAAAGTTGTGGCATGAGAAGGACAGAGAGATGGCATCTGATAGTCGCAGCAGGTGGCACTCATACCCAAGAGCACCATGAGGAGTGCTTAGCCTGTATGACTGAGTATAAAAGGAAATTTAAAAACCTTCAAAACTATTCAAGGGAAAACTTGAAAGTGAATACAGAAACCAAGAAAGCACCCCTCTTGCGTTCAAAAGTCTCCTTGCTTTCAAAAGAGATTAGACGCTCTGAAGTCTGTGGACTCCTTCTCAGTACATGTAATTTTAAGGTACGAATTGCAACCCGCTCCTCTTCAACCATCCTTGGATGAAGAAAGAGCACTGAGCATGAAGAACATAGCCACTAGCAGAACCTTTTGAGCAGGACAAACACACCATTCCTCTCCCACAAACAAAGCACTTTAGCAAGGGACGACAGTGCCTCCAGACTGAGTAAACCACCCAGAGCCATAAGTATTTGGTTAGGCCGAACACTCCACTTTTGTTTTTCGTACACTCAAATCCTTGAATTATGGAGAGTGGGTGTATAGTCCTTGAGGAGGTGAGGAGGAAGCTATCAGTGGTATTGATAACTCGGTGTTTCCTACTGCCTAAGATTCTCCTAATAACCTGATAGAAAATTGCCCAGCATGCATACTGGGGCCCTGCAATTCCCCACCTGTGTGAGCTTAGCAGGGAAAAGGCTTAGGAAATGACCACCAGCAAGCTAGGCAGTGGGGGTGATTCAGTTTAACATGAATGTTTGAGGAGGCAATACAACTTTCTAGAAATAAGGATTCTGTATTAGTGAGGGTTCTCTGGAGAAACAGAATTGATCAAATAAGATAGATAGATAGATAGATAGATAGATAGATAGATAGATAGATAGATGATAGGCAGGCAGGGAGGCAGGCAGGCAGACAGACAGACAGACAGACAGAAAGACAGAAAAACAGACAGAAAACATATTAAAACCCCACAGCTAACAAGATCAACATGTTCAGTACAAAGACTACCTCCTTGTAATGGTTCACTTTATACAGCATCTCCTCCCCATCCATCCACCTGTTCCCACTCCAAATCTTACATCATTTCAGACTGTCGCCCTTCAGCATTGTGTCTATAAGCCTGCATTTCCCATCTTTGTGTATCCCCTTTCTGTCTTGTTTTATGGGGAAGGAGATAGAAGGCTGTCTAAGGCGTTGCTAACTTAAGCGATTAGTTCAAATGAGATCAGCGACTCAACACTGCCCTCTTCTGGTTGGTACAGAAACATCTCATCCCTTCTTCTCCAGACTTCAGCCACGTAAGGTGGGCAGAGTCCTCAGAACAGGATGGGGCTGGAGTAGGGTTAATCAATGCACTGTGGCTTGAAATTTAAAATGACTATTACTCCATCTACCAGTGGATGAATGTATAGTTTCTGGAAAACTCCAATCTAGCATTAAATTCTGATACCTCGTTGTAATGGTTCAGCCTCCAGCTTCTTGTGCCTTCATTGTCCTTACAGCAACTTTAGAAGCACAAGGTTGAATTCACAGTCATCCAAGAAGTCTAGATCCTCTGTTCCCCCGTGACATCAATGCTGGATACTTACTTTCCAACTGATTTACAGTTACTTTTTAAATCTTGAATTCCAAGACTTAATTAATGGCTGTTGCAACTTCCTTTTCAACTAGTATGTTAATAATCGCACCCCCAAGCTAAACTTGTGGTAGTTAATGCCTTGGTTGTCAGCCAACAGACAGACAAGTAAGGCTTAGTGTGACCAGTGCCCCTGGGGACCCACTGTGAGGGGCAGTTGGGATTGGGAACCAACCAGTGAATCCTGGAGAGGTTCAAGGAGGCAAGGTCAACAAAGAAGATTACACACACACACACACACACACAGTAATCTCAGTACTCAGAAGGCTGAGACAGGAGGATGGCAAGTTGCAGGATGGTCAGCCTCTGCCACATGGTAACAAGCAAGCAATACACAAGAACAATTAGTACAGATTATCATTGGAAAGCATTTGCCACTTTGGTCTGCTAAACACAGAACATCAAAGGCAATTAAGAGGGGCTGATCAGGGCAATTAAGCAGATGTTATAGCTGTGGGGAAAACTCAGGTCCAAACCAACTCTCACACGGCAAACCCTTGATCTGAGGGAAGTGCTTGTGTTTGGGAAAGAATGTCATTTATGTCAATGGCTGAGCTGTTATTTTAACCAGAAGATAATACAGGGATTTACTGTTGTTTTTTCCTTAAATTAAATAAAATAATCTCAATATGTGTGTTTGTTTCTCCAATGTCCTTTAAAATATATTTAAATGTTTTAACTTTTGATTAGGTAATACATATTTGACTAAAAAATGTAGGGTTTACAGGACTCCAAGTCAAGTTATTAACTGTGGTGGCCCTGTTGTGTTCTTGAAAGAACTCAAATCCGAAACCAGAGACTTAGCTCGCTGGGGGTTTGGAGCCTATGTAA
>NW_022196915.1:48847573-48848866 GCF_008632895.1 Mastomys coucha
CTATCACCCATTACAGGTTTCCAAATCCTCGGTTCGTGGAACCCCACGCAGGTAGGAGCTGCGGGACGACATCCTACAATTAACTACTTACAAATGGGTCCTTCCAGGTGTATTTGACACAGCGGTGTGTATGTGTGTGTGCGTGTATGTGTGTGTGTGTGTGTGTGTGTACATGTAATTTTGTATTTTTATTTACCTACTTATTGTTCATCTCCACAATATAACAATATAATGTATACCATCTTTCACCTTGTGACCTCAAAGATTTCCCCACTCACTTTTATTTCATGGTGACCTTGCATTGTATGTGCTCTGCAATCTATTTGACCTGCGCTCTATTGACAATATCAAGTAGTGTTTATCTAATAAATAACAACTCAGTAATTTGTTGATAACATAAACCATCTATAAGTATATCCATAGGAAAATTCCTAGAGTTGGAAGTACTAGGTAAGAGATGTGCTCACTGGTCAACTGGATAGCCACTGCCACCCACTGAGCTACATCCCAGTCACCAGCAGATGAGACACCCCTCCCTTAACCCCTGGGCTCAGCTTATTATAAATGGATTGGCCTTTGTCAGTCGGCAGTGAGATTATTTTCTAGATTAACGTGAAACTCTCACATTTAGTAAAAAAAAATACTAGGCTTTTTTCACTTTTTATTAAATTGTTGGATTTCTATATTTGGATATTTGAATATTTTATATTAATATGTGGCTGGAACAAGTTATTTACAATAAATATAAAAGACATACTAGATCTCTTATACAAACAATGTTAATTTTTCAGTTGCGGTATGGTATATCACTTATTGATCGGAAAATAGATTTATCCGGCTAAACACAAAATATTATTAAAATTAATTTCACCTCATTACCGCTTAACCTGACTACAGTGCTAGAGAATTTGTAGAGTGATAACTGTTCTGCAGTTATATTTACTGGGTAGCACAGCTTCAACCGCGAGTTTCAATTCTTTGTCAACTTTGTTAAACTGTTTTGTATTTATAATTTCGAATATTCCTAAGAGGTTTTACACTGCTGTTTGGGTTTGCTTCTCAAGGAAGACCAACTGGTGACATCTACTTTGTTCTGTGTGTATAATTCAGCTACAGGTAATGTCACGTGACCCCTTTTAATTTCCTGTGTATTCTTTCCACTCCCTTCTCCCCAAGGCTGCTTTCTATTCAGTCAGCCTTGCTTCTGGCAAAGCCCCGCCCACTGTGTGATTTGTGGCCAAGTCCTGCCCACTGTGTTGTTTCCTTCTGGCAAAGCCCCACCCACCACGTTAT
>NW_022196915.1:48848876-48851633 GCF_008632895.1 Mastomys coucha
CCTGCCCACTGTGTTGTTTCCTTCTGGCAAAGCCCCACCCACCACGTTATTTGTGGCCAAGTCCCGCCCACTGTGTTGTTTCCTTCCGGTAAAGCCCTGCCAGCCTTGTGGCCTTCATCAGTCGCTGGGGTGTTTTCTCTTGTCTCCCTGAGCTTTGCTTGCACGTTTCCTATGAAGTGGCCCCTTGGCTGTCTCACTCATTTTATTTAAACCAGGGAATGCACTGGTTCACAACTGTAACCTACCTCATGAGACATCTTTCCAGTAGCCATTGCTTGATCACCTGGTTACCCCTAATGACACTCTCCTTTAGTGTCTCTGTGGAGAGCCCAGGCTAGATCCGTCCAGCTAACTCGGTGTAAGGTACAGCTTTGCTATTCCCACTTCCCTGTCCCCTCTCCAGAGACCTTCCCATGTACTCCCAACCCCTACATGCTCTTTTAAGTTCCTGGCCTCTTTCTTTAATGTTATGTGTACCAGTTGTTTTTAAAAGAAACTTCTATGATAGAGAAGCTTCCGTCATGCTCCCCCCGGCAGAAATTTTTCTCATGAAGAGATAGGGCCTTCTGTTTTTCTATAGCCAAATGGCCTCAGAAACTCTGGGACAGTCACAGAGCAAAGGAGCTTGCTGCTCTCTGGCACACTACAGCCAATTTCATCTTACCTCATTTTACTAGAAAGTTGTCCAGTGATGTTTAGGGATGTTGCCCTTCAGCTGGCATGCCATTCCTTCCACAGAACAGGGGCCAGCAAGGTACAGCTCCCAGCTCCCTGCCTGTTTAGAGATGGTTTTATGGGACTATGTCGTGCTATCTTTTTGTGATGTATGGCTCTTTTAACACTACAGTGGAAGTTAAGTAGTCATGGTATAGATTGTATATCTCATAAAGTAAAATACTTATGTCCTAGCTATTTAAGAAAAAATATCACTAGCCCCATTGTAAAACACTGGGTTTATATTTCAGTACTTGGCTTGGAATAATGCTGATGATGGAGTCATAGGTTGTGATGTTTCAGAGGGAACTTTGAGGGTCCCTCCACAAAGCTATCAGGGATCTGGTAAGACTGCTCAGTGATTAAGAGAACTTGTTGCTCTACCAGAGAATCTGGGTTTCATTCCCAGGATCCATACAGATGGCAGCTCACAACCATCTGTAACTCCAGCCTCATGGGATCCAGCACCTTCTTCTGACCTCATTTGCACACACATGGTGCACAGACATACTCGCCAGCAAAATATTCATACACACGAAATACAATAAAAGAACATTTAAAGGCTCTTCCTGGGCCATTCTTGCGATATTTTTGGATTAAAGGTCTGTGGAAGCCAAACTTTCACTTTACCGGAACAATAGATGCTAGTGAGCTGGGACTGAAGAATCCGCTGGGGTTCATAATAGACCAACACCACCGAGGTGGATTCTTCTTGGAAGTATTTCTTCAGGGTCAGCACATAGAGGCTGCATCTGGGAGTGGCGTTCGAGATTCTCCCACACGCTACTGATTTTGAAAGCGCGGGGAGTAGCTGAGACTTATCCCTGTGAGAAGCCAGGAAAGGTCGGTGGTGGAAGAGCGGCCTCAGTTGTAGTGGAGGAACAGGGATGATGACCATGGGCCTGGAATGACCACCAAGGAAAGCAGCAGATGTGGGACGGAGCCAGCAGGAGCCTATGAGATAAGCTGTGTATGCTGTGGATATCAGAGGCAGAAGGGGAGCACTGCCCAACCCCCTTTGAACCTCGGAAGACCATGAGTCCCAGCTGTCAGACATTTGAGCTTTTTATGACATTGGATTTTGGTTTGCTTTGATTGTAACTGTGCCGCTGATCTTTTGTGAAAAGGTAGATTGGAAAATCCTGAAGTCAGAGAAAGAGAGAAGTACTGGGAGAAAGAGTAGCAATGGAATGTCGGAAACTGCATGATTCCCATGAGGTGAAGAAAGGAAACAAATGTGCCTTGGCTGGGATCTTCTTCCCACCTCCTAACTCAAGGACAGCCTGGGGCATCTCATGTCTCAGTCTGTATCTTTTCTGTCCTCCAGGGTGACTGTTAAGCCAGCTGAGTCCGAGGTTACTGAAGTCTTTTTAAGGAATGATGCTAGACAGAAACATATTTTTCCAAAGAAGAAAGATGAGAGGTATCAGAAGTAGCAGAAGCTAGAAGGCCGGGAGAATGGCCAGGTGGGATAACAAGATGCTCACTGCTGGCCAACCAGAGAAGACGTCCCCTGAATGGAGAGGATGGAGATCTATCTGTTCAGCCAGAAGCCTAAGGACTTGTTAGTTTTTCTGACACTGTAACAAAACACCGGAGATAAACAACAGCAAAAGGAGAATGGAGATCCCACTTCCTAAAGACCCCACCCTTTCCGACCATACCACCGCTGGCAAGCAGATCTGAATTGCTCGATGAGAATTGCTGATATTTTTAACTATACTTTTGGGTACTTTATTGGGTTGTTTTCCCTACTACCCTTCTCCTCTTTATCCCTTCCAATCCCCCAACACTAGGTAGGAGAGAGAGAGAAGGTGAGAGAAGAAAGGAGGCAACTGTATTCTTAGACCACTTCCTGTTGTTTAAGGGTGTCAAGATCCTTGGGGTAAGTCCAATTCTCTTTGTCCGGATATCTTCAACCAGCAACCAGCAATCCACCAAGCAGCAAAAAACAGCAGCAGGAACAGCAGGAGCAGGGAGAGCAACAGCAGGAGCAGGGGGGCAGCAGCAGGAACAGCAGGAGCAGGGGGGCAGCAGCAGGAA
>NW_022196915.1:48852879-48892722 GCF_008632895.1 Mastomys coucha
CAGGGGGAGCAGCAGCAGGAGCAGGGGGAGCAGCAGGAGCAGGGGGAGCAGCAGCAGGGACAGCAGGAACAGGGAGGGGCAGCAGCAGGAACAGCAGGAACAGGGAGGGGCAGCAGCCACCACAACCACTAGGGGCTCTGGCATTTTTTTTTTTTAATCCTCTTAGAATCCCCAGAATTCCAAGCATAAACTGTCTTCAGCTGGCAGAATCACGCCCAGGCTACAGCATGTAAGAAAACAGAGTTAGCTTCTGTGGATGATATGAAGCAGCATCATATCCATACCTGGGACTAAAATAAAAACATATTCACATAACATTTCTATGTTCAATTTTTGTAACAAAATCAGTGCTTTAATTTTTTTTTGTCATTTTTAACAGAAAAAAAAAAATCAGTGGAGCCAGACATAGGATGCCAATCTGTGGTTCCAGCAATTAGGAGGCTGAGGCAGAAGAATTGTAAATCTGAGGCCAGCTGAAGCTATGTAGTGAGATAAATAATAACTATGACAAAACAGAAATTGTGAAAATGAAGATGGAGAAGTTACAAAAGTCCTGTATACTATCCTGGGTAACAGTTTAAATTAAAGGGCAATTTAGAGGCACATGCCTTTAATCCCATCAGTGAGAAGACTGAGGCAGTAGGATTTCTAGGACTTCAAGGAAGCCTGAACCACATAGCAATACTGTGCCTCAACACATGCTCATGGACAGACATAGACACACACATACAAGACACAGACACACACACACACACACGACACAGACACACACACACAAAGAGTTGATTAAAAAGCACCACAGTAATTATTATGTTAAGGACATTTCTTAAAGTGGGACCAATTCCCAGATTCTCCATCAATTCTGTAAGTCTGGGACTTGTCTGCTTACTTGACTGCTCTGACCACGGCAGTGATGATAGCAGTTTGATGGACAGTCAGATGATAAAGCTCGGCCAGTCTCCCTCGCCAGCTCCTGATCCCTGGGAAGTATTAATCTGTGAAGTTTTTTGCCTTGGAACAGATACTTTGAAAGGAAACCCTAAGAACTTCATATCCCAGCTCGAGGAAGAGAGAGCTTCACTCAGTCTATTCCAGAAAGCACGGGCACTTGGGAACTGAATGTTTCTTTCCATTGGGCCCAGTGATAATCTCGTTAGGAGCGCTGCATGCACTAGGGATGATATACCGAGCTGTGGTCTAAACGACTGTGTAATTCTCATTCTAAGATTACTTCACCCTGGACACGATGGTCCCATCAGTCATTTTACTAGTTGACTGATCAAATGAAGTAAGAAAATAATCCTAGCTCATCTCAGAGAGTGAGAGTTCAGCCGCCTGGGGAACTGAGGCTTCCTGAGAGTTTGATCAGCCAATATCAGTTGGCCAGCATGCACGCTATCTTTAGTCTGCCCAGGGAAGGCCACTCAGGCCAAGTGAGAAGCAATTCTCCACAAAGCGTGGAACACAAGATGGAGAAACTTAGCCAAACTCATTTTCTCCCCTACGGGGTGGATCCTAAGGCAGTCTGACCTGAAAGGTCCTCCCATCCCCAGATGCCAGCAGAGAGCTCTCCTCAAGTGTCTCTGCAGCCTAGGTGTACAAGGACAGAAAGTCCATGTTCAGTGAAGAAAACTCAGGCAAATAAAGTTTGCTTAAAAGGAAAAAAAAAAAAAAGTACAGTAACTTTTCAGGAAAAAGACTGCCAACAGCTTGGAGAACTTACTGTGACAGGATGTTCTACTGGATGATCCTTTGAGCCAGCAGCTGGCTCCGAGGACAGGGGCAGCAGCTGATCCCCCACTTGTTGGTTTTATTATTTTGAGTTCCAGGAGAGCCTCTCTGCAGCTTGGTGCTGGGGAAGAGAGGTGGCTAGTGATCCTTCACCACCTCATCCTCACACTTTCTGGAAGTTCCCCTTGGAAACAAAGGCCTCACTCCCTGGAGAACGTGCTGGTTGCAATGGTGCCAGGCTCTGCCCCAGACAGTCTCCAGCTGGGTCTACAGACTCAGTCTCCTGGTCCAGCAGTGAGCTCTACCATCACATTTCACAAGAAGCTAACACTGGTTCTGACATCAATCCAGAGTTCTGAGCTTTTAAAGAACAGCCAGTTCAATGAAGCACAACATTTCTTACAATCAACTATTTGCCTTCACACTCTAAAAGAAAGGAACATTATGACAACAGAGAAAGTCAGGAAAACTAAGCACGTGCCTATTAGAAAGAAAGTGGCAGAGCCTTCTCAGTGTAGTTAGATCCCAGGGACAACTCGTTCTGTTTCCCCACCCCCTCTCCTTGTGATTCTGAAGGCAGAAGACTACATCAGGTTGCAGCACCCACTGCATTAGGGGAAATCCACAGAGCTCCTCTTGCACCAGGGTCTGTTGGGGCAGGAGTGCATTCCATTGTTTGCTGTGCATACAATCTGTCCCCACCCATAGCTCAGTGGCTTGTGGCTTGAAGGAAACTTAGATGGTATTCAATTGTTGTGAAGTTTTTGGTTTATTTAAAAGTTTTACAAATTTCATGTTAAGTAACCCCAATAAGCTCATATCTCTTTACAGCCCCATGGAATGTCAAAGAGTTTAATGATGTTTGCCTTTCAATGACCTCAAAAGTCTCAGTCTATGACTGAGAAAGGATTTTGAACATTCTAAAATAACAGGGGTCAGTAAAAGCCTCATGAAGAATAGGCTGCATGCAGGAAGGGGTGTGTGTGTGTGTGTGTTTGTGTGTGTGTGTGTGTGTGTGTGTGTGTGTGGTGTATGGTGTGTATGTGATGTGTAGAGGGGTATGTATGTGTGTAGTGTGGTGTAATGTGTGTTTGTTGTACATGTAGTATATCTGTATATTGTGCATATGAAGTATATGGATGTTTGTATATGTGTGTGCACATTAAAGCATGTAAGTGCCTACACATGTATGTATGTCGTACCTATGTATAACTGGTATGTGTGTGTAGTGTGGTACGTGTGTGAATTTGTGTAGTGTGGTGTGTATGTTTGTATATGTTATGTATGTAAGTATGTGGTATGTTTGTATATTGTGCATATGAAGTGTGTGTATTTGTGTGCACATTAGTGCATGTGTGTGCCTACATGCATGTAGTTTGTGGTACATGTGTGTTTGTGTGTGTGTGTGTGTGTGTGTGTGTGTGTGTGTGTGTGTGTAGTGTGAGCAGAAGAACCAACAGGGTAAGCCCACTTCTGTTAGGTCTCTCAAATTTCATTTAGTTTCTCTGACCCGAGTAAGGGAGCTCTGTACTTCAGGGCCTTCACAAAAGACATCTAACAGGAAAGGTGAATTAAGACTGAGAAAGATTAGACAGAAACTGGATGTTAAGAACTCAGCCTGCAAAGTCCCAGGGGAAAGAGGAAGAGGGCATGGGGAAGAGGCCATGCCCATCTACTTGGAACAAGCCCCCAGGCCCCAAGGCCCCCACACACTCCTGAGTAGAGCCACATATGTGTTCTCCTGTAGGCAAAATTCCTATCTGCTTAACAGAAATGCTTACAATTGGCTGAGATCTCCAAAGAACTGTGAGGGTTGGGATATCTGAGGGAACTCTCCTCACCTGTGTGTTCCTGGCATGTACACCTGTGTTTGGCGAGGGCAGCCTTGTCAGGGCCACGTGGCTGGGGATGCTGAGCCAAGCACGTAGAGAGAGACCTCCTGGAATTGCGTTAAGGTCACAGAAAGAGGGACTGAAAAGGGATTGAGGAAACTGGGGCCTGGCTCCAGCTTTGCAAGGGGAGATGATCACTGGAACTCAAGTTAAACATGTATGTATTTCTTATAAACTATGCTTGATGTCTCTGTAAGGTTAGACGGAAACAGAATCTCCAGGAGCCTTCTTCTCATTAATTACTTTCTTTAACATGAACATCAAAAGGGTTTTTTTTTTTAAACTTTTAAGTAAATAATATTAATTTAACCTAATTTAATGATTTATTTAATAATTAATAATTTAATAATTAATAAACAACAGTAAAAGTAATTTAATTTAAGTAAAAAAAAATCTAAGTTAGAAATCACTCATATTAAAAAGCCTAGGCCCCATATTTCATATATAAAATAATATAGAATACAAACATGGCGTTTTCAGTGATACACATTTAAATTATGTTGAATTTCAACATGGGAACTTTTTAGGTTAGCAAAGGAGCACCAGTCATATCTGGGAGAAAATCAAAGAACCAATATTTTTAAGGCTAATTTCAACTTTTAAAAATCCATAGAAACAGAAATGGCCAAGTCTGCGTCTATCTGAGCAAAATCATTGTTATCACTGTTTTGAAAGGTCTCTGGTGAAATGGAAATGTGGAAATAACATGTAAGGCTAGAATCACATTTAAAACTGTGAAATTCATGATGCCTGGTGCATGGGTTTGATGAAGAGGAATCTGCACATGGCCAAGACAAAGGAACTCTTTCACTTTGGTTTTATGGAAGATTTGTTGGTAGTCAATTGTGCTACTATCTCACTTACTTTTATATTGTCATGACAAAGCATCACAATCAAAGCAACCTTATAAACGAAAGCATTTAATTGGGCCTTACTTACAGTTTCAGAGGGCTAAAGTTCATTCCGGCAAAGAGCATGCTATCAGGCAGACACGGCTCTGGAGTAGTAGCTGAGAGCTTACACTCAATTCACAGACACAAGACAGAGGGAGAAATGGCATGGACTAATTGGAAATGGCATGGACTTTGAAACCTCAAAGCCCTACCCTCATTGACACACCTTCTCCAATAAGGCCACACCTCCCAATCCTTCCCAAACAGTTCCACCACCTGAGGACCATGCATTTAAATATTTGAGCCTATGGGGCCATTTTCATTCAAATCACCACAGTTACATAGAATTTAAAGAGTGGAGAATTATCCATACATGAATATAATAATAGATTTTTTAAAAAAATTCTTTAAAGAATTGAACTTTGTAAAGAACAATATTAAGCAAATAGAGTTGATTCTAATAGTGCCTTAGATTTCCTCTATAACCCAAACCAGTCTCAGTCCAAAAATACCTGAGGATCAAGGCTGATGATCAACAAAGACCATCTATACATCCATTATTTGTCCTTCCATCCCTCCATCTGTTTATCTACTCATCATCTATCCATCCAAAGTATTTCTCCTCTCATATTTTGTACCTCTCTTGGTGCCTCTCTCATTTCTTTTGTGGAGTGCCAAAGTCACTATGAGTAGTTTATTTAGAAAAAACCTGTCAGACTTTAGCCCTCTGAAACTGTAAGTAAGGCCCAATTAAATGCTTTCATTTATAAGGTTGCTTTGTGATGTTTTGTCATGACAATATAAAAGTAAGATAGTAGCACAATTGACTACCAACAAAATCTTCCATAAAACCAAAGGTATTGTCCTTCACCCCACAGAAATACTTCCAATTTGTGATGAGCTGCTCAAAGATTATAGCTAAAAGACAAATGACCCATTGGAAACGTGATATAGTAGTGATTACTGCCAAGTCCATTTGAGGACGTGTGAGATACCTAATCACCACTTAGAGCCAAATGTCATTCTGAAGTTTCTCATTTCTATGGCCACATGTTGCTAACAGAGATCCTCTGCACTTAAGAGATCTTTCCAACCTGTACTTCAATCACCTAAATTGGGGGAAGAAAATTAGGAGTGAACAGCTGGGGATAATTTGTTCATTGATATAGGAACTCTCTCTCTCTCTCTCTCTCTCTCTCTCTCTCTCTCTCTCTCTCTCTCCCCCTCCTGCGCGCACATGTGTGCACACACACACACACATGCATGCACACACTCGCATACACACCAAATTACTGTTTTTGCCTTCAGTTTTTCCATCTCAGTTAGATCAACTGTTAAGTCAACTCAGTCACTAAGGTATAGGGAATTGACAGGCCTGCTATCCTGTGTACATAAAAGGCATGGTGGCTTGCAATAGCACCATGATCATGTAAGGTGGAGCTGTTGACCAGTATCCTGGAAGCCTACCTCAGGTACATGTGAATCTGTGAATGTTTGTGACTGATTAACACAGCATTTCACAGCAAGGCCCAGAGGAAAATGGCAAAACAATGTTCAGGACAATCATCAGTAATTATGGCCCTAGTTCCTTAAGAATGCCTGATACCACTAAACGGAGATGATTCCTTCTTTTATGGAAAAGTTCTAAATTGGTTTTGAAAACAGATAATATTCATAAGATGCTGTAAAAATGTAAAATTCGAAATACAGTGTAATGCAGCTTTAAATGTAATTGAGCAGAAGTTTGAGGTTGGTTATTTAAACAAGGATTATCTCATTCTTACCCCTCCTTTTCTTCAGTCAAAATTGCTGGAACACAGGAAAACAGAGAGAAGGTACTCACATTTCTCCTGGATATGATGTTCACCCACCGTAAGTAGAAACAGCATTCCTGGTGCGGACACATAGCGTTCAATTCTGAAAGTCACTGTGTATATCTACCAAACACTGTGAAACCTGAAACTGGGCTGGGGGACAAGGGGCATAGGTGAAAAGTGGGGGGAAAGAACCAGAGACCAACATCTGTTAATTTTACTTATGCATAAAAGAAGATTCAGAGATGGAAATCATAATGTAATTCAGTCTCATGAATGCCTTTGGCTACAATTCTGTGCAAGACGCTCCAAGAGACAGAGAGGGGCTGGGAGAAGACTGAGGATTAAGAGATGAGAAAAGACTGAAACCAGGTTGGAGGCTTGCCTGTGATTACTTTTCCAAGAGCTCTCATGGCACCAGGGCTTCCAGACCATTAGAAAGCCAGAGCTTGCTTGATGCTTTTCCATAGAGCAAGTCTAAAACCAACCAAGCTCGTGCAATGATCCTAGAAGGTGAGATGGCGGGAACCACAACATGCATGTCTCCCACATTACTCTACTGTGTTCTTCATGTCTGGGTTACAATCCTGGCCTCCTCTGTGTGCTTCCACCCCTCCCCAGCCTCTCTCTCTCTGCTCAGTGCTCTTCCCTTTCTCCATCCCCCCTCCCTCTTTCCATGTTTTCCAAGCTTGCGCTGTACTCTACACTCTCATATTACATTCTGAGCTATATCCACAAAGGCAGAGGGAAAGGGCCTTTGCAGAATCTCTTCTCTGTACCAATCGAAGCCAAAACTGTTCTCTGCAACTTGTTTCTGGGCTCGCTGGGAATTTGCTTTTCTGCCAGATACCCTTACGCTCCACAGACATTTCCTAATTCATCTTTAGAAAAGTGAAGGTGAAACCAGGACCATTATAATTTCTTCATCAAGGCCAGGGAAAAAGAATTAGTGACACTTCTGTGCCAAGAAAGGTTTCTTCTAGCCCTGGAGGAGTCTTCTGACTTAGGGCTGTAAGCACAAAGCAGACGTGAGCTTTTCTGTAGGAAGTGACATGGGGTTAAGCAAAGCCAGGACTGTGGTGTGTATTTAGCCATGGCCTGGAACATTGCACTCCCCAATGAAGAGCCCCCAGGTGACGCTCAGCTTCTCGGTCGAGTTCCACTGAATCACATGTCTTGAAACACACAGATCCTCAGGATTTATCATTATTTTAGATAGATTTACTGCTTGGGGATCTGGCACCAGAGAGGGAAGAAAAGTGGAAAGAGGGCCAACTGTTGAGAGGGATTTTAAGATGGGAAAGATTTGATGCTTGCAATCCAACATTCTGTCTAACACAAGTATCTGAATGGTTTCCTCTCCACTGAAGGCCATCATTTAAGTCAAGGGAGCCAATACACTTTGAGGAGAAACTGTATGTCTCAGAGTTTCTACTGCTGTGATAAAACACCAAAAGCAACTTAGGGAGAAAGAGGTTATTTCAGCTCACTAGTTCCATAGCATGAGAGAAGCTAGGAAAGAAACTCAAACAGGGCAGGAACCTAGAGGCAGGAGCTGATGGCCATCACTCCATGGAGGAGTGATGCCTACTGGTTTGCTCTCCATGACTCAGCCTGCTTTCTTATAGAATCCAGAACTACCAGCCCTGGGATGGCACCACCTATGGTCTGCCTGCCACTTGGATCTCTACCTTAATGAACATATTGTCTCCTTTCCCACCTAGATGGTCTCCTGCTTCTTGCTTATAAGAACATGCAGTGCTATTTAGTATCGCACTTAGATAATCCCAGCCTCATTACAACAACGTTAAGATATTATTCATAGGTTCCCTTGATTAGGATATAAACATCTCTTTTGGAGACCATCCCCCCATTTAGTTATGGCAACATAATCAATACATATAAAAAGGAATGCAAATCATTATAGGAGCATTGCAAAATTAAGAAAGGAAGGAAGAAAGGGAAAAGGGAGGAGGAAGGAAAGAAGGAAGGAAAAGAAGGAATGGATCAGAGTGACGTGTGTGTGTGTGTGTGTGTGTGTGTGTGTGTGTGTGACTAGGAACTGAGCTTAGGACCTCACACATGCTAGCTAAGCAAAATACCATTGAGCTATAATCCTACAAAGGATAGTATTTTTATTAAAGGAACAAGACATCCATTTTAATGATATGGCACTGTGGCTGAGAGCCACCTGAAGAGAAAAGGATAGGTACAAAGGTTCTAAAAGTAGCTGTTGTATCTGAAGAGATGAGGGTAGCACAGAGGTCAGCATTCAAACTGGAAGTGCTGTAGGTTACAGGGCAAAGAGGCAGGATTTGAATTTAATCTCAGGGAGAAGGAAGCTTTTGGTGGTGGGCTGCTTAAGCTTGAATGTCAACTTTATTAGAGTAAGCACCACCTACTAGGTTAGTAAGGCACACTTGTGGCTACACCACTGAAGAGGTTAAATCCAGCTACACAGGCATTTCTTTTGTCTGATCCCTGGCTGCTAGGAGGTGCTCAGCTCTGCTCCTCCATACCTTTCTACCATGATTCTCTGAAAATTATAAAGTCAGACAGTCACAGCATGAAGCTTCTGAAGCCAGGAGCCAAAACCAATCTTTACTCTTTTCAACTATTTCTTAGTTGTTTGACACAGAAAAACAAAACAAAACAAAACCCCTGACTCACCCAGTGGGCTTCAATTGAAAATGAATTGGCTTGGCTTCTTTTAATGTAGTTGATGTGTGAAGAACCCATAATAGTGACTGAGCAAAAGGGTAACATGACCAGTTAGTGGTAAAATTCAGCATCTAGTCTAGATATAGGAGAGCCTCGGACTAGGGTAATAGTAGTGAGACATAATCTTACTTGAGATGTTGTAGAGAGAATATCTTGTGTATTGTATGGATGCATCACCTGTCAATTAGAAAGCCTATGGCCTATGGCTAAGGCTGGAAAGTAAAGGTGAGATATCGGGGAGGAGAAAGAATTCTGGGTTAGAGCCAGGCATGGTAAGATCTGCCTGGGAAGATCTGAGGAGACGGATGCACAGGCAACCAGCCATGTGGCAAAATGTAGATTAAAATAAGTAGGTCATCTTAATTTATGATTCTAGTCAGAGGAGAGCCTAGCTATATGCCTAGCTGTATGTAAAAATATTTTGAGTCTGAATCTTATTTCTAGAAGCATGGGCCTGGGAGGAAGAACCAGGACCTAACTTCAACAAGATGTATTTTGAAGGTTGGGTAAGTAAGATTTGCATGTTTTGATTAAGTGAGTAACTAAGGAGGTCAAGGATGAGTCAAACAGTTTTATGCCCATATGACCATAAGAAGAGTCAGTCATGGTCAAGTGAGACATGGAGGATACAGGAAAGGCAGGTTTGGAGATCAAGAATTCCATTCTGACCTCTGAAACACCTTTTCCATCTGTAAGCTAGATTGGGAATGATCAATATAGTATGACCCTATAGATCCTACCATGTCAGAATGGAGATGTTCTATTGTCTGCTGGACACAGGAGTTAGACAGTTGGGACCAAAGACAGTACCCAGATGTCACTGGTGAATAAGGGAGAAAGCACCAAGGAGTAAGTGGAGAGGAGGACCCAAACTGATCCCTGAGCCACTTCAAATTCAGGGACTCAGGAATCTTGGAAGAGCCAGGATGTCAGGCCTGTAGCCAATAAAGAAGTAGAACTGCCAGAGTCTGATGACCTGGAACCAAAACTAGAGTATGATCCAAGAAATGAGTCACCAAGTATGTCAAAGCTGCTGATGTGTCAGTAAGAAACAAGTTGAGACTTGCCACTGAAGTTATCAGTGTAGGTGTCATCAGGGGTCTCTACAAGAGCCATGTTGATGGATATTGACCATAAAACTCATTTGAGGGCATTCAAAATACATCAAAGAAGATAGAATCATAAAAGCAGAATTATTGCAGTAAAATTTTGCTGTGAATAGTTTCAAAAGATTGGGTATGTTCTAACACACTGAGAAAATGCTGTGCAGACCCTGAGGATGTGTGTAAGAGGGAAGGTAGTGAGCAAGTAAGAAGGGCAGCATCAAGGGCCCGAGGAACTCCAGAGCCTCATGTAGCCTCAGGACAGATTCTCCTAGAGGCAGTCTGGGGCTTAGAGTGTATGACTACAGAAGCAGGCTTGGTAATTCTGGAGTAAGAGAGTAAACATGCCCATTCGGTAGCTTTCATTGACTCTGTATGCTCAGAAGTCAAACAACATGCTGAGAATAAGGACACTGGAGAAAGGTAGCTTGAGAAGATATAGAACAGCTTCCAGACAGTGGACACTTAAAGAGAGGAGTGAATTGTCTCTTGAATGTTCTCCAACAGCACTACTCCATAGAAGTGCAATGCAAGTTGCTCACAGAGCCTCATGTATACTAATAACCATACTGAAAGTTTTCTTTTAAAGGTACACTTAATTACATGACATATGTGTGTGAGGTTTGTGTCCAGTATCTTTATGTAGTACTGGGGTATGTGCACATGTGTGCAGGTGCACATGGATGTAAAGGTCAGAGGAGGACATGGGATATTTTCCCTTAGTCACTTTCTACCTGCTTTTCTGAGACAGGGTCTCTCACTGAACCTGAAGCTCACTGTTTTGGTTGTGCTGGCTGCCAGTAAGCTCCCAAGATCTGTCTGTCACTGTTCCCCAATGCAGAGCATTCATAGCTATACCTGGCTCTTCTGTGGGTATTGGAGAGTTGAACACCAGCCCTCTTGCTTTTAAAGCAAATGTTCTTAACCCTAGCTCTTCTAATTACCTGTTTTATTCAACCCAGAATGTTCAAAACATCATCACTTCAGCATGCAATTAGTCATAAGATATACTTAGGTATTTTAAGTCCTTTCTGCTTGTAGCAAAAAAATCAAGGGTTCCTGGGAAAAGAACAAAGGAACCTGATAGCAATGTAGAGCAAATGTACAGATGTATACAGGTAAATGATTATGAATACTGACAAAAGAGATAACTCAATAGCTCACAGTTAAGTGAGAAGGTATAAAAAGACAGCAAGAACCAAAGACGTTCAGAACCTAGACGCTGTGCAGCATACACAAAAATGAAGAATTCTTGCCCTCAAGAAGCTGATTTCAGTGGCAGACATGCCAATTAGCCATACTATTAAAGACAGTGTATGATCATCACCAGGATTACAGCATTAACTGTGCTCCAAACAAGTTAAAACAGAAGGAAGTCATTTCCAGAAGGGTGACCTAGAGTTCAAAAGGAATAGAAGTTCCCAAAGGATGAATGGAGATTTCATCTTCTCTGGGAACCATGATACAAAGTGAGGGGAGAAATCACAAGCTCAGACAGGAAATCAAAAAGTACTCAATATGTCTTAGAATAAGAGTTTAAAAAACCACTTCATATTCATTAAGAAAATGATTAATTGAAACAAAACAGGCTGCCTGCAAATGATGATGTGTCTATCTTTAAAAGAGCAGTTCTGGGCTGGGGTTGGTTCAGTTGGCAGAGTGATTACCTAGCACACATGAAGTCCTGGGTCCATCCCCAGCACCACATACACTTGGAGTGGTGGTGCACACTTGCAATCCTAGCACTTGAGATGGGGAAAATGGAATGGTTAAGGGATCAAGGTCATCCTCAGCTACATAAAAATCTTGAGGCTTCCCTGGGCTACATAAGAACCTCTCTTAAAGAGAAATAGTTGTAGAATCATTTCCTCACAGGAAAAACTACCTCATATAAAAATACAGCCATCCCTTCAGAATATGATGCTTTCTAGAAGTGGGGGAAGTGAATGACAAAGACTGTACCCAAGAAATAAATGCTGGCCTCATGCCCACCAAAACCTCCATTATAGAAACCCACTCAACAAAAACAAGACCAGATGGCAACACCTAGAATCACCTGAATCCTCACAAAGCCAAATGCCTAGATACCAGCTCCAAAATACAATAACAACTGAGACAATCGGTTTCTACCTGAATCCAGTAATCCTATTACTGAAGGCCATAAGAAATACAATATAGGGAAGCACAAGAAAAATTCTTCAGAATAACATAAATATGTTCAAAGAACTTAAAGAAGATACAAATAAATCGCATAATAAAGTCTGTGAACCACCACAGTGGAATGAAATGATAAAAATGAGTCAAATCATAAAAGTAGAAGCAGAATTACTAAAGAAAACCTTAGCATCTTATTTAGTGTTCTACTGTTGTGAAGAGATGCCATGACCATGGTAATTCTTATAAAGAAAAGCATTTAACTGGGGCTTGCTTATAGTTTCCAAGGCTTAGTCCACTTTCAGTACGGTGTGGAACATGGCAAATCCAGGAAGACATGGTGCTGGAGAAGGAGCCAAGAGTTCTATGTCTAGATCCACAGGCAACAGAAAAAGGGGAAGACACTGGGCCTGGCTTGGGCTTCTGAAAACCCAAAGCCTACCACCCAGTGCCACACTTCTTCCAATAAGGCAACACATCCTAATCCTTTCCATTAGTCCAATTCCCTACAAGGCTGTAGGAGCATTTTTATTCAAACCACCATACTGAGATAAAACTAGAAATGAAAAAGTTAGGAAAGCAAACAAAAATTTCAGATGGGAGCCTCACCAACAGAATAGAAGCATAAAAAATCTCAGACATTGAAAACAAGGTTCAAGAAATAGATACTTTAGTCAAAGAAAATGTTAAATATAGTTAAATATATGTGTGTGTACATATATATATATATATATGTATACATATATACATATAGATAGATACAAACACATATATATGTGTGTGTATATATAATATAATATATTATATATATAATATATGTATATATATATATATATAAAACATATATTCATGAAATATCCAGGAAATCTAGGACACAATGAAAATACCTATGAATAATAGGAATAAGGAAGGAAAAGGAACCGAGGTCATGGGTACTGAAAATATTTTTAACTGTTTTTTAAGAAAATCATAGAAGAAATTCTGTATGATACATAATAATCAAAACACTAATCATACAGAACAAAGAATATTAAAAGCTACAAAGGAAAAAGACCAAGCAATATATAAAGGTAGATAGATAAATTAGAATAAAACCAGACTTCTCAATGGAGACTCTAAGATTCTGAAGAGCTGGGACAAATGTTCTATAAAATCTAGGAAACAACAGATGGCCAGCCCAGACTCCTATAAACAGCAAAACTATCAATGAGAATAGATATAGAAAGAAAACTATTCCATGATAAAAATTAAATTTAAGCAGCATCTATCTATAAATTCAGCTCTATAAAAAGGGATTAGAAGAAAAGCTTCAGTCTGAAGAGGTTAACCACAATCAAGAAAATACAAAGAATAAAAGATCCTCAACCAGCAAATCAAAAGAAGGTGAAGAAACCTACACCAAAACAACAAAGTAACAGGAATCAGTAAACACTGCTCATCGGTAACTCTCAATATTGATAGTATCAATTCACTAATAAAACACCACAGACTAAAAGATTGGATTAGAAAATAGGATTCTCCTTTCTGCTGCACCCAAGCAACACACATTATCTCCAATGACATCACCTAAGGGTAAAAGGATGGAAAAGTATTCCCAGCAAATAACCCCAAGAACATGTAGCAAGGACATGTAGCCTTTTTCCAAACTAAAACTAATCAGAAGAGAAATAAAGGGATATTATTCCCTCACTAACACTACATTGTAGCCGCCAGCGGCTATATGAACTGGGTTTCTGAAAGGAAAGCTCAGGCTTGAATGGGAGGGACCATGAGAGAAGGAGGAGACCAAGACAAAGTTTCTGACCAAGGACCAATGTTTCCTTATAAGTCTAAACTTATAAAGGAGGGCACCCATCCCCCACTATGCCAGGATCTCTTTGCTTTGTCAGGATCTCTTCAGGAAAACAGGCTTACCTGCTTAGCAGGTAGTGGCTCCTAGTAGGAAACTACAGAAATGGCAGGACAATAGACTTGACCTAGGTTGGAAGACTCCACCCTAGGTGGTAGGCAGGCTGGTTGTGGCAAAACAAGGTCTGAATCAGCCTGATCAATGCTAGGGGGAGGGCACAGTTCCCCCCTTTTTATTTATTAAAAATTAGCTGGATTGGGACATAAGATTTATTTATGCTCCATGGTCCTGCCTGGGAATTATGGTGGCTGGTAGCCTCATCTGTCTTAGTACTGAATCTATTGAACTCCTTCTGACTCATCTCAGAAAACACGTGCAGCATGTTTGTATTTATTTGCACAAATAAGGCCTCTTAGTGTTTATATGAACAAACATGGCCTCTTGGCACATGCCTCTGTCTTAAGTTGATAAGAACCATAGATCCAGTGGAACAACCTTGACGGCCAGCCCTCATAGCATACCTTTTTCCCATTCAGAGGAAAGCCACAATATGCACTCAATTCATTTCTTCATATGGATGAATAACTGCCATATTTGAGCTTTTCTGAAGGTGAGCCTATATGGAGATAACCAACCTGCTTGAAATACAAAGTCAAAAGTTGAAAGCAAGAGGGTTAAAGATGTCTGTGGGGATGTCCCAAGCACTCAATTCAGTTGCAAATTAGTAACAATCAGACCCAAGCTCTGGCCTCGGTGGCTTTGAGAATCAATAGAAAAGTTGGGGGCTGGTGAGATGGATCAGTGGGAAAGAGCACTGACTACTCTTCCAAAGGTCCTGAGTTCAAATCCCAGCAACCACATGGTGGCTCACAACCACCTGAAATGAGATCTGACGCCCTTTTCTGGTGTGTCTGGAGTCAGCTACAGGGAACTTATGTATATTAATAAATAAATCTTAAAGAAAAAAGAAAAAGAAAAAGAAAAGCTGTTACTTCTCATGAAATAGAGGAGGCTATGCTCCAAGTTAACTTTGCTGGCTAATAAAGATTTTTAGCCATAATCTTAATTGGAATCATACTTACCAGAAGACACAGGATCTGTGTCCACTTGATAAACCAATCTTTCAGGCAGCCATTTCATTCTGTATCATTTTTGTGAAAAAACACAAATAGGACCTCTCCCTCATATTAAAATGGGATCTGGACCATTCCCTGTATTAGCTAGGGGGTCTCGCCATTTAACCATGGCATATGAACTGTAAGTGACTAGATGACAGTGGCAATCCACTGCAGACTGACCTTTAGCATCAGTTTGCAAAAAATTTAAAACAAATAAGACAAAAGCAAGATGTGCTTTTGGTGACCTTGGGGGGTATAATTCCCCCTTTCTTTGTTTTTACAAGCAAATTTTTCAGAGTGTGATGTGCACATTCAACAATTCCTTGTCCTATTGGGTTATAAGGAATTCCAGTTTTATGTTCAATACCAATTCCTTACAAAATGATATAAAGTTGTTGCCAGTATAGGCCGGCCCATTATCTGTCTTAATGACTTTAGGTAATCCCATAGCATTAAAGGCTTGTAAACAATGATCAATTACATTTCTAGAGGCTTCTCCTGTATGTAGAGAGAAGCAAAAAGGAATCCTGAAAAAGTGTCAATACAAACATGTATATTTCAATTTTCCAAATTGTGCATAATGAGTTACATCCATTTGCCAAATATGATTGGGCATAAAGCCTTGTGAATTAACCTCTAAATTGATATCACCTAACAGTTTTTGAAAATCATTAAAGGTTTTAAACTGTCCCTGCAAATAACTATCTTCTGGACAAAACCAGCTTGATCTGTAAGTCTAAAGCCCAAATAATTATAAGGATCCTGAGTTTGTACCTTTTCTGGAGCTATTTGCAGTCCTTTATCAGCTAAAGCCTGTTGTAAATCTCTATAACATAAAAGTAAGTCTTGAGGACCTTTTCCTGCTATTAAGACATCATCTGAGTAATGAACAATGTATATCATTGGCCCTTGCTGCCTTACAGGCTGAATGGCTTGTGCCACAAATGTTTGGCATAAGGTAGGACTATTAGCCATGCCCTGAGGAAGAACTGTCCCTTCGATAACTTTTCATACGTTCCTTAAAATTAACAGAAGGAACACGGAAAGCAAATCTTTGATAATCCTCAGGGTGCAAAGGAATAGTAAAGAAACAATCTTTCAAATATAACATTATTTTATACTGTCCTTTAGGAATAGCCACTGGATATGGAAGCACAGGTTGCAAAGCTCCCATAGGTACCATGGTTTCATTAACCTTTCTTAAATCTTGTAACAATCTCCATTTGCCAGGTTTTTTTCTTGATAACAAATATTGGAGTATTCCATGGTGACTGAGATTCTTTTAGATGCCCTGCCTCTAATTGCTCCTGCACAAGCAAAGAAGCAGCTTCTACCTTTTCTTTAGACAAAGACCACTGATCAACCCACACTGGAATATTGTAAACCCATTGAATTTTATCAGCATGGGATGCAGGCAAGATAGTGACCATTACAGAAAATACCCCAAGCCTCTAGTGTTAGAGTGAGGCTTAGGACCTTCAAATGTCTTAATGCCTTGTCCTTCCTTTCCTAGCCTCTAACCAGATAAAATCCTTGTCCTAGCATCTGCTTACTCACTGCCTCACTAGGGCTACACATTATAAGACCCATCTGTGACAAGAGATCTCTTCCCCAAGGGGTAATAGGCAAACCTGACATAAGGCTGAATTTATCCTGAATTACCCTCCTCATCTCTCCAGGTTAGAAGTTTAGAGCTTTGTTTTGGGTTATTAGCATAACTAATTCCTTGGAAATCAGTGAGCATATCAGATAAAGGCCAAGTTGAAGGCCAATCTTGTCCTCTAATAATTGTTCCTCATACCTAGTATCTATTAATTCTTCAAAGCTTTTTCCTTCAATTATTAATTTAAGGTTAGGTCTCTTACTAATTATAGATTGAAACTAGCACACATCAGAGGAACCAAAACTACTCTGTCCTCTCTTACTCTTAAAAAATCTGGAAGGTAGCAGATTCAACGGAACTAAGATAAGTTGAGCAATTCTTTGGTTAGCAGGTACATGAGGGGAAGCAGCCAAAATTTTAATTTTTCCCTCATAGTCATTATCTATAATACCTGGAAAATCTGTAGTCCATTTACAATAGAACTGCTTTGTCCTAGAAGAAATCCCCAAGTTTTTGTAGGTAAAGGTCCAAAAATTCCTGTAGTCAGAGTTTGAACTCCCATATCTGGGGTTAATACAAAGTGGGTGGTAGACCAGAGGTCCAATCCTGCACTTCCTGAAGTTGCCCTGATGAGTTCAAAATGAATATCTTTGGCTGGGAGCAGCTTCATGGCCCCATAAGCTGCTTACTGTGGACATCCTGGGGCCTGAAACTGGTCCCTCAGCTCATTTCCTGACACTGGACGGGCCTGAATATCTGTCTTAGATTTACATTCCCTGACCCAGTGGGTACCCCTCCTGCATCGAGGACAAACTCCTGGGGCACAGCCTGATTGCCTGCTCGAAGCGCCTCTATTCCTAGAACAATCATTTTTTAAAATGACTCAATCCTCAAACATACTTTATTCCCTCGTTTCTGCACAAGCACTGCTTGCACAGTAGTTCCTTGCAAAGCAGTGGCCATGGCCAAGCCCTGATTATATGAAGCCCCAATCTCTGCACAAAGATGAGTATATCCAACTAAGTCTATCTATCCTTTGTATGGCCAAATAGCAGTGTGACATGCTGCATTAGCATTCTCATAAACGAATTGTGTAACAAAGGGATTTCCTGCTTGAGAATCTCCAAGAATTCTACTAGCTGCTTTTTAAGCCTATCCACAAAGTCCTGGAAAAGTTCATCAGGGACCTGTCTAATACTGACTAAGTTTCCACTGAGATTCCCTTTAGTCAGTAATTGATTCCAAACATGGTGGGCAGCCATTGCAACCTGCGCATACACTCCAAAAGGAAACCCAATCTGATTAACATTGCCTTCATATTGACCTTCTCCTAAAAGCATGTCAGTATCCCAATCTGGGTTCCCTGTCTGAACATTCAGCATGGCAGTTCTCTAACTGGCTTCATGCCATTCAGAACACCAGAGTAAGAAATCTCCTCCTGACAAAGTAGCCTTAGATAGTCTTCTGATCTTGGGGGTTAAATTTGACTCCATTACAGTATCCAATAAAGTTTGTGTAAAAGGAGCTGTAAAGCCATACTGTGCCACAGCTGTTTTTAACTCTTTTATTACCTTGAACTCCATAGTCTGATATTGTCTGACTCTATTGTTCTGCTGGTCAATTATCTCAACTATAGGGAAAGCAAGCATGTCAGATGTATCCTGCCCTTTCCCAAGAGCCTGACTCACAGCTCTTTCTAGCAGCAATTGGTATATCTCAGAGTAGCTGCTCTTCCCTGTACTTGACACCTTTTTTAGCTCTTGTAGCTCATTAGCAATTTCTGCAACTTAATATCAAACTCTAATTTACTTAGTTGCATGTCCATCTGGTAGCATCTCCTGCAGTTGAGGCCATAGGCAGAGCAGAAGGTGTACAAGGAGGCCAATCCCTGTCATAATATTTTTCTGAATGAGCTTCCTTGTCTAAAGTAAGTTCATCATTAGAATCTCTATACGTTTTTAATTTAGGGTTGAGAGGGCCCTTTTCTGAGAAAACCCTCTCTGGAAGGCATTTTTCCTGCAATTCTTCAAGCTCTCCCTGGGCACTATCTGAGGCCTGTGAGGTCTCTTCATCAATAGCATCTTTTACGAGTGCCCAGAGACAGAGGGTGATATTATCTGCCTGGGTGTTTCTCAGAGCTTCTTCAATTTTCTCCCAGATTATCTTATCTAAAGTTCTTTCTTCTTGGAACCAGGAGCAGAAAGAATCTATCTAATTTGAAAAGTCTTCTAACAATTGTTCTTCAAACCCTTCCCCTCTTGCCTGAAGCAGCTCTTGAAGGCTGCAGACAAATGCCTGTTTGCAAATTTTCCACTGTCAATCCCTATGTGGGTAAACATCAGGTCAATGCTCTCCCAACTTAGCCTGTCACATTTACAGCAACTGTTTCAAAACAATGAAGTTTAAGGCCAGCACTAGCATCAATACTGTATATTGCTTACCATGTTTATTGCTTACCATGCAGGATACCATCTTCTTCAGTTTTCTGTGTAGCTCCACCAAATCAGCATTTCCCTCAGTTGGCCTTTCTGTGTTCAGGTCCCACCTTCCAGTGCCACCTATAGCCACCTGTGGCTACATAAACTGGGTTCCTGAAAGGAAAGCTGGGGCTTGAATGGGAGGGACAGCAAGAGAAGAATGAGACCAAGACAAAGTTTCTGATCAAAGACCAATGTTTACTTATGAGTCTGAACTTAAAAGGGGGGAAGAGAGGAACCCATCCCTACTATGTCAGGATCTTGTTGCTTTGTCAGGATCTTGTTGCTTTATCAGAATCTCTTCAGGAAAACAGGCTCAGCTGTTCTGCAGGTGGTGGCTCCTTGTAGGGAGCTGCAGATGTGGAAAGACAATAGACTTGACCTAGATTGGAAGACTCCATCCTAGGTGGGCAGGCCAGCTGTGGCAAAACAAGGTCTGACTCAGCCTGCTCTAGGCTGGGTGGGTTAAGGGGGGGACATACTACACACTTTTCAGAGGAAAAAGAATCAACCAAGGCGATATTACAATTCTAAACATTTACAGTAAATGCAAGTCCATAAAAGAAACAGTATAGCTATAACTATACTGACCCTCCCACAGTGACAGTGGGTGACTTCAATACCTCACTCTCACCAAAAGACAGGTCATCCAGATACTTTACAAAGAAATGCTTGAGTTAAATAATGTCATAAACCAAATGTTATTTGACAGAACATTATACTCAAAACACAAAAAGATTATACCTTCTTCTCAGCACCTCATGGAACTTTCTTCAGAATTGAACACATGCTTAGACACAAAGCAAGTCTCAACAAATACAAATAAAATAAAATAAAATAAAATAACACTCTGTGCCTTATCTGTCACCCATGGATGAAACCTGACTATCAACAACAGCAGGAACAACAGAAAGCATATGGTGAAAGACATCAGCATTTGGTCAAAGTGCAGCCTACAGAATGGGAAAAAACTTAACTAATTACATACCTGATAGCGGTTTCACATCTAAAATATATAAAGAACTTAAAACTGGACGTAAACAAAAGAAATCACCCAATTTTTTAAAACACTGGGCTATATAACTAAGCAGAGATTTCTCAAAAGATGAAACACAAATGGCTAAGAAACATTTAAGAAATGATCAACATCCTTAGTCATCATGGAATTACAAATCAAAACTACCTTGAGATCTCATCTTATAGTAGTCAGAATGGCCAAAATCAGTAAAACAAGGGCAGCACATGCTAGGGCTGCACCTTCATCAATGGCCTATCCTGACCTCTCACTATGCCAAACTCCATATGCTCTCCATGACCATCCATGCCTTCAGAACCAGTATCACCTGTGAGGCTTACAGAGTACCAAGGTTGGCTGCCAGCACAAGTTGCAACCTAAGGCACCTCCGGAACACAGGAAACACTTCCTTGAAAATTTCACTTCAATGATGCTGTCTTCTTCTTAATCACAGCTGATTCTTTAGTCCCAGCTGACCAGCATCCATTGTCCCAGCAAAGCAAATGTTTTGCTTTAATGTTCTTTCTGATCTGTTGTTAATCGCAGCTTAATTCTTCAGCTCTAGCTGACCAAACACTACAGATTTGTCACACAAAGGATCTGGTAGAGTTCTTGGCTTTTTTCTGAAACCTCACAATCCAAGCTTCCATCATATACACTTCTCTCAGCCTTCTTTTCCATTATCCTACAAAACAACTCAGTAAGTTCTTAACATTCAATGATTTACTAGCCCAAAGGTTCCAAAGTAGTTCCACACTCTCCCCCAAAAAACTTGGGAAAATCTATTATAGCAAAACCCCACAATCCTGGTACCAATTTGTTTTAGTCAGGGTTACTATTGCTGCCATGAAACATCATGGCCAAAGCAACTTGGAGAGGAAAGGGTTTTTAGGCTTACAATTTCTCACCACTGTTAATTATTCAGGGAAGTCAGGTTGGGAACTCAAAGAGGACAAGATCCTGGATGCAGAAGCTGATGCAGAGATCTTGAAGGGGTGCTACTTACCGGCTTGCTCAACTTGCTTTATTGTAGAACCCAGGACCTCCCAGGGGCCTCACCCACAATGGCTTCAGACTTTCACCATCAACCTCAAGTTAAGAAATCTCTAAAAGCTTGCCTATTGTCCAATCTTATGGCAGCATTTTCTCATTTTCTCCCTTCTCTCAGATGAGAATAGTTCATGTCAAGCTGACATAAAGCTAGCTAGCACACATTCCTGGCCATATACTCAAGGATTCTATGTCCTACTACAGAGACACTCATCTATGTTCATTGCCTCTCTGTCTACAATAGCCAGAAATTGGAAACTGCCTGGATGTCTATCAACAGATGGACGGTCAATAAAAATGTGGTATGATGATGTAATGGAATATTAGTCAGCTATTTAAAAAAAACAAAAACAAAAACAAATCAAAGCTGGGTGGTGGCGCACACCTTTAATCCCAGCACAGAGGGAGGCAGAGGCAGGAGGATCTCTGAGTTCGAGGCCAACCTGGTCTACAGAGTGAGTTCTGGGACAGCCAGGGCTATACAGAGAAACCCTGTCTCAAAAAACCAAAAAAAAAAAAAAAAAAAAAAAAAAAAAGAAAAAAAATCATGAAATTCACAGGAAGATTAGTGAGGCTAGGGAAAAAAGATCATCCTTAGATATCCCAGGCCCCCAAAGAAAGGCATACTATGTATTTATTCTCTTATACATAGATATTAGCTTTTAAGCCTTCAATAAACATGTCACAAGCCTTATAACCTCAGAGATTAATTACCTACTAAGGGACTAGTGGGGAGGGGCAGGTTTCCCAAGGAAGGGCAAATAGGATATATAGTTAGGGAGAGACAGTGGAGACTGGAATGGGAGAATTAAACAGGCCAAGAGAGGGAAGAAGGACATAAAGAAGACAACATTTCAGGGGTCATCATATGGAAACCTACTCCAGTAGAAGCTTCTTGAAAAAAAATATGTATATATTATATATATATATATATATATATATATATATATATATGAAAGAAATCTAAATGAAGTCACCAATCTACTGAAGAGAAAAAGTCCCAACTAGGCATTTTTTACTACCAAGTGAAAGGTGTTAGGAATGGGTTACATCTAGTTGAGTTAGCTGTTGGCCAAAGAGGATTCATGGAAACTCTCAAACAGCTCAAGCTATTGTCAAGCTCTCAGTTGCTCTTCACAAACTGATGGCAAGGCCCTATTGATGAAGACAATACATATCTCATGGAACATGGAGAAGTAGAGCTGGTGCCTTACTCCTACTGACTAGTGTTCTTGGTACTGAAAGATGCTCTTCCACTACCAGAGAAGGTAAATACCAAACCCATTTGCAACCCTGTGATCTACAATGGTGACCTATCTGCATGATATGTACTGGTACAACAGTGGCACAAAAGATATGTGAGTAACTGACCACTATCTGATTAGATGTAAGGCCCTCTCCATGAGGTGGAACCCATGCCTATTACTGCTTGAGTAACCACACACCTGGGACTGCATAGGCCAGAGACCTAAGAGAATACTAAACAATATTGTTCCACTGAAGGAACGTACTAAATAAAATGACTCCTAAAACACTCTGCTATATCTGCAGATCATCCATCATCAGGGAAGCTTTCTCCTAAAGTAGATGGAAACAAATACAGAGAGACTCACAACTGGACAATGTGCAAAGTGTGACTTTGGAACACTCAGTCCTAAATGGTATATCTTCATCAAAGCCTGGAGACATTTGTGGAAGGGGAGGGGGGAAATTTTAATAATCAGAGGGAATGGGTGACCCCAAGGAAACAGTGCCCTCCAGACACAACAGGACTGAGGCATATATGAACTCACAGAGGCTGTGGCAGCATGAGCAGGGTCTGCACAGGTCCAAGTCAGACGGGAACCAGCATTAAGAGAGGAAAATGGACAGGAGGTCACATCCCTAATCAAGAAGCTATCTTCAATTGACAACCTCTTGCAAAGGAAAAATCAGTATTCTCCAATGGAGTCTCATTAACATAAACCACACTTAATGGCAGGCCTCCTACTCCATGGTAGATAGTCACACAAAACAAGCTCAGTGGTATTCTTTGAGATATTTTTGTCTCATGCTGTTTTGTTTGGGCATTTTTTTTTTATCTTATTGGTCTTTTGCTTTTATATTTTGGTTTATTGGTCTCATGTTTTATCTGGGAGGTAATGAAGATGGGTAAACTGTGCTGGGAATATATCTATGAAAAAATGTTTTCAGTAAGAGGCTTTGATTACCATTAACACTTATTTTAGACAGATATATATCACCACTGAGATCAGTTATTAATTCCTTCAAAAGCAAGCCATTCATGTATGCTGTAATCTCCCTGCCCTACCCTCAACTTGACCCTGTTTCTACAACAAACTTTTATGACATGGCAAGGCCCTTTTTTACCTTCAGCTATCATTGGACAATAGAAAGCATGTATAGATAACTGTTACATAAACAAACAAACAAACAAATAAACTACCTTCTCCTTCCAGATCCAAGCGTTGGACTATGCAGGGAGAACTGCTCACATGCCCACTCCCTCTCTTTTTCTCAGAACTCTCCTATTTCAATTGGAATATTCAGAAACCATAAGAAAAGCTAAATAGTTCCACATTTGTCACCCCCTTACTGACCAGTGGAAATAAGGAGGCAACAACGAGCTCTTCTCCAAGCAGTTTATTCAGGAACCTTGTACTACAGAATCATTCGTTCATCTTTTCTTCTACCTTTTTCTTCTATAGCTAGCCCCTAGCCCTCATGGGTTAAATACTTTCCCTGGTCCCAATCAGCATCGGCTACATGGCAAAATATAATAGGCTGTAGAGAATCATGCCAGCTTGCATCACAAGCTGGAGGCACGCAGCTTTTCCAACTAAGGGCTTGTTTATCACAATGCTCTCTGCTCTGGCCGAAAACCAGGTGTTCAATATATATAGGGTGGCAGCTGCGGCTCCCCACACACATTGAGACTTTAATAGTATGGACTTGTATTTACATATTATATATGCTTGGCACCCCATAGTTCATTATAATTTTAAATATACAGAGCAGTATGTGATAGTACAAGATTTAGAAGCAGCTCTTCCTGCCCAGTGGTCAATTACTAATGATAGGGCTGGACTCACAATGACTGATCACCTATAGTTCTACAACTAAAGATCACTGTCACTGTCTACAATGAAGTGTCCAGCAAACAGATAGCGTCTGTTACTAAATGTCCCATTTACTCAATATCACATGAAGAGCCGTAATCTTTCTACTGTACATGCTCCTCATTAAGCCTTAGAGCTGACAACAATACAAATATAGATTCAAATATCATTCATTCAAAACCAAGGCTTAAGATGGCAAATAAATATATACATATATATAATCCAATTAGCTCCACAAAGAGAAATATACTTCAGAAAGTCAGCAATAAGTAAATATACTTTAAAAATATACGCTACTACTTTAAAATATGCATACTACATGCTATCATGCTGAAGGCTACAGGTGCTCTTGGTCAGACATAGACATGAGCTATCAAGTTCTTTTGGGCATATAAACGCCCATCACTGCTGATTGTTTAGAAGGTGAAGGATTCTATTTTCTTGGCAGGGCCAGCTGTAGTCTGGCTGTCTCTCATGCTCATACATCTGGGAGATTCTGTAAAATCTGTCTCAAGGAAGCGCAGGCAACCATGTGTGCATCTGATGGGAGGTTAGCAAGTGACTGGATCAGCTTCTTCACTATCGTCTTCAGACACTGGTGAGCAGCGTTCAAGTCTCTGTCAAACTGCTGTCCTTCAATCTGCAGAGCCAAGTGACTGCAGATGTTTCTAAATTCCACGCTATCCTGAAATGAACAGCAAACAGGCAGGAAATTAGATTGATGGCGTAAGCATTTGTTGTGCTTCCATTGTCTAATTTCCAGATTTTTCTCAGAGAACTGCCTTTTCACATGTTTAGCCATAGAATGGTAGTTTGACCAAAGCTGACCCAGTCTCACCCCTAGATCCAGGAGAGGATATCACACCCAGTCAAGTGAACAGGTCCGGGACAGGTGACTGACAAATGCCACTCGTCCCATGGCTGCTGGACAGCTCTCTTTGACCAGGATTACTTGGAAACAAGATGTCTCCAAAACAAAATGGAAGATGAGAGAGATTAATGGTGGCTGACTCTAATGACCTTTCCTGTCTATATGAATCCAGCTACACTCCAACAAGGATTTTCCAACTCAGGATTTCTCATCAAGCTTAGCTAAGGAATAGCCCTTTTTACTGAAACCAGCTGAAGCTGAGTTTCTGTTTTTCATTTGTAAAAGAGCTGTGACAAATATACAAATAGCCTGTGTTCTTGCTGTTTGGGATTTACCATGTTCAAGATTCCACAGTAGGATTTACTGTGCAAGGGACATGCACTCCAGAAAGGGCTAGCCTGGGCTACACAGTGAGACCTCCCTTATCTTAAAAGACTTAAAAACCCAAACTGATAGATCATGCAAGAAAATAAATCAAGCAGCATGTACTGTACAGAGTGGGAAAGACTAGTTTAAACCAATGGAAATGATCAAACAGACATTGTTCTCAAACATATGTGGAATATTTGTGGACTCGGAGCATGTCTCAGCAGATCAGAATCTGTGTCATCCCGAAACAGTGCAAACAGAGAGACATCAGTGAGGTGGTTCATCTTCCCAGATACACATGACTTTAAAAGCACTTCTAAATGATTCATAGGTCTAAGAAGAAGAAAAAAAGAACTTTGGAAATACTCTATACAGAACACACATGGAAATACCATATCAACATTTGTGGAAAGTAGAAAGATAAGCAGACCTAAATATTTATATGCATAAGGGAAAATGACTGAAAGTTCCTAAGCCACATATTAAACTCAATAGCTTAGGGAAAAAAAAAGTATAAAGTGCCACTCCCCAGTCCCTGACACCAACAACAGGAAGAAGGGCTACGGATTAATGGGAAGGTGGAGGCGTGGGTGGCTTGAATGAGAATAGCTCCATAGACTCATGTATTTGAATGTTTGGTCCCTAGTTGGTAGAACTGTTTGGGAAGCACGAGGAGATGTGGCCTTAGTGGTGTGTATTGAGGTTTCAAAAGCCCATACCATTCCCAGGTAGCTCTTATTCTATGCCTCCTCACTATTGACTCAACATATGAGCTCTCAGCTACTAACCAAGCACCAGGCCTGCCTGCCTGCTGCCATGCTTCCTACTGTGGGGCAAGTGGACCATGCCGCTAGACAGAACTGGTAAGGCTGAGTGAGCTCAGATCCCATGAATCTCAGTATTGAGAACAGTAGGAGTGGAGCCACTCCCTGCCTACCTGTTTGTATCCATGACACCCCTCTGAGGACCTTGGCAATCTGTCAGTTAGCATAAAAACCTGGAATTCTCTATGCTAATGAGATATCTAGATAGGCCCTGAGTTTTCAGCCAATGAGCTTCCCCTCCTGGGCATTCCTTCCGCAAAAGGTATTTAATTCCTGGTTTACCCTGAGTAAGATGTATGCATTCACATCCTCCATCATATAAAACAGTTTGAAAAATCAAGGACCGTCTCTGCATCAAGGATCCCTTTTGGGGAGGCCTTCATCAAAAGAAGTCATGCCTAAATCTCCAGGAGAAGGAAGGCCTCTTTCCAGCCCCTCCATACTCTCACTGGGAACCGAACTGGGTTCTGCCCTCATCCTGGACACTGTCTTCCCTTCCCTTCCCTTCCCTTCCCTTCCCTTCCCTTCCCTTCCTTTCCCTTCCCTTTCCTGTCTGTGTGCAGCCATCCTTTGGGGAAGCACAGACCAGGGATTCCCATTCCTGACTAGGTACACAGGAGACAGGCAACAGTGGGAATCATCCCAGACTCTGCAATTTCCCACTCTTGGAAAACATGGACTGAGGACCCCCATTGTGGACTTCATTCTCTTCTCCTCAGCACCATGGCAGTGGCCCTCCAGGTAACCCCAGCAGCGAGGCAGTCACACAGCCCAGCACCCTACCATGATGGTCATAGACTCACCCTCTGAAATGGCAAGCCCCCGATAAACTCTATCTTCTATAAGCTTCCTGGGTCACCTTGACTCTAAGTCACTAACACATGAGGGGCCAACATTTCTTCCTAATTATACACAGAAGAGGAAACTTTCCTCCCCAAAACAAAATGCTGTCACTTGAGTAAGAAGGACTTGGGTTTCTGCTTACTTTTCAGTATTTCCTAGGAAACAAAACAAGTCTAATTTACTGCAGTGTGGTAGGGCCAGTATGGGAGCTGGAGCAGAGAAGCAGGAGAGTTTGCTGCTGTCCCTGAGATGCTAGCACGCCCAGACACGGAACTTGGTTTAACCTTCTCTACACTGCTTTCTTGCCTTCCTACCTTCATGTGTTTCTCGTCTCTGCTCAGGTGTCAGGGTCTCCCAGGACCATTTCCTACAGTTGATGGGCAATGGGTTCTGCAGAAGCATATTGCTTGGAGTGAGACAGTCACTATGGATGGTTTCCCTTAAGCCACATCAAGGGAAATCGTCCACTTGCTCTTCAGAGAAACCCAATCTAATCACAAAATGGAAGGATCCAAGGAGATGGTCCATAAGACCAGCAAGATCTGTGCTGATGTGTGCCAGCTCATCTTTAATCAAGATTCAAACACCTTGAGAAATAAACTCATGGGCCTGAAACCTGATGGTGATTTCACATTTACTTATGGAAATACTGAAATAGGGTTTTTTGGGGGAAATTATAAAAGTTTACAGCTAGTTCCTGATGGCCTGGGCAAACTGCAGACTTCTGGTGAATTTTGCAAGGTTTCTTTATTTTATTATCCTAGAAAAATGTTTTACTTTTAACCCTTTCTAAGACACAATAACAGTTAAAGAAAATAAATTATTAGGAATCAACTTTTCCAGGGTAGGGGGAAATAAAAGGTGTTTCTTGCTTTCTAGACGGGCTGAATGCCAACTATAAATACACAAGTCCATGTCTCCAATCAATTTTGTGCTGCCCCTGCTGCAGAATATTAGAATCCCAAGACATGAGGTTAAGGCTCATTAAATGCTTTGTGGCTTTCAGTAGAAATGGTACTGGCCATGATCTCACTCTCAGTGCCTTCCATTCAATGGCAGACCATATTCTCCTGTGGCTGTTACATAGGAAATCCCAGATGCTCCCAGAAATGACCCAATATGCTACAGTGCTTTGATCACTGTGCCAGAGTCAGACCTACATAGCCAAACAACTGAAAGCAGTTTGGGAGCCTCTAAAGTATTTTGTAACTTCAGACTCTGCCTGTGAAATGTATTGACAGCTACAGTGGCCCAAACCTTTCTATGTGCATTGAGATGCCCCTCCCATGTCTTAACTAACCTACTGGGATCCCAGTCTAAACCTGTTTATCTAAGCTATAAAGTAGCAATATTATTTTAAATGTGCATCAAGCTATGCAATTTTACTACACTACACTAAAGTCACAAAGAAACATTTCCCTGTCTCTGAAGAGCTCTGCAGAGGGAGGAAAACCCCCTAGTGAGTGTGGATTTTGACATAGGCATCGCCTGTCGAGGATTCCCAAGGCCTTGGATCCTTGAGACAATTGGCAAAAGCCATTACCCACAAGGGCCAAGCTCATTGGTCAGCGTATACAAAGTCTATCAACTGAGACTTTCTCCTCCATATGTTTATTGCCTAAGACTGCTCGCCTACAGAGATGGGACTAGCTAACTCCTCCCTCTGTGCTGTATCTAATAAACATGCTGAGATTCCAGTTTGAGGTGTTGTTGTTAGAAGAACCCCACCTGACCTTCACTCTGCATGCATCTGTGTAACTTTTCTTCATTCTCCCATAGTTTTCCTAACCAGGGTTCCTGAACCCAGTCCAGGGTCCCTACAAAGCTGGGTTAGTCCTTTCTACCATGTTCCCCATGTGTTGATGCTAAAAATTCATGCAGATAAACCAGAGAAACCAATGCTCTTACAATGAAATTACTTGAACTAGATTACAGTTTCATTTATTTATCATTATAAATAAGTGTATAGGCTGTGCAGTGGTGGAGCATGTCTTTAATCCCATGACTTGGGAGGCAGAGGCAGGCAGATTTCTGAGTTTGAGGCCAGCCTGGTCTACAGAGTGAGCTCCAGGACAGCCAGGGCTACACAGAGAAACCCTGTCTCTAAATTAATAAATAAATAAAGTATATATATGATGTGTATGCATACTAATCCTTACACACTTTTGAACACATTCCGTAGAATACACGTGAAGGACAGAGGGAGAGCAACTTTTGACAGTCCATTCTCTCCTTCCATTATAGGTTTTAAAAATTAAACACAAATCATTGGGCCTGCATGCCAAAATTTTTACCCACTAGACCATCTCTCCATCTAACACAATTTTTTAAAACAACTGTTTTTTTTAAAAAACATTAAAAGGAGTATGATTTCAAGTTCTTTGTAACTGCATTGCCCATAAAAGGGGGAAGACAAACCCTTTTCAGAATCTTACTGAAAATAAACACTTTTTTCAGAACTGAAGGGTTAAAGACAGGAGGCATCTGTCAGCAGGAGACAGCTTCAGGGCTTGTTTTCTGAAAGCAACATTGATGGGTAACAATCCAAAAATAGTGTCATGTCATAGGCTCTTAAATGCAGACAATATTTAAATAACATACGAGTGGGTGTGCATACATGTTCATGTGTGTGCAAATGTGTGTGGAGGATAGAGATTGATGTCAGGTATCTTCCTCAATCAGTGTGTGTGTGTGTGTGTGTGTGTGTGTGTGTGTGTGTGTTATGGGTGTTGTGTGTGGTATATATTTGTTAATGTTCATGTGGAGGCCAGTGGTTGACATCAGATGTATCTGTTCAATTGCTCTACACCTTTACTCAGGGCAACAAGGTCTCTCAATGAACATGAAGCCCATCAAATTGGCTAGACTGGCAGGTCAAAGTATTTAGGCATCTAGCCTACTCAACCAAGTGCTGGGGCTTACAGGCATATGATGACATCCTGCCTGGGTTTTCCTTGGGTTCTGGAGGTCTGGACTCGGGTCTTCATGCTTTTGCAGCACAGTTTCCTGACTGAACCATCTCCCTATGCCCCTGTCTTTAAAAAACCTATTTATATTTTATAGGTATTTTGTCTGTATGTATATCTGTGTACCACACGCATGCAGGCCAGAAGAAGTTGTCAGATACTCTGGAACTGGAATTATAGATGGGTGTGCTGCCCTGTGGGTGATGAAAATCAAACTCAAGTCCTCTGAAAGGACATCTAGTGCTCTTAACCTCTGAGCCATCTTTCCACCATCTCTCTTCCCCACTCACATCAAGTTCTTTTTTGAGACAAGGCCTCTCACTGTTCCTGGAGCTCACTGTTTCAGCTAAACTACCTGGGTAGAGAACTTCATGGATTCACCTGTTATTGCCTCTCCCATTATCAACTGCAAACACATACTACTATTTTTTGACATGGTCTGGAAGTGAACTCCTCATATGTATAGGGTAAGCATTTTTCTACTGAGCTGCCACCTCTAGCCCCAGAGGTTGTTTTTTACTTGCCATGACACTTCCAAAATCACTTACAGGTCTGCATAATTTTGGTTGGCAACTTACTGATGTCATAGTTAAGTTCACCCTTCAAAATGGTCACATCCCAAGCTATAGTTCCAATGGCCTCACTAGCGTCTTTCTCCCCACTTCCCCCTACACCCCTTCCTAATAGTATCTACATGGAGCAGGAAAGGCAGGAAGAGAGGCAGAGAGGGTGGCAAAGAAAATTGGTGAGGGGGCTGTGATACAGAGACAGAGATACACAGAGAGATATATACATAGCAGCAGAGGCAGAGAAAGAAGAAAATAATAAGCCATTCCTGGGTTTCTTGGGGAATACCTTGCCCTTAAACATCTGTCCTGCAGCCAGTACACTAGCTCTTCCTCTGTAGCCCAGGGTGGGGCTAACAACAGACATGACCTCAGACACATTAGGATTCTCTGCAGCACATCTATCAGTGAAATGGGAATGGTGTTTTTAGAGGACTGTGGAGAACTGGGAACTTTCCCAACCTCACCTGGCTCATTGACATCTGATTTGTAACTACAAGTTCTGGACCCTGAAGCTAAGGCCACTATATGAGAAACACAGCGAAGAACCTGAGTAGGTCCCAACCACCATGAAGAGCCCATCATCTGCAGGAAAGTAAGCATTTTTACTTGTGGGGTCATAATGAGTACCCCCACCCATGCTTTGGCTTTGGGGATGGCGCCATTCTCAGTGGGAAGGAAAAGTACCTTTGTGATGAGTACAAACAAGACTCTGGTGTGCTCATGCCAATCAAACCGTATGGAGTTCCTGTCCAGAAGACAAGCAGAGCTCTGACGTAAAGCCTTTCTGGCCTCTTTCACCAAAATTTCATTTCACAAAGCTTTTATGCAATGACTTTTACATTATTTCCATTATAAACTATTATAAAACTATAAATAAACTAGACATTGGACCACAAAAGCACAATGGTGTCTCTAGTAACAAGCAGTCCTCTACCTGTGGCTACCAACAACCATGAATTTTTATTTCTTCAGCAGTGATGCTCATAATATGTGTGTGTGCGCATGCATGTGAGCATACCACGTGAGTGTGCATGTATGTGCATGTATGTGCATGCATGTATGATAGGATACTATGGTCTTTGTTGAGGGACGGATCAACCCAAGACTTTCCCCAAGGCCCTGATATACAGAGAAAGACTCCAGCCCCTTCTCTAAACCAGAACCTACTTGGCAGAACCAGTAACAGACTGGGCCTTGAGGAAACTGTGGCTTTGGATCCTGAAAACCCAACTCTTCCCATCCTAGGGAACTTTGCCTATCAGTTCTAAGGATAATGTGTGCCTGGTCTGTGGTGTCCCTGTGAGGCCTTTGATTGTTTAGCTTTCCACTGACTCCCATTTTTCTCTCCACAAATAGTATATAAGATATGCTGTACTTCTTAATAAAGTTAGTTGGCACAAGACATAGGTTGCACAAGACCTCCTGACCCCAGCTTTCTTATCTTCCTTATCTTCTCATTCCCTGGCCCTCTGCTTTAAGACACCCCCACCCTGGCCAGACTAAAGAAAGATATGCTGGTCCAGGTCAGTCTTACTCAACCACTCTCACATTTTTCCCCTGGTAGAGTCCCCACTGAACCTGGAGCTCACCAACTGGTCTGGACTGGCTAGATGGCAAGCCCCAGGGACACTCATGTCCCCATCTCCCCAGTGCTGAGGATAGCCACGCACACCAGCACGCCTGACATTTTATGTGGGTCCCGGGGGGATGAACATAGGCACTGATACTCACAGAACCAATCCCTTACTAGGAGAGCCATCTCCCCACACCTGCTTTCATGCTTTTTGAATATTTATTGATTTATAGAACATATGAGAGAGTGTGCCTGTGTAATCTGTACATGTATGTGTCTGGTGCCAGAACAGGGTGTCAGATCCCCCTAGAACTGAGCTTACATTAGGTGGTTGTGAGCCACCTGATGTTGGGGCTGGAAGTCAAACCCAGCCCTCTGCAAGAGCAGCCAGTGCTCTTAACCACTGAGTAATCTTGTATCAGGGCCCCAGACCATAGCAAGACCACAGACCTTAGCACAACTGATGCCATGATGGAAGTACCATTCAGGCCTTAGAACCCACCATGTGGGCAGCAAAAACTGCCAAGGACAGAACAAAGGCCTACTCCATCAAAGTCCATAGTTCTGGGGAAGTTATTAAGTATACTATCCTTGTTTTTTGGCTTCTATATGTTCTGCTTCTGGCTGTTCTTGCTAATCATGATGCATGCTTAGCATGTCTGTGTGCTTAAAAGCTAGATCTGATGCACCAGGGGGGGAGGATACCCAAAGGGCCTCACCTTTTCAGAGGAGGAGGGAGTGGAGGATGGGAGAGCAGCTCTTTGAGGAGGGCAGCATTTGAGATATTAATTAATTGGTTAATTAAAAAGCTAATCCTGAGAAAGGCTCAGGACTGCACTCCAGTCTTCTCTAGTGGATACCTCCTAATGATCTTTCCAGTATCCAAGGTTTATAATTTTTGAAGACATTATTTCCAAACCTGTAGATGCTGGTTTTCCTAATCACCATGGATGCAGTAGTGTCTTCTTTGAACAGTTGGTAGTCACACTTACTGTGTGCATAGACCATGAGTGTGGGAGGGAGGCTGGAGTCAGCGGTGTGTGGGCTGAGGGTCTCACCTAGAACAGGAGATATTCAGCAAGAGTTTGACAGAACAATTGTTACCATAAAGAGCTTATTGAAATGAAGGAGTTCACAGGTAAGTTTAGTGAGGCATGGAGGGAAGCTCTGCCTCTGAAAGCTGGCCTCAGCTGGTCTCTGTGCAGCTTTTTCTGAACATAGTTCTTGGAAATGAAATGCTTCTAATTCCTGAAGACTAACAAAACTTAGGTCACTTCAAAACCACCTTGGCCTTCTTTTCGGCAGTCCAGATTTGTTTCCTTCATTCTATGTTACCTTTAGGAACAAATGTCTGTCCCATTCTTGCTGATATTAGCTTGATAGTGATTTCCTGTGTTTGGTGAATGCTTTGGGTTACCCAATAAAATGGTCTTCAGGGAAGGACTCAAGGCATGGCAGACTGGATACCTTGAAACTTCCTATGTTGAAGCTCTATCCACTTGTGACGACTTGTAACCCAAGGCCCATGGGAAGTTAATCAAGAAGAAAAAAGGTCACAAGAATGAGGTACCACCCTCACATACACATATGCATGCACTCAGGTGAGGGGTGCTCATGAAGCCTCAAACTCACTATGCAGCCTAGAATAACCTTGAATTTCTATTCATCCTACCTCTACCTCCCAAATGCACTACCATGTGTATTGTTTTACATGGGGCTAAGGATTGAACCTAGGGCTTCATATAGTCTATACAGATACTCTTATCAACTCACTACAGCCCCGACCCTCTCATCTAAGATGTTTTAGAAGTTCTTTCTCTCTTTCTTACTTTCTCTCCCTCCCTTCTATCATGTACTCTCTCCTCTCCTCCCAGTGGGATATTCAAAGACAATGTGACCATGAGAGATGCCTCTGAAGCCAGATAGGAAGCCCTCACAGAATTTGTCACTGCCTTGATTTGGGACTTCCAACCTCTGAAGACTGAGAAAATGAAATGTGTGTTGTTGAAGCCATTTTGTTTCAGACTGAGCTGACCAACACACCCAGTCTACAATGTGACTACAGCAGCCTGAATGAGATACAATGAATGGTTATGCACAGCTGTGGCTCTATCCACCACTGACTCTCAAGTAGGACCTTTATTTTAGTTCATAATACCCACATGACCTGGCCTGTGATATAATCAGGACAAATCACATTAACTCCAATCATGTCTTGGCTCTCAAAGCCCTGCAGTTGCCTTAGCCTGTTTCTTCCTGTAATAAATATTTCCAAGCTAGTTACCTGGACCAACTTTAACAAGACTTGGAACTTGTAAACATCATTCATCCACCATAAAGAAACTCACTACATGTTTTCTTTTTAATATGTTAGAAATTTTCTAAATGTTCAAAGAGAATACTAAATATAAGTTTATTTAATTAGAATAAAATACCTATAGAGAAAAAAGTGCCCTTTGCTGTTTGAGATAAGGATGTGTCTGCCTTCACACCTCTCACCATTTCTCTTCCTAAACCTTCAGGTGGGTTGATCGATAACCCACTGGACAATGACACATATCAGTAGTACTAATGATGCCAAGGCATAAAGCCAAGCTGACTTCTATGTAGAGGAAACTTCTTGGAGATCCACTTAGTTATCTGTCCTAACTGTGTGTTTATCAACAGCCTGGAAATGGAAATAGTTCATAAGTCAGAGTCATTCATTGATGTAAAAGAATATATATATTATACATATATAGTGGTTTATGAGTTATCAGCTTGTTAGTAGCAACAATACCAACTTACTAAGGAAAGCTATCAACTCAGATTACTGAATCACCCACCCTTTAGGTGAAAGTGCGTCTTTATAGAAGAGGCTGAGACATAGGAAGGTGAAGGAATGTAACCAAAGGCCTGGAGCAGGCAAGGTTGAGCAGATTCTAAAGGCCCCTGGGACTAGGTGCTTGTGCTAGGTTGTCACCATTGTACAGTCCCTAGTACTGCCAACTAGTCCTTTACTTTTCTTATTAGCTATTTTCTTTATTTACATTTCACATGATATCTCTTTTCCCAGTTTCCCCTCCAAGGGGGGAAAAAAAACCCTGTTCCTTCTTCCCTCCCCCTGCTCACCAACCCACCCTCTCCCCCTTCCTAGCCCTAGTATTTACCTACACTGGGACATAGAACCTTCACAGGACCAAGGGCCTCTCCTCTCCTTGATGACCGATTGGGCCATCCTCTGCTATACATATGCTGCTGGAGCCATGAGTCCCACCATGTGTACTCTTTGGTTGGTGTTTTAGTCCCTCGGAGCTCTGAGGGTACTGGTTAGTTCATATTGTTGTTCCTCCTATGGGGCTGCAAACCCTTCAGCTCCTTGGGTTCTTTCTCTAGCTCCTTCACTGGGGACTCTATGCTCAGTCCAAAGGATGATTGTAAGCCTCTATTTCTGTATTAGTCGGGCACTGTCAGAGCCTCTCAGGAGACAGCTATATCAAGCTCCTGTTAGCCAGCACTTGCTGGCATCCACAATAGTGTCTGGGTTTGATGATTGAATATGCAAAGGATTCCCAGGTGGAGCAGTCTCTAGATTGTCCTTCCTTCAGTCTCTGCTCCATAGTTTGTCTCTGCAATTCCTTCCGTGGGTATTTTGTTCCCCCTTCTAAGAAGGAACAAAGTATCCACACTTTGGTCTTCCTTCTTCTTGAGTTTCTTGTGGTTTGTGGATTGTACTTCCTGTATTCCGATCTTCTGTGCTAATATCCACTTATCAGAGAGTGCATACCATGTGTGTTCTTTTGTGATTGGGTTACCTCACTCAGGATGATATTCTCCAGGTCCATCCATTTCCCCAAGAATTTCATAACTTCATTGTTTTTAATAGCTGAGTAGTATTCCATTGTGTAGATGTACCACATTTTCTGTATCCATTTCTCTGTTGAGGTATATGTGGGTTGTTTCCAGTTTCTGGCTATTATAAATAAGGCTGCTACGAACATAGTGGAGCACGTGTCTTTATTACATGTTGGAGCATTTTCTGGGTATGTGCCTAGGAGTGGTATAGCTGGGTCCTCTGGTAGTACTATGTCCAATTTCCTGAGGAACCGCCAAACTGATTTCCAGAGTGGTTGTACCAGCTTGTAATTCCACCAGCAATGAAGGAATGCTCCTCTTTCTCCACAACCTCGCCAGCATCTGCTGTCACCTGAGTTTTTGATCTTAGCCATTTGGACTGGTGGAAAGAAGAATCTCAGGGTTGTTTTGATTTGCATTTCCCTGATGACTAAGGATGTTAAACATTTCTTTAGGTGCTTCTCAGCCATTTGGTATTCCTCAGTTGAGGATTCTTTGTTTAGCTCTGTACCCCATTTTTAATAGGGTTATTTTATTCTCTGGAGTCTAACTTCTCAAGTTCTTTGTATATATTGGATATTAGCCCTCTTGGGATATAGGATTGGTAAAGATCTTTTCCCAATCTGTTGGTTGCCGGTTTTGTCCTATTGACAGTGTCCTTTGCCTTACAGAAGCTTTGTAATTTTATGAGGTCCCATTTGTCAATTCTTGATCTAGTCCTTTAGATTAAGTCCATCTCTTTCCTACCTTATGTGTCAAGTTAGACCATCAAAGAGGCCTGACATTAAGGAACTTCTCACATCCATCTCATTTCCTTGAGCACCACCCCTCCTGAAATCATACTGTACAGCGAACAAACCTTGCGATGTACAGGGAATTGTTCTTCCAAATCCTTCAACTGGACAGTACTAATGAAGCCCAGTCAGCATCGCCAGTCCCCAGAGGACTGCAGCCCTCTCTCATCTAACGTGTGTGATCAGTATTCTAGAAGCCAAATAGAGATAACCCTTTCCTCCAAATAGCAAGCCAAGCAAAATCTCTAGATTCTGGCTCTCCCTGTTCCTCTCACTTCAATAGCACAGACTGTCCTCTGGACCCTGAAATTCATCAGTTCCATACAGGTGAGACACAGTCTAGCAGTAAAGAGAAGGTCAAGACCCCCTCTTTTGATGAGCATTCTGCACACTTCCAGAAAGTAACAGCAACACATCAGAAAATTTCTGGAGAAACAGAAGAAATGGAACATGACTCACAAGGAACGGGAAGGGGACAAAACACGAGCTGTTTCTAAAACTGAAGGATTCGGGCAGAGGGAAGGAAGGCAACACAAGGCTGCCCCCATACTTCCCATTTAGCTACATACTGTCAACGACAGGATAAAAATACGGTACAGAGATTTCCAGAATTAAACAATGTATACAGTTTAAATTGGGTCCAGTTCTGAATACTGTGATGCACTCTTGCAATGTCCCTTTGCACCTGGCCCAGGTTTTTTTTTATTGGATATTTTCTTTATTTACATTTCAAATGTTATCCCCTTTCCCGGTTTTCCCCCACCTCCCAGAACCTCCTATGCCCTCCCCCTCCCCCTGCTTCTATGAGGGTGTTCCTCCAACCAACCACCCACTCCTATCTCCCTGCCCTCGATTTCCCTACACTGGGGCATCTATCAAGCCTTCATAGGACCAAGGACCTCTCCTCCCATTGATGAATGGCAAGGTCATCCTCTGCAATGGCTTAGTCCCTGGGAGCTCTGGCTGGTTGATATTGTTGTTCTTCCTATGGTGCTGCAAACCCCTTCAGCTCCTTCAGTCCTTTCTCTAACTCTTCCATTGGGAACCTGGCACTCAGTCCAATGGTTGGCTGTGAGCATCCACCTCTGTATTTGTAGGCTCTGACAGGGCTTCTCAGGAGACAGCTATATCAGGCTTCTTTCAGCAAGTACTTCTTGGCATTTACAATAGTGTCAGGGTTTGGCGACTGTATATGGGACGAATCCCCAGGTGGGACAGTTTCTAGATGGCCTTTTCTTCAGTCTCTGCTCTACACATTTGCTCCCATGAGTATATTGTTCCCCATTCTAAGAAGGACTGAAGCACCCACGCTAATCAGCTCTTTGCCCAGGTTCTAACTTAGCTATTCTTCTCCCTATTAGTTACTCTTTAGTCAATGCTGTTACTGTATTGATAGAGCTTGTGTTCAAGAAGCCATTATGTAGGTGTCTAATGCTAATTCCTAATGGCTCTGCCATTTACCTTACCACACACAGCGATTGCATGGTCCCAGGTCATCACACAGTACATAGTGTGATGAGATTAGAGAGGGGGAGTGTTTGCATGGCTTATCACTGTGTTTTGTTGTTAACTGCTCTAGTTTATATTTGGTTTTCACAGTTAATGTCTCATTTAATTTATGAGTTAAACTTAATTATTAATGCATGGATAGGAAAATAGAGAGTGTCTACAATAGGGCTGAGTACTCTCCTGTTGAAAGCTTAACTGGGGACAAGGAAGAAGTCACGGGAGAGAAATGTTCATTCATTTGAGATGATAAGAAAGACAGGTGGAAGACTGAGGAGAGGGCTCCATCAGTTCAATGCTTTCTGGGCAAGCATGAGAACCTGCATGCCGATCCCCAGCACCCGCATTATAAAGCAAAACAAAACAACAAACACACACACAAACAAACCAGCTGAACACTAACAGCCTTGGAATCTCAGCACTGAGGAAGCAGGACAAGAAGATCCCTGGGGCCTAGCAGTCAGCCAACGTGGCCAAACTAGTGAGCAAGTGAGACAGGTTAAGTGAGAGGCCCTGTCTCAAAAAAATAAGATGGAGAGCAACTGAGGAAGATTCCTAACATTCATCTCTGATCTCCATGTGTACCCGCATACCAGTATGCACACTTGTACACACACACATGCACGCACGTACACACACACACACACACACACACACATGGGGGTGGGAGATATTTGGGTCCATTGGCCTCAATTTTCCCAGTAAAGTAAGATCTAGATGAAGATGAAGACACCTGGCCCTTACATCAGTTAGAAATGTCTAAAGGATTACCAAGTAGGGGTGACCACTACACTGAACAAAACACCAGAGTCTTGGTGCTAGTGGCATTCTGGTTCTTATTTAGGCAGCCTCAGAACATCAGCATTGACCTGGCTCACACAATCCCCCAGCCGTCTGGGGTTGATCTGCCTCCTGGTCTATGGTTATAGAACGTTGTGCAGGTTTCACCTGCCAACGCCCAAGTGTCCACAATCACTTTTGCCCTTCTTCCAAAATGAACCCCTTGCAGCTGCCTGCCAACCGTCAATGCTTGTGGTCTGAATCTCTGAATCACACAGGCCTCCTCATGTGGAGAGCAAGCAGACATTGAAAGAAAAAGAAGGAAGGGAGGGAGGGAGGGAGAGAGGGAGGGAGTGGTGGAGGGAGGGAGGGAAG
>NW_022196915.1:48892847-48908930 GCF_008632895.1 Mastomys coucha
GGAGGGAGGGAAGGGGAGGAAGGGAGGGAGGAAGGAAGGAAGGGAAAGAAAGAAAAGGTTGCTTTCCCCAAACAGCCTTCAAAGATTAGCTTAGGCAAAACAGATCATTCCATATCTCTAGCTGCCAGCCTAGCCTATTTGCATCCTGCTTACCTGACATCACACTGCCATGGCTTGAATCTAAGAAATACCCACAGGCTCCTGTTTTGAATGCTCTCCAACGGCTCTATTTGAACTGAGGTTGCATGGCTTTTAGAGGGTGGGCCTGTATGTTGGAGGCAGTCCTTAGAAGACTGAAGACCAGCCCTAGCCCTCACTTGCCCGTCTCCTTCCCTGTTTCCTAGTCCCCATGATGTCTGACCACCAAGGAGATGTTCCACCATGCCCTCCTCCAGAGGATGGACTAAAACCTCTTTGCAACTGCCAATCAAAAAATGTATCTGTCCCTGGGGAATGAATTCCATGGGGGAGTGCCGCCTGGCATGAAGGGGGTCCTAGACCCACTCCCCGGTGCCATGAGAGAGTAAAACACATGACCGCTAGACCAGAATGAAGTCATTCTTTGTTTCTGTGAGGCTCTGGGTCTCAGTGAGCCCAAAGCCACTAACACACACATATATTTCTAACATGGTTCTACTATTACCCGCTACTTAAAATTTCATCAGATACAGATTCTTTTCATATCTTAAAATCAATGAAATTAGTATGGAACTCACAACCAATAACGCCATACACTGGCAGATTTTAGATATTTTCTTGGGAGGGAAAAAGGAAGAGAGACACCTCAGACATTGCTTGGCGACATTTGATTTGAATTTTTTCACACCAGATGATGCAGCTCAATATATTGCTTGTCTTTCCCAACTTCAAGCCTTAAGAAACGCACCAAACTCTCCTCAACACCTCACCTCCTCCAGACTCCCAAGTAGAAGGGCAAGAAGGTGCTCCTGGCCACACCTTGAGAGCCAGCAGGTCTCAAAAGGTTGTGGCCCCAATACAATGACCTAGTTTACAGTCTATAGCTGTGGTAAACCCAATGACCAAAAGGAACGTAAGGAGAAAAGGGCTCATTTCTGTTTACAGTTTGTAGCTCTTCATGAAGAAGTCAAGGCAGGAACTGGAGCAGGGCACATGGAGGAGCCATGGTTACTGACTTGTTCAGCTAGCTAGGTTTCTTATACAGCCCAGGCCCAACTGCCCAGGGTGGCACTGCCCAGGGTGGCACTGCCCAGTGGGTTGTGGGCTCTCGCCTCTGCTCTCTCTTATCAATCATTAATCAAGAAAATGCCCCCCACGGACTTGCCTGCAGGCAATCTGATGCCGGCATTTTTCTAATTGAAGTTTTCTCTTCTCTGATGGCTCTAGCTGTGTCAAGTCAATAAAATCTAACTAGCACAGTCAATTATTACATTAGTTAATGGCAAGGTCAAGACTGGACCCCAAAGCCCTAGACCCCAACCTACCTCAGGTCTCTTCCCATTCTGCCCCATACACATGAGCTGGCTGATTCAGCAAGCTTGTCAACATCTGGACCCACCTGCCCCCAGCCCACTTTAAGAGGATTTGAGTTGATTCTGTTGGGTCTCTGTGCTCTGTGGGGAACTGGATTCATCCAAAAGAATTGTGACTCACAAGTGTGAAGCTGCTTTAAACGTACACGGTGGTGTCATGATACATGAACCTGGGGTCTTAGGGTGTATTCAAAGTTTTAAAGGGAGACTGTACGCTTAGACGAGGAGGTGGGGACAGCTGACCTCCACACGCAGAAAAATGACTCCTGTGACAGGTAGATCTTGACAAGGTTTTCCCTTCCTCATGCCGCACCTGACACACAGACTCCTACACACACACACACACACACACACACACACACACACACACACACACACACACACACACACACACGCAGGTCCAGGTCTAGTTTCCTCATGCTGCACCACACACACACACACAGACACACACACAGGTCCAGGTCTAATTCCACAGTTTGGCAGACCCCAGGTAATTAGTTCTCAAGCTCTCTGACCCACATGCTCAGTCCTCAGTGTGTCTCCTTTTGCCACCCCCACTCCCCTATCCCCTTCCCCGCCCACAGCAGGTTGACCACACCCTGCCTGGACTCCAGTGGCCCCATGCACTTCATCCAGGCACTACTGCAACCCAGAGAGGAAAGCAGGGCAGACTCACCTTCAGGTGGACCGGGAAGGGCCGCTCCTGCTGGAGAGGCCCAAGCAGAGTCTGCTCTACGCTGACCAGCTCTGAGGTCGAGTCCACCACACGAGCCAGAGCGCTGCGCATCGCCATCCGCGCCAAGGTACAGGGCCCGCGGTCCCGGGGGAAGGGCAGCAGCTCGGCGCCCCCCTCTGCACCCCGCAGCCCGCCTGCCTCGGGGAAACCCCGCGCTCCCGTGCTCCCGCGTCCCAGCCCCCTCCGGGTCCGCATCTGGCCTGAGCGACGAGCCTGGGCACTGGGCACGTGGTCCGGGCCGCGCGGGCTCCCTGGGGCGCTAGGACCGTCGCCCCAGCCCCACTCCTGCTGTAGTAGCTGCAGGGTCTGCAGAGCCACCATTTGGTGGCTGATGGAAGCCACTAAGGGCGCAGGGCTGGCCATGGCCGGTTAGCTGCTGGGCGCTGACGAGCAGGTGGAGCACAGGCAAAGGAGCCTGGCGGCGTTCGGGGTCGCGGGGTCACATTTTTCTAACTCCAGGCTTTTCTCCCCCCCCCCCCCCCCCCCCCCCCCCCCCCCCCCCCCCCCCCCCCAACCCCGGCCTCCACGTCCCTCAGCGTGTGTGGCCCGCCCCGCCCCCAGCCCGCAGGTGGTGACCCGCGCTTGCCCCTGCATTCACTGCCTGGGCGAATGGGCTCAGAATGACCCAAAGCTGCCTGGAGCCTGCTCGATGAGCGCTTGAACCTGAGCCAGATGCTGAGCTCTGGTTCTTCCGCCTCTCAGGGCTTTGGTGGGGAAATGCACTGCTTTGTGCGGATGTATCTATCCCCAGATACCCCGCCCCCCTTCTTCCCTGAAGGATGCCAGCAGAGGACCCTCTGAAGGCAGCGAAGGCCCAGGGTCTGCAATGTTAAAACCTCACCAAGTCATTAACATGCCAGAGCTCCAGCCAGTCTCACAAAAGGACACTGGTGGGTTCTTCTCATTTCCCCCCAGGGTATTTTCAGAAACACCCTGAAATAGCCTTCAAGGCCTTGCAAACCCCCAAACAAAATATGCAGACTACCAAAGTATCTCAGAGTTCAGCTCTGGTTGCTTGGTTCTAGTACTGACATCCCAGATGCAGAAATGACGTCGAGGCAGAGTTGCCATGGCCTGCTCCTGAAACCCAAGCTTGGCACTGACCAGATGAGGAGCTTGACCATTTTGTGTGGAAGGACTCTGGCAGCAAGGTCAAAAGCTAATCCTTTTTTGGAGCAGGACCCTCAGGACAGGTGCACAAATGTCCATTTTTAATTACATCAAACATGGCTGTCTCCTTTAAGTAATGGGAAAGAATTGGTAATTTTAATCTTTCTAGCTGGCAGCCATCAGTGGGTTTTGTGTTGTTTGTTTGCTTGCTTGCTTGCTTTTGAAGATATTTGAAGGGAATAAATGATACACAGAGAGCATCTTGTTCTGCTTCCCTCTTGCAAGGAAAACTGTTGGAGAATCCAGCGACCCAGCACAGCAGAGGCAAGGGCGCAGAGTGGGGAGAGAGGACTCATGGGGAAACTAGAGGCGCAGGCAGATGGAGGGTGTGTCTCATGGGGTCAGTTCTGAAAGCTCTCTGGGTGGAAATTGGGGTGGTCCTGTCAGTACAGAAAGGTGATCAGGAAGAGGTATGGGGCCCTCGTTGACTGGGAGAGTTGACCCCGAGTAATCCTCCTGACTCTCCAGCAAGGGTTCTTAGAATTCTCAGTGTTTCCTTTCTCTCTGAAAGCCCATCTGAATCAATAAAGAAACAAACTTGTTTTGCTTTTTCTTAAGCAAAAACGAGTGTGTTCGTGCAAGTTATATCCAGGTAAAAATGCTAGTTTGTGAAGCCACAGAGAAAATGACTTTGGAGAGAAGCAGTTTAATACTGATTAGCTTATCTTGCCATAAAGTTACTTAAGTTCATATGCAGAAAATGCAGAAATTCTTCCAAGTTGTTCATTTACTTTTTAAATCTTCAGATGTTGACACCCATTTGGTGCAGAAAAGATAAAGCAGGAATCACTTCGTTTATACAAAGCTTGCCAGTCTCGGGGCTTAAATAGCTGACTGCAAAACTCTCCTGACAGATAGAATCCCAGTCAACAGTACAGGAATCACTAGACAGAACAGGACCTGAGTCCACCTCTTCTACATACCACACTGATCGTGAGAGCCACAGACAGCTGAACTTCAAGAAATATATGAGATGAAGGCCAGAACCCCAGGGCGTGAGGGGTGACCTGGGGGCTCTTCCAGTAAAGCAATGCTTCATCTGTCGAGCCATGGGTCACATTTTTGTTTGGTGTGACCTCAAAATGGTTTATAGCCCAAAGCTGGAGATCAAAGACCCTAAGGGAATTCATGGGTTATTGACATGTCTGTCCTTGGTCTAAAGCATTTAAAAAGTTGCCTTTGCTGGACCCTCAGTACACACACACATACCCATTGTGAACCCAGTCTGAAACATTGGAAGAAGGGTTTATTCAAGAGCACAAAATACTGCACATCTAATTTTTTGCTTCACTATCTATTTCAGTATTTTATGGGACCTATGTTCTCATTACTTAGTGAATATTCTTCACCTTCCATGTTCAGCCCATGGGCTCAGATAAGGTAAGCCAAACCAAGTAGTAGAAGAGAGATTTGGGTCATCCAGGCTGTAGCCAATCACACACCACCTTCCCATGGTGAGTGTTCAGCGACCAGTTAGAATGCTTTCAGTTGAATGCACTGTAAAAGATAAAACAATGGAGCTTTGCACCATAGGCTAGGAGATCATACGGCAGCAAAAAACATTTCCTCTTTTAGTAAGAAAGTATAACACAAAATAATTTAATGGACAAGAATTTATTGGCCCATATTATAAGAAGTCTGACGGTAGCTCCCATATTGATTAATGCTGGGGCTCTGAGGTATCATGGATGCCCTTGCTTCCTTCCATCCTTCTGTGAGGTCATCCACAGCATACCAACCAAGTGTCTTTTGTACTTGGTCTTTGAGCTATGTCCCCTCTGCCCACTAAACAGTAACAATGGCTGCTGGCCTTGCCCCTAGACAACAATCTCTAAGCCAAGAGGTTATCTCTTCTTCAGTATCATACTCAAGTGCAGGGACATGCTTCATAAAAAGCTCCAGCTGACTTTCCTCATCTTGGCCCAAATTGTAGAACATATTTATGTCAAGACAATTGTGTTTGAGAGGAAAGAGTCCAAGATGAGAATGAACCAAAATTCAGTCCTGAAGCTTAAGGAGGATGGAGAACATTGGATAGGAATCAAGGTTCTGTAACCAAGCAACAGCAGTGGCAACCAAACACCAGGAAGCTCTTGCAGTGGCCCTGGGGGAAAAGCACAGCTTGTCTCCAGGGTCTCTCCTATTTCCAGATACATAGGAAACTCAGTATCATGAAGCAAATGTTTCCACTACAAATGGCTGACTGTGACCTCCCTTGTACAAGAGAAACATAAGAGATATGTGTTGTAGAACCTCTGCAGCCATCCTGTGAGTTAGAAGGGAGAGCTTGCCTAGGAACAACTCAACACTAGAGAAAAGACAACACACCTGTAGAGAAAATCAGGAGTTCCTGTAGCATCATTTGACCCTACACAGAGCTGCTCATGAAGACAGTCCCACTTCTGAGCTGTTTAGTTACAGGAGACAATTTAGTATCTTTTTTGTTTGAACAAATTTGGGGTTGACTATATTAGAACAGAATGAATAGTAATGTAAACAATCATCCTAATATATCACTGAAAAAGTAGCAGGTCAAGTTTGCTGACCTTGTGGGCCAGCACTAATGAATGCATCCAACTAACTACCTCCATAATACTTTTGCCACCCCCTGAGGTTTGCAGATTAAAGCTCTTGGGGTAATTCCTATCTTCCCCATAACCCACAGGAACTTTTTAAACCAGGCACCAAAATCATTGAGACTGCTGTGGATGAGAGATGGGAATAAGACGGGGCTACAAAGCTCAGTGAGTGAGAAACAACGCCATGCTTGCCATTGACAAAGAAGAGCAATACTACATGGTCAGAGTCCCGGCACTCTTTGACTTCAGAGGGTCAGAGACTCCTTTCCCACAGGAGCCACAGATGCCAGCGCCCATGCAGAATGTTTGAGAAGCTGGTCTCAGAGAGGATTGAAGGGAACAAGTGTGCAGAGCCACCCTTAAAGGACTTGGCAGAGCCTAGATACATTTGATCCCTACTTACATCCTTTAGCACTTTTCACCAAAAGAGATCCAAGAGAATTCCAGAAATGGAGCTGTTAACCTTCAGTGCACCCTGGGAAAGTCCATAGATAAGTGGGGGAGGGGAGGGACACAAAACATGTCCAAAAAGGCCAAAGTGTTGTTCTTGTTGAATAAAAAAACACAGTGGAGGACCACAGAAGAGAAGTAGATGCTAAAGAAACCAAGATATGAAAAGTTACTGTGAAAAAGGAACAATGAAACAAGAAAAAGGTGTAGGCAGAAGAAGATTTGAAAGCAAGACTGATCAAGTTCCCTAAATATGTAGTTGTAGTGTTTGGAGACATCAAGTCATAATGTGCACAAGAAGGTCCAACTTCAGCCTAAACATTTGATTTTCAATAAAGAAAAAAAGAGAGTGGGGAGACAATTCTGCCAAAAGCCACTAAGTTGCCAAGAACGATGTTTACATGGAGCCACATGCCTTCAGAACTACACGTATGCACTGCCCTCTCAGATCCTCTTAGGTGGATGACTTGGTGAATCTGAGTAAAGAAAAACAGGCAAGAGTGGATGAAGAGAGCTTCATGGTTTGATAGTGTTTCCAAAAAGGGTCATGTGTCAAAGGTTTGGTCTCCAGCCGTTAGAGCCAGCCAATCATTGTGAGGGCGTCAGACCCGACCAGGGATTCATTGGCCAGTTCATAAAGAAGTAGTAGATGGTGGAGGATACTGTTTAGGATGTAGACGAAGTCACTGAGGGCAATTCTTGGGGGTAATAGTCTCTGACCCCTGTGTCTGCCTTCACGCCCCACCTCCCCTTCCTAGCACTATGAGGCAAAAGCAGCTTTCTTCTACCACTTGCATGTTTAGCTTCACCACAGGCCCCAAAATGGGCTGTGTACTTTATCATAGCAAAAGTGGCAACCAATGCAAGAGGGAAAAGAGGCCTTGGAGATGAGGGACGCGTTTGTGGCCTCCTGATACAACTGGATATGCTTTGCCTTTTCAACACAAGAGGCAGTTCTTTCCAGGTGTAGAAATTACTTGGTTCACTTTATTTAATTAATTGAATTCTAGAAAAATGCTATTGCTATGTAGCCCAGGATGGCCTTGAACTCACCGTACTTTTGCCTCAGCCTCTGAGTGCTTTTCAGGGTATGGTGGATTGCAGATGAGTACCCCACACTTGGCTGTGTGTAACAGTTTATTTCTAGGAAGAATTTTTGATACTGGAAGGGAAAAAAAGTAAATTTTAAAAATATTTGCCAACTTCTCGAATTGTTACAACTTCGAAGATGAGGAAGTTTTTATGAATAAGAGAATTTGCATGCCACCCCCAGGTTACTTCCACAGAGCTGGATGACCAGTGCCTCCCATCCTAAAGAAGACCTGTTTGCTTATAGGGAAAATAAAGGACTACCTATCCTAAATTATCTTGCTTATCTTTATAAATATTGTATATGTGCTGAAGTGGGGAAATTAATAATAAAAATGGACAAACGGTGTGTCTAATGACACATGCTACACCCCTAGAACCCTAAAGGTAGAGGGATCAAGAGATTGTGTCCAGCCTAGGCTAGGTATTTCTAACCTACCTCAGGAAGAAATGTGTCTGTGTGATGGTGGAGGGGGTTGATGAGTTTGCCAACTAGATTCAAGAATCTCCATCCTTAGTGAAAGTACAATGTTAGCACCTTGTCAGTTTAGGGTCACCATGTATTGCATATTCTAGTAGGTTCCATTTGAGCACAGTAGAGAGAAGAAAGCAGGGCATAGGCATATTGGCTCATCCTTTTAACTACAGCAGTCAAGAGCCAGAGACTAGTAAATCTCTGAGTTTGAGTCTAGACTGGTCTATACAACAAGTTCCATCCCAACCAGGGCTACATAAGGAGACCCTTTTTTATACAAGGAGGAGGAAGAGGAAGAGGAAGAAGAAGACAATGAAGAGGAGGAGGGGGAAGAGGAATGAAAGAAATACAAACACTTGATTTGTGTTGACATATTGAAAAATATCATTTAAACATTCCAAATACTTTTGCTTAGATGTATCTCCATTTCCTTAGACATCTTTCCTCCTAAGGAATTTTCTACTCTTGGTTCCTGATAGAACCAAGTTTTCTTCAGACTTCATGGTTGAACAGACCCTGGGTTTGGTTTTATTGACTCCATGTCTCCAAGGGTCCTATTTCTGTTATTGTAATAAACAAGAGGGGATGGTTTGGGGGCACATAGCTTTTCAGTTTGGCTTGTGCTGTGCCCTACAAATAGAAAACCATGAAACCAAAAGCTCATACTTGGAAGATTCCACACACTGTCCCAAGTCAAGGCCTACCTGCAGGGATGAGGACTAGCAGAATCTTCCTTCCTACCTCCCCTCTATACCAAGGAAACAAGGGAAGGCATCAGATCTGCTTATGTTATTTGTTTGATCATTTTAATCACATTTGTTACAAAGTATCATTGAGAATGGTCTGAGGTGTCAAAACAAGGTAAGAGATACTAAAAGTAGAAATTTGTTCAACATCACTGAAGTTTTTATCCTTTTCTTCCCCTTGATAGAAAAGAAACAAAGCAAAACAAAAATCAATATTCTTAAACATACTGCTACACAACTTAGCCTAAAGAACATGTCTTTAAAAATAAAACTTCTGTTTCCATATGGTTCACCACTTGGAAATAGAGTCTTAGAAATGCTAATTTGACCTCAAAATTTAAAGTGCCCATGGAAATGATCACATACAATGAGGATGAACAGGAAGAATGGCTCTACTATTATCAAAGGTGCTGGAATGATTCAGTTGTTGTCTGTGCTGTCCAGAGATAAGAAAGGCACACTTTGGTTGCATCTATGAGGGTTTTCCAGGGATAGCTAACTGATGGAGGGAGAACAACATCCACCCCCCACCCCCACCCCCGCCATGTTGGCTGGAGACCTAAGTAGAATAAAAGAGGGAGGAGATGCTCATTGGCTACTTCCAAGCCCCTAAAATCTTGGTTGCCATGGGGGAGGGAATTGCTCTGCTGTGCCACCTTCTCACACCATGGGAAAGGGAAACCTCTGAAATGACAAATAAATCCTTCAATAGTTTTGCTCAGGTATTTTGTCACAGCAAGGAAAAATTTAATAGAGAGTTACACATTCAGATATTTAAGTATACAATTTACACTTACAATGATTCTTAAATGTATGAAACGGTACAAAAAGAGCAAATAGTTTGATAGAGATACATGTGTACAATCTTATTTCAGGTATTGAAAAATGACCATGATGTGATTATTATGACTTAGTTTTATTCCTCACAGCTCTGGAGGAAAGGAGACCATAGCCAATGTGTGATGTAGTGTCTAGTGAGGGCTACTCTTTCTGTTTCCAAGATGGTCCCTTACTGCTGCATCTTTCAGGAGGATGAATGCCACCCCACATGTGGTACAAGGGGGAGAGAGCAGAAAATGATGAACAATCCATAAGACATTTTTTTAAAAGATTTATTTATTGTTATATGTAAGTACACTGTAGCTGTCTTCAGACACACCAGAAGAGGGTATCAGATCCCATTACAGATAGTTGTGAACCACCATGTGGTTGCTGGGATTTGAACTCAGGACCATTGGAAGAGCAGTCAGTACTCTTAACCATTGAGCAATCCCTCCAGCCCCCGTCCATAAGACTTTAAGATATAGTTTTAGATTTATGTCTTTTATTTCATATGTCTGAGAGATTTGCCTGCATGAATATATGTCACATGTGTGACAGGTATCTTCAGAGATCAGAAGATATTGGTAGCCATGAGCTACCAAGTAGGGGCTTGGAATCTTAATAGTGGACCCTCTACAAGAACAAGTGCTCTTAACCATGGAACCATCTCTCTAGCAACATTAATTATTTTTAGATGCATACATCTCAAGGCCCTCTTGACTCACTGCCCCAAGGCCACACCTCCCAATACTTGATGAATCAGTTTCAACATGCATTTTGGAGAGAGCAAAAAACATTCAAAACTCAGTAGCTATCCCTAGGACCAAAACTAAAACTAGAAATTTTCTCCCTTCCTGTGTGAGAGTAAATAACAGATGGATTGGGAGCTAAATGTAAACTGTCAAGACTGTCAGAAAGAAGCAGCAGTGAGTGTATTTGTAGGCACTGAGTACGGAAGCATTCTGATGAAGATAGGACACGACCTGGGTAGATTTCATATATTCAATATTGAAACTTGCGGTGATGAATGATAGTTTAAGTTACACTAAAAGACACACACATCATGGGGCCTGGAGAAATGATGGGCCAGCAGTTAGGAGTAGTTCATGCTCTTTTAGAGGACCCCAATTCAGCTTTCAGCACCCAGGTTCAGCAGCTCAGAACCCCCTGAAACTCCAGCTTAGGGATCCAAATGCCCCCTTCTGACCTCCACAAACACTCCCACTTGCCACACAATCTCTTTCTGTTCTCTCTGTCTCTCTGTCTCTGTCTCTCTGTCTCTGTCTCTGTCTCTGTCTCTCTCTCTCTCTCTCTCTCTCTCTCTCTCTCTCTCTCACACACACACACACACACACACACACACACACACACACACACACACACTGTGGTGGTTTGAATATGCTTGGCCCAGGGAGTGGCACTATTGGGAAGTATAGCCTTGTTGGAGTAGGTGTGGCCTTGTTGGGGGAAGTGGGTCACTGTGGGGTGGGCTTCAAGACCTCAGCCTAGCTGCCCGGAAGAGACAGTCTTCTCCTGTTTGCCTTCAGAACAAGATGTAGAACTTCCAGCTCTTCTACCACCATGTCTTCCTGGACACTGCCATGCACTTGTCTTGATGATACTGGACTGAACCTCTGAACCTGTAAGCCAGCCCCAATAAAATGTTGTCCTGTATAAGAGTTGCCTTGGTCATGGTGTCTATTCACAACAATGGAAACCCTAACTAAGAAAGCCACATACATGAAAAATAAAAATAAATCTTCACAAAAGTGACAGCCTGAAGATAAAGGAACATATCAAAACCCAGATTATAGGGAAAGCAACCTCAGGTTTTAAATGACGAGGATTTTGATTGAACCTAGCAAAAAACAAAAACAAAACAAAACAAAACAAAACAACAAAACAAAAAAATCAAATGTTCAGAAAGAACATGAAATATACTTAACCTCACTGGTTTAAAAGGGGAAACAGCATACATGCAGTCTGCGTGCGATATGATCCTCTCATTATTCAATCCTCACGGGTTAATGTGACATTGATGTGACAACAATGCAGGGCAGTGGCTGGTGTCACATGCCATGGAGGGAAAGACAGTGCCAGTCTCTTAGAGGGTGAATTTTCCCTTCAGCCATTTTGACACACGAGGACAGTTGCACTTAGAGGAAGAAATGTTTCTAGAAAGGGTAAGGGGGGAATGTAAGTGAATGAAACCCTAACCCTTGTCTGTAAAGAGCAGATGGGTGGGTAATCATGGTGCACGCAGGAACACATGCAAGGAAGGTGGGGTTTGGTTTTTGTTTTACCAAGAACGTTTATTTTCAACAGCTGCTGTTGTAGAAGTAGCTCCAATGGCTGCTGTTGTAGAAGGCCACAACCCAGCTGGCCTGCTTTCTGATTCTGACTGATGATGGGGCTTTCTCCCAGCCTGGTGGTCTCAGAAGCAGGGAAGCAAGGCAGATCCTTTCCTCATGAAGTTCAGTTCTAGCACTGGTTCAACATGAACAAGTAAAATCAGAGTGGGGCCCAGACATCAGTAACGGTGAGTGTTGGGGGAAGAGTAGAGTTGAAGCCTTTTGTATACTATTTTCAGCTGTAAGACAAAGTCCTGGGCAGAGGGTTGAATATTTATTGTGTGAAATAGAAATGCTAGCAAAGAGAGGAGCAGCAGTGGATCAGCAAGGACAGGATGCCCCTCCTAGCTGCTGATCTATCCTCTTCAGCAAATGGCTTTACCTTCTTGGTTACATTAAGTCTCCTGCACTCTGTGCAGCTAGTAAACACTACATGCATGAAGGCAGACAGAGCAGAGTTTTTTATATATGCCATATAGCTATACTGCATATATATACATATATATGTATATATGTATATACTATATGTATATATGTGTGTGTATGTATGTATGTGTGTGTATATATATATACATATGTGTATATATATATATATATATATATGTATATATATATATATTTCTGGGAATAACTCAGCATATCATCTGCCATCAAGGCAACCCAACCTCCCAAGTGTCCCTTCATAACATCTGAGACCCATCACACATGTGATGTCACTGCCACAAATGACAGAATTCTAATCACAAGAGAGATGTTATCTGAGTTCATATGATGGGAAAATAAAGCAAGACAATACAAATAGACCATTTTGCTTTGCCAAACATGAAGACCTGAGTTTCACCCCAGACTTCCCTCTGGTGGTAAGAGAATTAGCTCCCTCAAGTTATCCTGACTTCCACACATGCTCTGTGGTATATGTGCCCCCCTCCAGAGTAAATGTGATTTGAAAACAAGGAAATTGTATGTTTGTTTGCTTATTTGTTTGTTTGTTTTGTCTTGTTTACTAGGCTAGGCTCAGTGGTTAAGAGCTCGTGTACCATGAAGGGGGCTTTGGGCTCAATGAGCAGATCCTAAAAAACACAGAACTGTTAGAACGGAAACATACAAAGACTGAGTTAGAAAGGAGGGTGTGTCCACCAGGACAGTCTGTACTGCTGTTCCTTTAAGTAATTTAGTCAGCCAGTGACCCTTGAAACTCCTTTCAAGCGATTCTGGGAAGCAGCCAGGTAGACTGTGAAGCAGAGTCAGAGGTGGCAGACAGGAGTGTGCTACTGATGTCAGAGGAGAGAAGTGTCACTACAAGGCAAGAGCAATCCTGGAGCTGGGTCACAGATGAGGTATGAGGACAATGGGTACCATTCTTAACTTCTGAGATTGAAAGGTAATGGAAAACAGGCAGTTGAAAATATTGCAAAGAACTGCCATGTGCTTCTCCTCCTAGAACCTGGTTCCCTATTAGGATATGCCAGGTTTTCTTCCTCTATCCTTCATCTCTCCTTTACCTCAAACATTTCTTAAAACTATTGAATTAAAAGGCATCTTGACCCTCAGCTCCTAAAGGCTTTTGATGTCTTCTGAGTACAGCTTCCCCAAAGGCTTGTGAGTCAGTGTCAGGGATGATGGAGACAGTGGAACCTTTTAGAGAAGCTGCTCAGTGGAAAGGGGACCTCCAGGGGACCTGCGGCTGAAGCTGCTCCTTGGTTTTCATTGGTATTCATAGTTTCTAGAACCACAGGTAAGCTTTAGCTGTTAAGTTTCTATCTATTTGTATTGTGTTGGATAGTTTTCCCATCATCAGAGCTCAAATAAAAACTTTCTCATGATTAAAACTCTGTCATTTGTAGCAGTGAGATCATGGGGGTCATGAGTCCCTGGTAGGCCCTGTTTTGAGACTGTATGGCTATCCATAAATAGTTCCCAGCACTCTGGGTTTTCAATGGGAGGAAGCCTCCGAGATGTTATAATGTGGTCCTAGTATTTTGAAAAGCTGAACTCCATGTCTAGGAGCCTTAAAAGCCACGACTAATCCAAATTTCTACATCACTTAGGAACTTTATAAGAAAAGTGTGTCCCCGATTTCCCCCTGTACTTTCTAAATTCTCTTTTTAAAACACACAAGTACAGAACAGGCTGGACAGTCCCACAGCCTCCCATTCTTAACAGGAAAATCAAGCACCTTGCCCATTGTGAAACTAGCCCTCCTCCTCATACTGAGGACCAGTGTGAATTTAGGAAACACAGAGAGGCTGCACATGAAGCACACAGAGCAGACGCTGAGTGGTTCTCACTGCTTCTCCTCTCTTCCCTGACACTTCCAGATGTCCTCTTTATACTGGCTGCTTTTCATCAAATGCACTTGTTATTTTTCACAGCTTAAAAATTCCATCACCCCTCTCCCAATCCAGCTCCCCTCTGTCCTCTACAGCTGAAGCACTCTGCTCCATAGATCTCCTTAGCTTCTTATTCCACCTCAGTCTCCATTCCTCCCTTGCTTCTGTGGCACAGCCTGTCCCAAGGTTCTTGCACACACTTCTGAAGTCCATGGTCACTTACCTGTCCCTTCTACTCCAAGCCTGAAGAACTCTTCTCTCCAGGCTGTGGATATAGAAGGCACATGTGCTCACAAGTAAGCATTGGAGAAACTGGAAAGGTTAATCACAAAGAATTATCTCCTCAATGGAGGGAATGAAAACCTGTTTTCCACCCAGAAGGCTGGGAGTGGATGTTTTAATGACCTAGTGACCTTTGCTATCTGTAGAGTCAGGCCTCACCCAAATCCCTGGAATATTTATCCTAGACTCTTCCTCCCTAGACCTTTCTCTATTTCTCAGTCAATAGAACCCATTGTTAAGGTAGATAACATAAGTAGTTGATATTCTCTCAGTCAGGGACCACACCAGATCTTAGGCCCTTAAACTACAAATCCCATCTTCATGGTAAAGGCCACATGTACTTTTTCTTAAGCTTAATCATGCCTTAATAATACTTACGCTTAAGTATTATTGTAAACATGGGATCGGAATAACTGTTACCAAGAAATTATTTTCCAAAATTATGCTATACTTAAATATGTCTAAATAAACTGGCCTGGTGTCAGACTCCAGCCTGGCTAACTAAGTCAAGATAAACTGAGTTTTCCTTCTTGCATCCCCATGGATAGTTTCATTGCCAGCCACAAAGTGGCATGAAACAGATTGCATTGAGAGTGTCCTTGGTGATTTAGAAACACTGCAGATGGCTCACAGAATCACTCTCTACTAGGGCTCCATTGTGGCTGGGACTCACATAGGCAACCTTTGTTGCCTATCCTTCTTGTCCGCCATCTAGTCTCTCAGCACCCATAGTCCTGATGCAGCCTACTTGCATGAGACCCTCCTCACAGCTTACCTCCATCCCCTCAGGATTCCAACTCTTGGTGTAGATACAAGGTCCTTCTACATCTTTACTGCCACACCTTTCATTCTTTCCTTCTAGTGCCTCTCCATTCCTTGTGATAAAAACAACCCTCTAACAGCAGGGCCACTTTCTATCCAGTACTACCCTTTGCTAGGACTGAAAAAGACCAACAGCAACCAAAGACTAGAATACTAATCAAATAAACATGAGACCAGATATCAAGACAAAGAAACACTACAAATGTCATAATTATAGTTGTTCAAATCCCAGTGTAAAAATACAAACATGAAAAACCAAAACAGCATGACTCTTCTAGAAGCCAACAACTGTAATAGACATTGAGAAAAACAATTTAGCTAAAGCACAAGAAAGTAACAAGAGGAATATGTTAAAGAGCCTGTGAAAGGTTATGACTGAATGCCTTAAAGAAGGCTGTGAAAATACAAACAGTTGAATAAAATACTGAAAACAATTCAAGACATGAATGTAGATAACAAAGAAATAGAATCCCCCACAACACCCAGAGGAAGCTCCACTCCCAGGTGCTCTGACACACCCAGGATTAGAGGTGAACAGGAACCAGCATCTGTCCCAACACTGGGAGTAACTGGGTCCAGAGGGACCAGGCACACAGGAACTCCGCTAGCCCAGTAACTTGGGTTCCTTCTGGTCTGTCTGGGCTGAGGTCCAGAGCAGACCTTGGGCACAAGCTCTACAGCCAGTCCCACAACACACAGAGAAAGCCACACTTCCAGGTG
>NW_022196915.1:48916450-48971450 GCF_008632895.1 Mastomys coucha
CCCCTCTCTCTTCCTGCGCTGCTACCCCCCTACCCCCCTTCCAATTAAACCTCTTACATGTGAAACTGTTTGGGCCTGGTGTCTGCAGACGCTTCCTGCCGCGACTCAAAACCCATCAAAAGCTGTAGAGATAAGCCTTACCAACAGAGTACAAGATGTGGAAGAGAGAATTTCAGGTCTGGAAGAGAAGGTAGAAGAAATCGATAACTCAGTCAATGAATATGTTAAATATATATAAAAAATCCATTCATAAAACATCTAGGAAATCTGGGAAACTATAAAAAGGCCAAATCTACAAAAATTATATTGAGGAAGGAGAAGAAACACAGGTCAAAGGCAGAGCAAATATTTATAACAAAATTATAGAAACTTTCCCCAATCTAAAGAAAGAGATGCCTATCAAGCTACAAAAGAATACAGGAAACAAAATTGACAGGGCCAGAAAAAGAAATTCTCTACAACATATAATTGGAACACAAAATGTACAGAATAAATAAAGACTATTAAAAACTACAAGAGAAAAACATCAAGTCACATATAAAGGCAGACCCAGTAGAATAATCCTTGATCTTTCAAAGGAGACTCTGGGGTCCAGAAGGGCCCAGATGGTCTACAAAGTTTGAGAGACCACAGATGCCAGCCTGGACTACTACAACTAGCAAAATAATCAATGACAATTGATAGAGAAAGAAAAACCACTCTCCAACAAAAACAAATACAAGCAATGTTCAGCAATTGACCTCTACAGAAAGCACTAGAAGGAAAACGTCAGTCTAAAGGGAAAGTCAACTACACTCAAGAGGGCACAATGAATAAATAATCCCACAAGAATAAATGATAGGAGGGGTCTATACTACAACAAAATAACACGAATCAATAAACACTATTTATTGACAACTCAATATTAATGGTTTTGATTCACCAGTACAGAGACTCAGACAAATAGATTGGTTTAGAAGACAGGATTCATCTTTCTGTGGCATCTAAGAAACACACATCACCATCAAGGACAGATGTAGCTGCCAGTGGCCATGGAGAACTGGGTTCCTGAAAGGAAAGCTGGGGATGAATGGGAAGGACGGATGAGAGAGGAATGAGACCAAGACAAAGTTTCTGATCAAGGCCCAATGTTTAATTCTTAAGTCTGAATTTAAGGGGGGGGGACCCATCCCCCACTTTGCCAGGATCTCCTTGTTTTGCCAGGATCTCATCAGGAAAACAAGCTCAGCTGCTCAGCAGGTAGTGGCTTCTTGCAGGAAGCTGTAGATGTGGCAGGACAATAGACTTACCTAGGTCAGAAGACTCCACCCTATGTGGGCTAAGCAACTGTGGCAAAACAAGGTCTGATTTAGCCCAAATAAGGCTGGGAGAAGGGCACAGTTCCTCCCTTTTTATTTATTAAAAATTAGCTGGACTGGGGCATAAGATTTACTTATGCTCCATAGTCCCGCCTGGGAATTAAGGTGGCTGGCGGCCGCATCTGGCTTAGGTCTGTGTCTATACTCTCTCTTACCCATCCTGGAGGACACATACAGCTTGCTCGTGTTTATTTTCACAGACACAGACTTGTAGTGTTTATTATGAACAAACACAACCTTTTGGCACGTGCCTCTGTCTTAGGTTGATAAGAGTCATAGAACATCAGTGGCCCATCTTTGACTGTTGGCCCTCATAGCACACCTTTTTTCCCACTCAGACCAAAGCCACAATATGCACTCAATTTGTTTCTTCATAGTGATGAATGACTGAGCTTGCCAAAGAGGATCCTATATGAAAGCAACCAATAAGCAAACAGGATTTGGGTTATCTGCAAAGAATATCCCAAGCACTCAATTCAGTTGTAAATTAGCAACAATCAGACACAAGGCCTGGCCTCCCAGTGTGGGAGAGGTGGCTTTGAGAATCAACAGAAAAAACTGTTACTTCTCAGGTAATAGTGAAAGCTATGCTCCAAATTAACTTAGCTGGCTGAAAAAGATTTTTAGCCATCTTCATAATTGGAATCATACTTACTAGAAGACTCAGGATCTGTGTCCACTTGATGAATCAATCTTTCAGGAAGCCGTCGGGCTCCATCATCAAACAGAACCTCTCCCCCACGTTAAAACAGGATCTAGACCATTCCACATATTAGTTAGGGGATCTTGCCTTTAACCATGGCATATGAGCTGGAAGTGACTGGATGCCAGTGGCGATCTGAGACAAACTGACCTTTACCATCACTGGGCAAAAAATTTAAAACAAATAAGACAAAAGCAAAATGTGCTTTGGTGACCTTGGGGTATAATTCCCCTTTTTATGTTTTTAAAAGCCAATTTTTCAGAGTACGATGCTCATGTTCAACAATACCTTATCCCACTGAGCTACAAGGAATTCCAGTTCAATACCAAATCCCTTACAAAATGACATAAAGTTGTTGCCAGCATAGGCTGGCCCATTATCTGTCTTAATGACTTTAGGTAATCCCAAAGCATTAAAGGATTGTAAACAATGATCAATTACATGTCTAGAGGTGTCTCCCATGTGTAGAAAAGCAAAAGGAATCCTTGAACAAGTGTCAATACAAACATGTATATATTTCAATTTTCCAAATGATGCATGAGTTACATCCATTTGCCAAATATGATTGAGTATAAGGCCTCATAGATTAACCACTAAATGGGGAACTGGAGATAATGTAAGGCAGTCAGGGCATTGTTTTACAATCATTCCTGCCTGCTCCTTAGTGATCTTATGTTGGAGCCTTAAGGTATAGAAAGATGAAATTTATTATGATTACATCTAGCTGATGCAACAAGATCTGAAACTAAGGCCTCTCCTATTAGAGCTCTGTCAATGCAATCATTGCCTGCAGCTAAAAGTCCAGGAAGACTTGAATGAGCTCCTATATGACCAAATTATAAAAGAGATTTTTTTTTTGAGCAAGAATCATGTTTTGCAATTGTGAAAACAGAGATCCAGCTGGTGTATTAAAATTAAATGTACCATAAGTTTCCAATAGAGGAACAGACTGGGCCACATATCAACTATCAGTAAAAAGATTAAAAGTATTATTCACAGAATGAAAAACATTTAGTACTGCTGTTAATTCTGCTGAGCTGAGAGCCCAGGAGTCTCTATGACTACCTGTTGACTATTCATAAGATATCCATCTTGTCCTTTAGAGGAGCCATCAGTAAAAATCAAAAGAGCATTATACAGAGGCTGTAAAGATATCATATTAGGAAATAGCACCTTATGTACATTTAAAATTTTTATCAACCTAACTTGAGGAGAATGATTATCTATAGTTCCTTTAAATCCTATCTGAGCAAGCAACCAATCCATATTATGCTGCTTCAGCCAAGTATCTTGAATGTATCCACATAAGAGGAGCCCTTTGCCACAATAATTCTGTATGCTTATGAGTTATATTAAAAAGGAACAGATGTAAAGGCAAAGAATAATCTATATAAGTAACACATTGTTTTTCAATAGCTCTTTCTACTTGTTGTAAGGCTAGCAATCCTTCTGAGGTTGAAGATTTGAGTGAGGTAGGATCAGCACTCCCTTTAAGAATATCAACTAAAGGTTTCAATTCTCCTGTAGTAAGCTTTAAATAGGGGCAAAGTCAACTAATATCACCTAACAGTTTTTGAAAATCATTTAACGTTTTTAAACTGTTCCTGTGAATAATTATCATCTGGGGGAAAAATGGCTTAATCGGTAAGTCTAAAGCTCAAATAATTATAAGGATCCTGAGTTTGTAACTTTTCTAGAGCTATTTGCAGTCCTTTATCAGCTAAAGCCTGTTGTAAATCTCTGTAACACAAAAGCAAGACCTGGGGATCTTTTCCTGCTATTAAGACATTGTCTGAGTAATGAACAATGTATATCATTGGCCACTGCTGTCTTACAGGCTGAATGGCTTGTGCCACAAACTTTAGACACAAGGTAGGACTATTATCCATGCCCTGTGGAAGAACTTTCCATTGATATCTTTCATAGGTTCCTTAAAATTAACAGAAGGAGCACAGACAGCAAATCTTTCACAATCCTCAGGGTGTAAAGGAATAGTAAAGAAACAATCTTTCAAATCTAACATTATTTTATAATATCCTTTAGAAATAGCCACTGGATATGGAAGCACAGGTTGTAAAGCTCCCATAGAGGTACCATAGTTTCATTAACCTTCCTTAAATCTTGTAACAATTTCCATTTACCGGATTTTTTCTTGATAACAAATATTGGATTATTCCATGGTGACTGAGATTCTTTTAGATGCCTGCCCTGCCTCTAATTGCTCCTGCACTAGCAAAGAAGCAGCTTCTATTTTTTCTTTAGATAAAAACCACTGATCAACCCACACTGGAATATTATTGAGCCATTGAATTTTATCAACATGGGATGCAGGCAAGATAGTGGCCATTACAGAAAATACCCCAAGCCTCTAGTGTTAGAGTGAGGCTTAGGACCTTTAAATGTCTTAATGCCTGTCCTTCCTTTCCTAGCCTCTAACCAGATAAAATCCTTGTCCTAGCATCTGCTTACTCACTGCCTCACTAGGGCTACACATTATAAGACCCATCTGTGACTAGAGATCTCTTCCCCAGGGGGTAATAGGCAAACCTGACATAAGGCTGAATTTGTCCTGAATTGCCCTCTTCATCTCTCCAGGTTAGAAGTTTAGAGCTTTGTTTTGGGTTATTGGCATAACCAATCCCTTGGAGGTGAATAAGTGTATCAGACAAAGGCCAAGTTGAAGGCCAATCTTGTCCTCTAATAATTGTTACATCAGCCCCAGTATCTATTAATCACTGAAAGCTTTTTCCTTAAATTATTAATTTAAGGTTAGTTCTCTTACCAGTAATAGATTGAACCCAGCACGCATCAGAGGAACCAAAGCCACTCTGTCCTTTCTCATTCTTAGCAAATCTGGAAGGTAGCAGATGCCAGGGAACTAAGATAAGTTGAGCAATTCTTTGGTTAGCAGATACAATTATAATGCCATGAGGGGAAGCAGCCATAATTTTAATTTCTCCCTTATAGTCATTATCTATAATACCTGGAAAATCTGTAGTCCTTTTACTTTGTACTGCTTTGTCCTAGAAGAAATCCCCAAGTTTCTGCAGGTAAAGGTCCAAAAACTCCTGTAAGCAGGGTTTGAACCCCCATTTTGGGGGTTAATATCATGTGGGTGGTAGAACAGAGACATAATCTTGCCCTTCCTAAGGTGGCCCTGATAAGTTCAAAAACAGATTTCCTTGGCCTGGCAGCAGCCTCATGGTCCTATAGGCTGCTTGCTATGAGCGTCCGGGGGCGTGAGGTTGGCCCCTCTCCTTGTTTCCCAACACAGGACAGCCCTGAATATGTCTTAGATTGACATTCCCTAGCCCAGTGATTACCCTTCTTCCTTCATTGAGGACAAACTCCTGGGGCATAGACTGATTGCACACCTAAGGTGACTTTGATCCTAGGACAATCATTTTTAAAATGACCCAAACCTCCACATTTAAAACATACTTTATTCCCTCATTTCTGTGAAAGCATTGCTTGCACAGTGGTTCCTTGCAAAGCAGTGGCCATGGCCAAACCCTGATTTTATGAAGGCCCAATTTCTGCACAAAGACAAATATATCCAGCTAAATCTGTCTGTCCTTTGTATGGCCACATAGCAGTGTGACATGCTGCATTATCACTCTCATAAGCCAATTGTGTAACAAAAGGATTTCCTGCTTGAGAATCTCCAAGAATTCTACTAGCTGCTTTTAGTTGCCTATCCACAACGTTCTTGAAAAGTTCATCAGGGAGCCTGTCTAATACTGGCTAAATTTCCACTGAGATCCCTTTTAGTTGGTAATTGATTCCAAGAGTGGCCAGCAGCCATTGCAACCTGAGCATATACTCTTAACAGGAAACCCAATCTGATTAGCATTGCCTTCCTATTGACCTTCTCCTAAAAGCATATTAGCATTTCAATCTGGGTTCCCTGTCTGAGCATTCAAGGCAGTTCTCTTACTAGCTTTAAGCCCTTCAGAACTCCAAAATAAGAAATCTCCTCATGACAAAGTAGCCTTACATAGAGTCTTCCAATCTTGGGGGGTTAAATTTGACTCCATCACAGTATCCAATAAAGCTTGTGTAAAAGGAGCTGTAGGGCCATACTGTGCCACAGCTGTTTTTAACTCTTTTATCACCTTGAACTCTAAAGTCTGATATTGTCTGACTCAATAGTTCTGCTGGTCAATTATCTCAACTATAGGGAAAGCTAGCGCGTCAGATGTATCCTGCCCTATCTCATGAGCCTGACTCACAGCTCTTTCTAGCAGCAATTGGTATATCTCAGAGTAGCTGTTCTTCCCTGTACTTGACACCTTTTTTTTTTTTTAGCTCCTGTAGCTCATTCGTCAATTTCTGTAACTTAATTTCAAACTCTAATTTATTTAGTTGCCTGTCCATCTGGTAGCATCTCCTGCGGTAGAGGCCATAGGCAGAGCAGGTGTGCAAGGAGGCCAATTGTCATCATAATATTTGGCAGCTTTTTTCTGAATTAGCTTCCTCCTCTGATGTTAGTTCATCATTAGCATCTCTATACCTTTCTTATTTAGGGTTAAGAAGGCCCTTTTCTGAGGAAGCCCTTTCTGGCAGGCATTCTTCCTGAAATTTTTCAAGTTTTTCCTGTGCACTATCTGACACCTGCAACGTCTCTTCATCAATAGCATCTTTTATGTGCACCCAGAGGCAGAGGGTAATATTATCTGCCTGGGTGTTTCTCAGAGCTTCTCTAATTTTTTTCCCAGGTTCTCTTATCTAAAGTTCTTTCTTCTTGAAACCATGGGCAGCAAGAATCCTATCTGATCTGAAATGTTTTCTAACAATTGTTCTTCAAACCCTACCCCTCTTGCTTGAAGCAGCTCTTGAAAGCTGACAAATGCCTGTTTAGAATTTTCCAGTCCCATTTTCCACTGTCAACCCCTAAGTGAGTTGATGCTGCCCCAACTTAAACCATATCCCTTTGCACCTACAGTGACAGTTTCAAAAAGATGAAATTTAAGGCTAGCGCTAGCATCAATGGTGTATGTTGCTTACCGTGCAGGATACCATCTTCTTCCATTTTCTGTGGAGTTCCACCAAGACAGTGCCCCTCAGTCAGTCTTTCCATATTCAGGTCCCTTGTTCTGATGCCACCTATAGCCGCCAGCAGCTACAGAGAACTGGGTTCCTGAAAAGAAATCTGGGGATGGATAAGAAGGACAGACAAGAGAGGAATGAGACCAAGACAAAGTTTATGATCAAGGTCCAATGTTTCATTCTGAAAGACATCACCTTAGGGTAAAAGGATGAAAAAAGTTACCCCAAGCAAGTGAATCCAAGAAACAAACTGTGCAGTTATTTTAATATTTGACAAAATAAACTTCAAATCGAAACTAATCAGAAGAGATAGGGAAGGATACAACATACTTATGGGAAAAAATACATCTAAAGAATAATACAAATATAAACATTTACACACCAAACAAAAGAGCAACCAAGTCATAAAAGAAACACTACTATAGTTAAAATCACATACCAATCCTCAGAATGATAGAGAGTGATTTCAATACCCTATTTTTATCAATAGTTCATCCAAACAAAAGCTAATAAGATCAATAGTAGAGTTAAATAATATCATTAATCAAGTGAACTTAGTAGACATCTACAGAGCATTCTATCTGATCATTAAAAAAATATACTTATTTCTCAGAAGCTCACAGAACTTTCCCTAAATTTGACCACATATTAGGATACACAGCAAGTCTCAACAGAAATTTAAAACTTAGAATAACACCCTGCATCCCATCTGAGTAGCATGAACTAAAACTGGATTGCAACAAAAGAAACAACAGAAAGTATACAAATGCATGGAAACTAAAGAGCTCAATTCTGAATGAATAATGGGTCAAAACAGAATTTAAGAAGGAAATTAAAACTTTCTAGAATTGAATGAAAGTACAACTTAGTCAAGCCTATGGGACGCAAAGAAGCAAATTCTAAGAGTTCATAGTTGTAAGTGCCTATGGAGAGATCTCATATTTGTATCTTAATGATACATCTGAAAGCTCTAAAACAATGAAAATAAATAACACACAAAAGAGTAGGTGGGAGAAATAATCAAGCTCAGGGCCAAAATCAACGAAATAGAAATAAACAAACAAAAATCCAAAGAATCAATGAAATGAAAAGTTGGTTGTTTGAAAAAAAAGTTCAAGAAGTTTGACATATCCTTAGCCAATTAATCAAAAGACAGAGAGTCAGATTAATAAAATTAGAGGTAAATAAGAGACATTATACCAGATACCAAGAAAATTTAGAAAATAATAAAGACATACTTGGAAAAACTATACACACACATGTACAAACACAGACGTACATATGCATGCATAGGTTAATCTTCAAAGAAGCAATGTAAAACATTTTACAGCAAGTGGCCCCAGATGTTGAAGTTAGTAAAGACTACAAATAGTAATTGAAAATATATTTAAAGTTTTAAAGATGGTGGATAACAGAATCAGGTATTTCTGTGTAGAAATGAAAAGTATAAAGAAAGATTTCTACAAATGAAAAGCACAAAACTAAAATTAAAATTCATTGTCTATGTTTTCAATGACAGACAGGAAACTACAGAAGAGAAGTATGTAAATAAAAAATCTCCTATGACAAAACATTGAAGAAAGATGAGCAGAATTTAAAGTTCATCTATGCAATATCAAACACAGTAACATATGTGTGCTTTGAATCTTAGCAGAAAAGGAGAACAATAAAGAGATTTTTTTTAAAAAAAAAAAGCTATATGACAAAATAGATATGAAAAGCTTCACAAGTGAAACATGACAGATCAAAGAGGCTCAACTATTCCTAAACAGGATGAACTCAAGAGAAACCACTCCCACACATCAGAAGCAAATAACTAAAAGGGAAGAGAAAGCAAAGCTCAGTGGAAAAAGCACATGCTACAGAACAAAGGACAGTAACAATTACCCGACCCTGCAAGAAGAGCTGAAAGACAGCCCGCAGCAGTGGCGCATGCCTTTAATCCTAGGACTTGGGAGGCAGAGGCAGGCGGATTTCTGAGTTCAATGCCAGCCTAATCTACAGAGTGAGTTCCAGGACAGCCAGGGCTACACAGAGAAACCCTGTCTCAAAAAGAAAAGCTGAAAGACATTGGAAGGATGACAGGGAAAGTGTCAGTTATGAACTCTGCGTCTTATAAAACTGTTCTTCAAAATAGAATAGAATAGAAGAAGCAAGACAAGATTTGGTGTGGGAGGGGTTTTGGGGGGGGTGTGATGTGTAGCAGTTTCCTTTGAGATTGAAACATTCCATCTACAACTAAAAATAGCTTCAGGAAGTCCCTGAAACTGAATAGATTCCCTTCCTTCCAGAGTAAATAATAAGTGGGAAAAATTATTAATAAATACTGTTGGAGGTGTTGTAGCTCTTACAGAGTATGTCCATCAGAAATAATAATTAATCATGCCAGAAAAATCTTATCTGTTTATTGAATATGAACCTCAACCCCTCATAGAAATCTAGAGGGAAATTAATTTGAGATGTGCCATATTTTCAAAGGTAAATGATACAGACCCTACACAAATGAGTAAAATTATTTTAGACTCCAAAAAAATTAAGTATTATTACAGTCCAAGAATCACTGAAGGAAGATCCCAGACTCAAATAGTATGCCAAGGCAGAGTGCTTATTCTGCAGAATTACCAGCATGTGGGGTAATTCATCAAAACGGTGACAACCCAAAATGCTTGCAGGCCCCCTTTTTATGCAGGGCTAGGGGAGTTTTCTAGAAGGCTTAGATAACTCTAATATGGTTGGTAGGAGGCAAAGCAGTGACATTAGTACAATTTTGATTGACTTCTATGTTAGTTTCATTATATTTGGTGAGACCTTGAAGATTTTCAGAAACCAGCTCAGTTCAGGCCTTGTGATGTCCTCCAACCCACGTGTCCCAGGAGCTGATTCAGCTCCAGACTTAACCTCCCTAAGTCAGGTCATCACTGATCAACCACCCATTGTCAATGGCTCCCTCTAAGGAGCTCAGTTTGCTTCCCAGGGAATTGAAAATTTTTTACTTCCAAGGTTTTTATTTCTTACTGGACCTCTCGGTATAGTAGACAAGAAAAAGTTGTACTTCAAGAAAAGCTAGGTGTTCCAGTCAAGAGAAACTGAGATGTCACAGGGTGGAGAAAGTATTTGTAATATATATTTGAAAAAGAACTTGTATCCTGATGTATACAAATTAATAATTAAAAAATTCTGTGTTTTGAAATGAATAACAACCACAAAAATCCTTGCAATATTTACACAAGAAGATACATACAGACAGCCAACGAGGAAATTAGCTGAACAGCATTTATCATGTAGGAAATGAGAATTAAAATTGCAGTGTGATATAACTTCATATTCTCCAGAATAATGTGGAAGGAGAAGAACAGGAATGAGGAAGAGAGGGAGGAAGAACCAGGGCAACTGTTGACAAGTGTGGAGAAGTGTTTCCTTATACATTGCTAGGTAAGCAAGAATCAAAAACAAGCAAAACCATTTGGAGGAAATGTTTGGAAATTTCTTATACAATTAAACATGCATGTTCTCTCTGACTGAACAGTTACATTCTAGATACTTATCAGGAGAAATGTAAACACATGTGATCAAAAGATTTGCAAATAATAATAATAATGATAATTTTTCCATAGGATTTTTATTCACAATGGCCCCAAACTAGGAAAGTATGTGAGTCCAGTAGGAAAGTGGATTATCAAACTATGATACATGTTCATGGAGTGGGATACTTCTCCAGGAAAAAAAGTTTAAAACTATGAATAATTGTAAGCATATACTTGAACCTTGCAGAAATCAATCAGTTTGCCGCAAATGAAGGAACATCCCTCATTTTAGGCTGCGAATCTGGGTCCATGACAGCTGCTCAGCTGTGCCACCTGCAAATATGCTGAAGGGACTGTGTAATTGTCAACAAGGCTGCACATACCTTAATAATTCTGAATTAACTGAAAGATCTCATTAATCATAGGAGCTCTTAAAATCAGAGGCTGCAGGGGCAGTCTCCGGGATCCAAGGCTTAGGAAGAACTCAGAACAGCTTGAGGTAGGAGAGGTCCAAGTGAAAAACATAAGCTGAAAAGGGATGCTGTCAACAGCTAGGCTTGGAAGAAAGCCCTGACCCATGGGGACTTCAGTGGGGCTGGCACCTTGATTTTAGCAGGAGTTCAGCTATGCTCTTCCAGGCTTCTTCTACTTTACAAAAACAAAAACATAACTAATGGCTGTTGTTTACAAGGAATAATATATGTATATATATATATATACATATACATACATATACAATATATATATAATATATACTGTATATTATATATTACATATAGTATAAAGAAAGTCTAGGTAGCAAAATGGGGAAAAACTACAAACAAATATGGAAGAAGCCTGGACAGAAGAGTTCTTCAGGCTTGGAGTAGGTGAGACAGAATTCAGGTGGCCACTGAATTCAAACATTTTGATTAAACCTGGCTATGCAGAGATGCCCAACATGCTCATTGATTCCATTTATTGATTGACTGGAGAGAATAGGCAAAACTCTCAAGAGTCAGTCAGAAAGTGGTTACAGCCCAACGGAAAGAACTCACTCAAGGAGCATGGGTGGGGTGGCATGCATTTCTGAGCTAACTAAAGGTTGGTTCTACCTGGTCATGGTTGATTTTCAAGACTGCCAAAAGTCCTTAAGAACTGCATTGCTATTAAAAGCACATACACTCTCAAACAAGGAAACGCCATTCTGCGTTCAAAGAATGTTCTTAATAGAGCTCACACCATTCTGTGTTCACTAATAGAGCTCAAAGTTTATGACAGAAGTTTCCAATTGCTGGTGAAAATATAAAATTGTATAACCAGCTGGGTAAAGAGTCATTTAGTATCTACAACTGTAACTTTAATTTTTTTCAAACCTTATTTTTAATGATGGTTCTTAAACATTTTAACCTCCTTTGTAGCTCACCACCCACCAGAGGTAATGGAAAAGAAAGTATACTGGGGAAGTGGACCTGTTTAGAAAGGTTTTTCAGAGCAGCTCCCATCTGTGCTGTCTGGAAATCAACAGTTCAGTTCACAGGTTAGCAGCTCAATCCACTCACCAACAGCTCATGGATACACCAGCAGTCCAGTTCAGTAGAGTCAGGTTAGCACAGCGGTGACATAACCTAACAGAGACAACCAGGCCTCAGCTTCCGCTCAAGTTAGCCAGAGGACAAGGAGAAACACCAGAAGTTCTCAGCTGTACCTCTCTCAGGGAAGCAAAGATCAGCAAAGACTCCAGACCCACAAGCATTTCACTGCTAGCTGTACCAACATGCCAAGGTCTGTCTCTATCACTCCTATTTATAGTCTTTCCAAACATTACATGTCCTCCATGTGCCTTCCCTCAGCACGAGTCTTGCCTCAGCACAAGTTTTGCCTCAGTTTGTGCATAAATCAGCCCGAGTCTGCAGAAGCAGCAAGAAATTGCAGCACACCAGCATAAGTTTTTTGGTGCATTTCTCTCTATGGAGTCCTGACAAATGAAGCTCAATTACGCAATGAAAGGCAGACCATACATGTGTGTTGTTAGCAAAAACTTTCATCATATGTCCTTTTACATGCTTGCTAGCAGAACATCACTCTCCTGTGTCTGCTTCAGTGAAATATTCCTTCACGAGTCTGCCTTAGCCTTTCACATCTGTGTTCACTTTAATGAAACATTCCTTCACGTTGTCTGCCCCAGCAAAACACCATCCAATTGACTTTCAAGAGAACCCGTAAGTTTCCATTTCTACAACAGATAGATATTCCTCCAATAATGCTACAGTTCCACTCGTAGAGATTTATGTAAGAAAAGCAAGCATTTATGTCTACAAAATGCCTCCTTTGTTCATAAAAGCCTCAAGCCAAAAGCATGCTCCAATTCATCAATAGGCAATGTATAAACAAATTGCAGAATATCCATACAGCAACATCCCATTCAGTAACAAAGGGAATGACTACAATGAATAGCATAAATACATTTAAAACATTTTATGCTTAATAATCTCTGCTAAAAAATGTACACTATTGATTCAAATTAGATGAAGTCATCAAATAGTAAAGGCCATCCACAATGGCAAACATCAGAGTTAGGGACCTCTGGGTTTCCCGGGAGGAGAGATCATTGGAGGAGAGCACAAAGGAACTTTCTAGACTGATGGAAATATTCTATATCTTGGTTTTGGTGGTAATGATGCATGAATATGAATAAGTAACAAATGTCTAGGTCCTATATACTATATTAACTAGCAATTGTACCTAGATCTAAAAGAATGAAAGCAGCTTCTCTCAGAAAGCAGGAGGGTGGCTTACTTAATGACAGTTTGCAGTAGGTGAATGGTTAATTACTGTATATCCAACTCTTTCTATCATCTCAAACTAAAGTACCAAAGATCTGATGGTCTCTGTGTGGTTATCTGAACAAATGTGTGTCAAACTACTCACATTAGAACTCCCCAGTGAATGTGAGTATGTCTCTGTGTGTACATGAATATAGAAGCCAGAGATCAAGAGTGGATATTTTCTCGGTCTCTTTCCACCTTAAGGACAGAGCTTTTTGAGAAGAGCTTTTTGAGACAGAGCTTTTCAGGAAGTTACAAAATCACTACCATACCTGGTCATGGGTTTTTTCTGTATTGTTTGTTCCACCTGAGTGTTGAGACATGTACTCGGGGCCTCATGCCTATGGGACAGGCACTTTATGACTTTAGGCCATCCTTCAAGCCCTAGTTCCTTCCTTAATGAGAAATTTCATCATTACAAACAGATCTTGACTGTTGAAAATACTGAAATGTTCCATTTTATAAATATTCAATAAACCTCTGAAATGTGTACTTTCCACAACTATGGCAGGAAATAATAGCTTATTTTCATAGAGTATGGAGAACGGTGTGTCTAAGAAATCGTTTGAGTTAGAATTCTTTGTCCACTCAAACTTCCTGGGTTACTTTTCCCCATTTATTTTATTTTATTATTTTTTTCCTAACTTTATGTTTTCGAGACAGAGTTTCCCTGGCTTGGAACTCAGTAAGCCGGTCTTTTTTGTCCTCAAACTCATGGGCTTTCTCCTGCCTCTGACTCCTGAGTACCATGAGCATCATTTCTGTGAAGCATGTACTCACTGCCTCTGCCTGGTACAGTCCAAAGTGTGCTTTATATTGTGGTGACTCTAAAGATCTGAAGCTGTTACGCTGAGCTGTGGGACTATCGTGGAGGCAGGCAGCTTATTATACAAGTCTGCTCTGCCTCCCCAAAGCATTTGCTTCAAAATTTAAAGCAGTTTATAGTTCATAAAGGGAGAAATACCTACGAACTGGGAGCATATAACAGACCTTAAGTCATTCTAATAATAAAAGGAACATCTATTAAGAATTAAATACTATGTTTTTGCCTCTAAAATCTATTTTTAAACTGACATTATTCATGCTTGGCAGATGGCCAGAACCAGCAGGTCATTTTTATTTTATTTTCTCTTCAGTGACAGGGTCCTAAGGGGAATGATGAGCAGGGGATGAAAAGATAAAGAAGATAAATGATAGAGAAGAAAGTTTGGGATCAGTAGTTCTCACATAATCGATGGCTCATGCAAGCAAGTTTATTAAGAATACACAGTTCTTAAGGGAGAAACGGGACAAAGTCAGCAGAAAGCTAATCAAGCGATGTTGCACAAGGGGAACACGGAGCATCTCAAGCTTGTCAGAAACCAAGAACACAGTGGCCTTGGGACTGATAACCCCAGGCTCTTCAGAGGGAAAAGCCAAGTTCCCAGGAATCAAAACCTTAACTCCTTCAGGACCCTGGCCCAAGCCCCAGACCATACCTTGCCCAGCCTGCCCCTGGGCAAAAACACAGAACTAGATTCCCTTTATCCTTTCATTGGGTCTCTGAGAAAACCTTGGATCAGCCTGGCTCTCAACACACTGGGATACAGCACAGTTGCTAAGGGAAATGTAAATAAGCACAATTTTTAAAAAACTATTTGCCCTCATGCATTATCAGCCTTTAAATGCAGGCCTATAGCCCTTCCTTAGTACCATGCTGTGTTTAATAGAAATGGAGTCATATTAGAACATGGGAAGGGGGGCATTTATAGCACTTTAAAGTTAGCAATTCCACATGTAGTAATTGATGTTTAGATACAGGGTGCATAAAGGTTGACATGTAAGTATATTTACTGGGGAATTATTTTTTATTTAAAAATGGTAAATAAACCCTGTATCTAACCATAAGGAATTGGTTGTAAATTATTCAATGTCCCAAACATTGTGATCCCGTAAAAGGCATGCTTCCAAGAAAATAAATTTAGTTGGAAATTCTAGTGCTTGTGATAGTTAATGAAAAGCGGGATGCAAACCTCGAAGCAGAATGAGCTCAGCTGTGCACATGTGAACCATCACACTGCCAAGTACATACACATGTGGTCCTGGCTTAGGTTTCATCAAAATGTTGAGAAGATTTTTGCTAAGGTATCAGACTATGAAAACATTTGTCATTTTGCTGAAAGTGTTCCTTATTTCATTAAACAAAAACAACTCAGTGAAAATTGTTATATTTTGGAGACAATATTGTGTAGGACTCATAACAATGAGTTCCTCTCAATCCTCCCCATCCATTCTCCCCACCCCCACCTATTCCATTCCTTTACTGATCATATGCTTCCAAAAGATCGAGTTTCTAGAGAAACTGGGCTGAGCTCTGAATCCAGCATACAGCATGTGGAAAATGACAGAATGTAGCTGAGAGGCAGGACAGGGCTCAGTGGACAGAAAGTCACATCGTGGAGAGAGAGATGATGGCTAAGCAGACATAGTAAGAATCTTACTGCAATCAGGCCAGAGTGCTCAGGCATCACACATAAATTGGGTTCCCTTAAGGTCTCAAAAAATAAAGTGGAAAAGTCTCTAAAGATATCTTGACCCACACATGTGTATACATGAGTAAGAATACCATACACATGTACAAATATCCCCAACACACACTCATATGAAAGAAATATATTAGTATACTTTAGAGCACATGAAACTAGGGATGGAGAGATGACCTATTTAAAAAAGTTTACTGTTCTTCCAGAGGATCCAAGTTCAGTTTGTTCCACCCAGGCCAGCAAGTTCATAACAGCCTGGACTCTAGCTCCACAGACATATATACACAATTAAAACTAAAATCTTTTTTAAATTCTGAAACTGTATACAATAAAGTGTTAAATCTCCAGTCCACTTTCCTGTGCAGAACCAACTCTTTGCTTTCTCTGTGTATTTGCATATGCATTACACATTTGCATATGTGTAGAGACATATCTGTTTTCTCACTGAAGCTTAACTGACAAAGGCTATGACATTCTGCATCTATTTAAAGTGTGCACCATAGTTTGCTTGATAGATTATAACCCCATTAAACTTCCCAGGCCCTCCAAGCACTGAGCTTATCACCTCCCCTAGAAGGCTCTTTATGCCCTATGCACTCCCAGAGTTCCCACTACTAGCCAGAATTTTGTTACTGCAGATTAATTTGCTTTCCTACAACGCCTCACAAGTGGAGATATACAGCATATGAGCCTTCGTATGCAGTTTCTTTCATTCCATGGGTATTTTGAGAGTCCTTTTGGTTATATACATAAATAATTCCTTTGTATCCTGCTTGATAGTATTTAATTATATGGATATGCCACATCCTGCCTGTCCTGTGACACCTCTGAGTCATTTCTAGTTCTTTACTGTTAGGAGTAGACCTGCTATGATCATCTGTGTAAAACTAGACATATGTTTTTATTTTCTCAGGTAAACACATACGAGTGTGTACTAGTCCATGTTCTCAGAACAGAACCAATAGTATAGAAGGAGATATATGCATATATACATAAATTTTACTAGAAATAATTGTCTTACATACTGATGGAGCATGAGAAGTCTCAGAATCTGTAGCTGACAAGCAGGAGACCCAGGAAAAACAATAGTGTGAATTACAGTCAAGTTCAAAGCCAAAAGCAAGAAAAAGCTGGTGCCCTGCTTGGAGAGTGGCAAAGAAAGAGAGTTGTTTCTTCATTGGTGTTTTATTCTAGTCACACTTAGAATGGATGGACTGTCCACACTGGAGAGGGTCACGTGCTTTATCCCCTCAAGACACACTTCCTCAGACACACCCAATATAACAGACAGGTCCTGATTGTCTCTGTGAGACCTTCCCAGGGTGTAATGGCTTCCTTAGGAAATGATAGAAAAAATTAGCTTAAGTGACTTGTTCATTTTGTCCTTTTCTATTCCCAGCAGCAGTGTGTGAGAGGTACTTGCCTCTTGCTCTGCCCATCCACTTTGATGGATGTAGAACATCTCACCAGGGCAGTGACCACCATCTTCTAATGACGGTGACACTGGCCTCATGTTCTGTCTCGTTTGCTATCTGTATGTTTTCTTTAGTGAAATGTTCAAATTTTTCCCTAACTTTTAGTTTTTCCATACTAGTAAGTTCTGAAAGTTATTAGTGAATGCTGTAAAATAAATACTTGCATATTCTTTATCAAACACACAAATATTTTCTCACAGTGTATGGCTTTTATTCTTTTAATATTGTCTCTTCAGAAACAATAGTTTTTATTTTTGACATAATTTAATATACCTTATTTTTCTTTGAAGGTTTGAAGGTTTATACTTTCTTTCATTATCACATTTCAAAAATCCTGGCCTAACTCATGATTCTCTCCTGTGTTTTGTCTAGAAGTTTTACAGTTTTACATTTAACATTTACATATGAAATATGCTTTTAGTTAGCTTGTATAATGTAACACTGGGCCAAAACTGTATTGCATATTGACAGTCAAAGAGCTGTTCTGGCTCTGCTACATATCCTGTTAAAAATCAGTTGTTCAAATGCATGAGTCTATTACTGGACCTTTGTTACCCTGATTTAGTGTTTGAATTATCCCTTTGTCCATGCTTATGTCAATAGCAAATGGTCTTGATTACTGAGACCTTATATAATTCAGCTTTTGAGTCACATAGTCTTAGTCTGTGGGGTAGTGGACCATGCCAGGAAACTTAGTAAGACTGAGTGGGTTTGGAATCCCTGGAACCTCATGCCAGAAGATAGTAGGTACTTCACCTGCTCCCTAACCAGGCCCTTGTCAGGTGACCACAGCACCCCATGGAGAGGATCGTGACAATCAGTCACATGGGACAGTGCCCCAAGCCCCTCCACATGCCGATGAGGCATCCCTAACATCTCTGACCAAGCCAATAGAAAGCATCTGCTGTCAGATGCCGGCCCTCCCCAAAATGTATATAAAGCCTATTCAGAAGGAATGAAGGTATGAGATCCTCCACCAAGGATCTTCTGAAAGTTTCTGTCATGCAAGAGCCGTAACACCTCCTGGGGAGGAGAGTTCTCTCCTGAAGCTTTCCCTGCTGGAAGCTGCCCTGGCCCACCAAGGTCTCTTCCTGCCCAGTGGCCCCAACCCAGCCTCTGTACCTGGCTACTTGCCAAGCCCCCTGCCAGCTCCATGCTCTGGAGCAGCAGCAGCAGTAGTAGCTGCATTCCCCTCCCAGCTGCCTCAATCTGACTCCTCTATCCCCTCGGAGAGTTCAACTCCATCCCCCAGATCTCCGCGGATACCATCCAGTACACCGAAGGGCAATAGTCCTTCAATTTTCTTCTTTAAATAACAATGTTAGTTGGGTGTGGTGATGCACACCTGTAATCCCAGCACTGGGGAAGTGGAGACAAGAAGACTGGCAATTCAAGGGCATCTTCAGTTACATAGAAAGTTCAACTCCAGTCTTTACATTATTGGCATTGGTGTATACTCTAGAATCAGCTTGTTATTTCCTACCAGAAATGTCATCTATGATTTTAACTGGGATCCTGATTAATTGATAAATCAAAATGGGGACAGGTAACATCATAAGCATATTGAATCTAGGCCAGTCAGATAGCTCAGCAGGTAAAGGTGCTAGCTTCCTTATGTGTGACACTATTCCTGGGGAGACACAAACAAATTACTCCTGCCACATAGGAAACTGGTGCCAGACCAACATGTAGCTATCACCAAAGTCCACCCTGGGGAACTAACGAGTTGTATTCAGATTACTTACAGTAACATGGGTGAGGACTCACTACAAGGCCAGAAAAAACTCAAAGACAGGCTCATCACCAAAAGCCCACCCCAGCATGGGTGGCAGCTATGAAAGCTAGGAATCTGGAATGCATCGCACAGTCTACAAGAAGCTAAATAGGTTAGAGACTGTCCTTTCCAGGTGGCTCAACTGGTTTGAGCCTCTTCTGGGCAACTCTATTACTCTCTGCTTCTTCCAGGTTGTTTAGCTGGTCTGGGAGTATTTCTCAGCACTCTATACCGTGTGTGTGTGTGTGTGTGTGTGTGTGTGTGTGTGTGTGTGTGTGTGTGTGTGTGTATGCTTAGGGAAGGAAGAACCTAGTGTATCTGGTCAGTTTCAGGGACTTCCTGAAACAACTCCATTGTTTTATTTCCTGTGTTAATGAGCTTCCCTGAGGGACAGAATGTTTTAGAACTCCCTGCTGATACTGTTGCTTCACCTCCTGATCACTGTTTCTAATATCCTGTTTTAACTAGTAACCCCTCTAAGATAGGTTTTAATCTTACAAGAAACTGCTACGCAGTACCGCCAAGGCTCATCACCTAAATTTGATTCCTAGGACCCACATAGTGAAAGGAAAGAATCTGTTTTTCCATGTTGTCTTCTACACACACACACACACTCACACACACTCACACACACACACACACACACACACACACACACACACACACACACGCACACACACTGGACAGGTGGGAAAGATGAAAGAACAGAGCAGCTCATGTGCTGTAGAGACAGGAGGAATTGGAGACTGGACAGTGGTAGGAGGTGTGAGAGAGGGCTGTGGTTAATGGTGGAATATATCATTGACCAGTAGGGTCAGCTGCATGGTATGCAGCAGCCTGGAGCTTATGCAGATGGAGACTCAATGCCCTGAACACAGTCTGGCTGTAGGCTTGCCCTGGCTCTATGCAATTACAAACCCCTGGAAAATCCAGTGGCTTCCTGGATTGGACCTCCTCACTGTGGTCTACAATACTACTGAGGCCCATGTGTGAGTCAGTAGTCTTAATGCATCTAGGGACTGGGTTGAGGTTTGAGGACCAGAGACACCATGTGGATGTTTATGGTCTATGCTGCAGCCTAAGGCCATGTTGATGTCCATGGCTGTATCGCCACTGGTAGCCATGTTGATGATCATGGGCTATGCTTCTGCTAGGACTATATTGATGTGAACTTCATATACTGCCACCTAAGGTCATGGTGATGTCCGGATCCTGGCTGCCTCCAAGGGCCTAGTCTCCAAGGGTCTTAGGTCCTGCTGCATCTGAGGTCTGTGTTGATGTGGCCACGTGGGGGCCATGCAGAAGTCCGTGGTGGTGCTACTACCTAAAGCAACATCGATGTCTATGGGCTATGTAGCCGCAGGAGGCCATACCAATCTGAGTGGTCTACAGTGCTACCACTTATTGATGTCTGCTGTCCATGCTACCTCCAACTGTCTTTTCTGGGTCTGTGATCCTACTGCAACTGGAAGCCGTATTCGTAGTCTATGCTGTGAACAGAAACAATGTGGAAGCCCATGATCTGTGCTCCCACTGACTGTAAAGAGCAAGGAAACTACTATGACAGAGATATCGATGACCTCAGATGAACAGATGAGAAAGAGGGACATGGAAGGCTTCTATAACAACCCCTATCCTAACCCCAACCTACACCCCCAAAGTAACAGCCTAAACAGGAAGCCATCAAAGAGAATGCTTTAAAAATGTGATAAGGACACTGAAGCATAGCTCTCCACAATTGATGGCTTCTAGCAGCAGGGAGAAGAACTCAGTTCTATTTAAGAGGCAGGTCACTGAGAGTTTGACCATGTTCCAGTGAGTATAGAGATAACACAAAGTAGACTTGTTTTTGTTGCTGTTGAGGGGGACACAGAGGCCAGGGGGCAGACAGAAGGCTGGGAAGTGAGTATAATGGGGTATATGATGTGAAATTCTCAAAGAATCAATGAAAATATTATGTTGATAAAAATGAAACCGGAATCTGTGAAAATTATTATCTATTATGAAGAACTTCAAAAACATCAACTACTTAAAATTATCAGCAATAGGAAGACATATAGCCACTCATCCTTTCTCCATCTCTCTGAATCTGTGTCCACTCTCCCTCTCTCTCAATCTCTCTCTCTCCTCTGTCTGACTCATAGACACACACACACACATTTATAAACTTCTATTTTGAAGAGATGTGTCTAATTAATATGACTTTTCACTCTAATATATAAATATATATTAGTTTAGTGCAGTGGTTCTCAACCTGGGTTGCGATCCCTTGGGGCCTGGGGTAGGCAGGGGTCAAACAACCCCTTCACAGGCATCACCCAAGGCCATTGGAAACATCAGATATTTACAGTACAATTCATAACAGTTATGAAATAGCAACAAGAATGATTTTATGGTTAGGGGTCACCGCAACGTAAGGAACTGTATTAAAAGGTCACAGCATCAGAAAGGCTGAGGACCACTGATCTAGTACATTCTGTCCTGTTCTGAAGCAGTACATATTTGTCTTGAAATACTCCCAGGGTTTCACCTTACCTTCAGCTGTAGCAGCTGGACTCTGATGCACCTACTATGTCTTCTTTCCATCAACCCCGTTAGTAGTCACTGAATTTATTATCTGTGAGCCTTACTGTCTTCCAATAATTTGAAAATTCCTTGGCTATTTTTAGTCTCACATATTTTTTCTGCTTCATTTCCTCTTGCCTCACTGCTAGAGATGAGTTGACATTTTCATACAGATGTTTTAAAACAACATTTTCAAAGCATCATTCTAAGTTACAGAAAAGTTGCAAACATAGTACAGTTTCCATATGCCCATGCTAGCTTCTCTTGCTAATGTCTTTCATTTGGAGGAATGTTTGTCACTATCAACAGTGTGCACTAACACATCAGTATTAACAAATCTCATGTGAAATGTCTGTGGCCTGGCTATGCTAGGATGGTGGCATAGGTAGAAAAAGAATAAAGAAAGAACAGAATATACAACAAAGACCTATTGACACTTACAAGCAGAAAGTAGGCATGCATGCTGGGCAGGAAGCAGTCCAGGAGGCCCAGAAATGATGTCTGGACCACAAATTTTTACAGATTTACTGAGGTCAGGGAGGGCTATGTTCTGAAGCCCATCAACAGTTGGTTAGCCTGCTTTTTCTTTTTATGAGCACATCCCAAGGATTAGTATATGTGCAGCAAGGCTTTTTCTACAATAATGCTAGCTTACAGAGTTCTCAGTATGCCAGGGAGAAGTAGCTGGGTGTTGCCATCATGAACCAGTCTGTTGACACAGTTTCTTCAGCTTGGTCAGATCCTTAGCAATGGAAAGAGGTATTTCATGGACATCCATGTATGATACACTACAATTTATTAAAAATTCTTTAGTTTCATTTGATGTCCTTTCTGTGTTTCAGTGTTCCATAACATATTTAGTTACCACATCTCTATGGCACCCACAGTCTATGTAATCCTGTCAGATGTCCCTTACTTACCATGGCCTTTGCAGTTTTAACAATTGCCTCTCTCATGTTGTTGAACTTACTTACTCAATTCTTGCACATTTTAATAATAATTAAAAACTTTTCTGCTTACCAGTTGCATCCTTGGCTATCAGTGGATCTGCTTGTATTGACATTTGTTTCCTTTGACTGTGATTCACATTGTCTTACTGTCTTAGTGACTGTCCTGTTGCTATAAAGAGATACCATGACTATGGCAACTCTTATAAAGGAAAGTTGAGCTGGGCAGTGGTGGCACACACCTTTAATCCCAGTACTTGGGAGGCAGAGGCAGGTGGATTTCTGAGTTCGAGGGCAGCCTGGTCTACAGAGTGAGTTTCAGGACAGCCAGGGATACACAGAGAAACCCTGTCTTGAAAAACCAAAAAGAAAAGAAAGAAAGAAAGAAAGAAAGAAAGAAAGAAAGAAAGAAAGAAAGAAAGAAAGAAAGAAAGAAGGAAAGAAAGGAAGGAAGGAAGGAAGAAAGAAAGAAAGAAAGAAAGTTGAAGTTTGCTTAGTTTCAAAGGGTTAGTCCACTGTCATCAGGGCAGAAAGCATGGTACCATGAAGGCAGACAGGATGCTAGAGAAGTAGCTATGAGTTCTTCCTATAGATCTGAAGAGAAAGACTCTGTGCCTGGCTCAAGATACTGAAAACCTCAAAGCGCACCCCCAGTGACACACTTCTTCCATTAAGGCCATAACTCCTAATCCTTCTCAAGTAGTGCCAGTCCCTAATGGCTAAGCATTCAAATATAAGAAGGAGCCTATATAGACCATTCTTATTCAAACCATCACACCTACTGTTCTCAATAATTTACCTTTTTTTCTGCTATAGAGTGGTTATTCCATGTAAAATAATTATCAATACTGGGGCAAATAATATTAACACTCTTAAAGTAACAGTTTTCTGTGTCCAAAGGACAGAGTATGTATGAACTGAAGTTGGACTGGGAAGGCCTGTGTTTTGCTGAACCTTGTTAGAACTTAGTCATGTCTGCTTTTAATACTTTACGAGTAGGATCAGGGTTTTTCTTCTCATATGTCTTAGAATGCAAGAGCCAGCAAACTAAAACTTTCTCTGAGCATTTCACCTAAGATCCACCCTCCCACTAGCCAGGGGCCTCTTTAGGCTTTACAGTCCAGCCGTTTCCAGCTTGAGCTAAGGCTTTGAGGGTTGTGCCTTTCCTACTGCCTCCAAATTTCAAAGTGTTGGCACAGCTCTGCATTTTGATGTTTCTTTCCCAGCGTTCATTGCTGGGCTACCACCTGAAGAGGCCTGTGCTTCATAACTGATTGCTCCAAATGGAAACAATCCCTCCTTAATTCACAGAAAGCAAGCAAAAGCTTCAAGACTCAGGAAGCTCCTAAAATGTACGACATTCTCAAAGTGAGGCTCCACTCTCTCCACTGTCTTACTTCTACCGTCCAAAGGTACAGTTTACTCCACAGAGATTCAGTGCACATCTAGAGAGCATCTCCTGGTCCTTCAGCCAATATGTGTTCATCTGTATACCCTCAGGCTAGGCTGATGCATACAGACTAGCTCGTCCACTATGGTCCTTCTGACTCTATTATGACAGTCCAAACACAGTCATCCAAAATAATTAAAGACAGACTGGATCTGACTAACCTTCATGACACTAAGGATAAAAACAGCCATGGGTATTGCTTTATCACATCGGGCTTGATCTGTTCTAAAATGTAGTTAATGCACGGCTTCCTCCATGGATTTTGTTTCCTGGGTTGTTTCCTGGGCATGAAGCAAGTGATGGCTTTATAGTGTTTGTGTCCTGTTCTCATTGTCAGAGAGACTGACAGGTTGTAGCCACTTTCTACATCTTGTACAGAAGTGAAGTCTTGTCCCATCAGGTTTTGTATACTGTATTCAAACTATATGCCTTAGTTAGGGTTTTACTGCTGTGAAGAAACACCACGACCAAGGTGACTCTTATAAAGGACAACATTTACTTGGGGCCAGCTTACAGTTTCAGAGGTTCAGTCCATTATCATCATCTCAGGAAGCATGGCAGCTTGAAGGCAGACATGGTGCTAGAGGAGTCAAGAATTTTACATTTTGATCCTAAGGCAGCTAGAAGGAGACTCTTACTAGAAGACCTCAAAACCCAACTATACAGTGACACATTTCCTCCAACAAGGCCAAACTATTCCAACAAGGCCATACCTCCTAATAGTGTCACTTCCTATGGGCCAAGCATATTCCAACCACCACACTCTATGTTGTATATAACTGTCACTAAGTTACCTTAAATATGTGTTCACAAACACATACTTTTTAAAAATGACCAAGTAATACTTTGCTACTCCTTTAACATCCATGGCACTTAAACTGTCTTTGACTTTCAGAATCCTGTCTTCATGAGCCTCCATACCTGTGAAGAAATTTATATAATAAGCTTACTGTGTTAGTCAGTGTCCTATTGCTGTGAAGAGGCACCATGACAATGGCGATTCTTCGAAAGGAAAGCATTTAATTGGGGCTGATTTACAGTTTCAGGGGTTTAGTCTATTATCAACATGGTAGGAAGCATGGTGACAGGCATGACAGACATGGTATGAGAGAAGGAATTGAGAATTTTACCTCTGGGTCCACAGGCAGTGGGGTGGGGAGCCAACCAGCTACTGGGCCTGGCTTGGGCTTCTGAAACTACAAACCCACTCCTAGTGACACTCTTCCTTCAACAAGGCCACACCTACTCCAACAAGACCATACCTCCTAATTCCTGTCAAGTAGCACCCCTTCTTAATGACCAAGCATTCAAATATATGAGGTTATGGATGCCATTCCTATTCAAACCACCAGTTACCTAACAAACATTCTAAGACTATTGCATTCTGGGGACTGTTTTGGGATATGGAGACACAAGCCAACAAAGCCTGCATTCTGGTGGTCTTCTTAGAGCACTAAGCTTCATGTCACAAATGTAAGTTCATCACAGTCTAACATGTGAAATAGCCATCGTAGGAGCCAAAGTATTAGTGATCATTTATTCCAGATTTTTTTCCAAAACAAGCAATGCTTCTGTGGTCTGTGCACATACACAGCTGGCAGGGAACTGTCTCACCCTAGCAGCTTCTAGGCCTTGTTCAGTAAAGTCAGAGATGCATATGGAGAAGCATGGTTTGAGCTCCCATGTGCATGTGTAGGTCAACCCTGGGACACCACCCCCACCTAATAAGGAGATTACACTCTTCTCTGTGTATAATTTTTCCACTGGCCACAAATTTAATGTAGATATTACTTAATAAGCAATTTAATACAATTGACAGAAATGAATCTTCATCTATAATTTTTAAAGGGCCATATGTGTAACAGGGGCATCCAGGAGTACTAAACAATCATGGTATTCTTTTACCTAATCAACTAAAAATAGGCAGGGTCAAAAAAATGGATTTTGAGGTTAAAAAAATTGATAATGATTTTAATAGTTTAAATCAAAGGACTATGCTATTCATCTGACATATAAACAAAATCATTTTTCCTTCTGTAATTTTAATTTATCAACTGTAGAAAGAAATTAGTAAGTTTTCTGAGGGCTTAGATTATGGCATAGGCTTTGCTTACTGCACAATCTTTTGTGTGACAATTACTAGAGTCCATAATAGCAGAATGAGAGCAGCCATAGAAGTAGGTAAACACACTGGCCAGCTGTGTTCCAGAAGGTTTAGTAACAAAATAGGCAGCTGGCTTCATTTAACCTGAGGGGAGCTCGGGTTGTAATTAGACATGACAGAAAACATTACAGGTGTAATGACTTGATCACAATGGTTTGACTTACAGCTTGATGCAGGGGAACACCTTGCTCCCCTGCTTATTATATACAGCCCTACATGTAAGCATTTCTAGACATAGATTATGGAATTTATGACTGAGTGACATATCAACTGATCAAAACCTTCTGTCTGCCTGTGGTTAGGAAAAAAGTTCCCAGTAAACTGCTGTAGTAGATAGGTTCTCTCTGGGTGGAAGGAGTAGACAAAGATAACTTGAAATGTATAGATGCTTTCAATGACGTGCACTCAATCAGCCCTGATGTTGATCCTTGCTTGGACCTGGGGAAACACAGATGAAGAAAAAAGTGTGACTATTCCTAAATGGCTCACAGCTTCCACAGCTTCATGACTTAAAGGGATAGAAAACAAATGATTAGAGGGACTCAATGAAGTCTGCAGTTTTGTTCTGAGCAAGGCACCTGTAATGGAGGAGGGAAGCTCTCAACTTTGCTGAAGTCATTAGGGAGACTTGGTGAAGTTTTCATCCAGTTGGCCTTTAAACCTTGCTTGCTAGCCCCTTCTCCACCACATGCCCAGGGAAGAGGGAGCTGAGCTGGGGTTGATGGTTCTAGACAGAGAGACAACTGTCTCTTATTGTCCTTACTTTCTATTCACTCATCTTCTCCGTTCAAAACTTTGCTCTTCTCTCCCAAACAACACTAATTGTTAAGTAATCATTGTTTGGATTGGCAACAGAGAATGAGGCTGACTGTGAGAGAGAGATCAGTTAAAGATGGCTGGTTGCGGTGCAGGAAACATTGCTTGGTCATGGCCTTTGTTGCTCTTAGAGAAGATGTATGCTCCAGGAATCTGATGTCTTCTGTAGTACACATTTCACATACATACACACAAAAGTAAAAATTATAACAATGTATATTGTTGGAGAGAAAACTTCTATAACTGCTTTGGAAAACAATTTAGCACAGAATCTAGTTGGCAACATGACCTACATCTGATGGAGTTCCACTTCTAAGTACTGACCCAAGGGGAAGCTTCTTAAAGAATACAGGTACCAGGACTAGTTGCAGCACATTAGTAACTGCACAAGTACCTGAAAATGCTCTGACCATTTTACTTTTGGTGTGTGTGGGGGGAGATGGATCCAATGCAGAATTTTTCTGTGTAGCCCTGGATGTCCTAGAAGTTGCTCTGTAGACCAGGCTGGCCTCAAACTCATAGAAATCTGCCTGCCTCTGCCTCCAAATCAAAGGCCAGGTCTTCCTCTGGCAGCTCAATGGGTGTTCCTAGTAAAGAGAGCAGTGAGCTATTGGACTAATGGTGTTGATGAGTGTCTTACTTTTATTTCTGTAAAGAGACACCATGACCAAGGTAACTCTTAATAAAGGAAAACATTTAATTGAGGTTGTCTTACAGTTTTAGAGGTTTAGTCCATTATCATCATGGTGTGAAGCATGGCGTCTTGCCGACAGATTTAGTTCTGGAGGAGCCTAGAGTTCTACATCTCTTCAGAAGGCAGTGGAAGCAGACTGGCTTCAGCAGGTGCCAGGAGAAGGCTCTGATTCCACACTAGGCAGAGCTTTTGAGTCCTCACAGGAGACCTCAAAGTCCACCTATATAGTGACACACTTTCTCCAACAAGGCCACACCTACTGTAATACGGCTGCACCTCCTAATAGTGACACTCCATGTGACCAAGCATTCAAACACATGAATCTATGGGGCCCAGAGCTACTCAAACCACCACAATAATACAGTCAACAAGCGATATGAAAGAGATAGAAAGGGGAACTTTTATGCACCAAACATGGCATACTGATCCTATTTTGTGAATTAGTAGACTTTTAAAAATTCCTATACATGAGAAAAATCAGAGTAATTGAGCATGGACTAAATAATAGAATTATAGAATTCCTTTTTATTGTACTCAATGTAATAATAGAATTGTATATTTGGGAGTTCTTTGTAAGTCTGTATCCTAGGCTGGGAGTTAGTTTAGTAGATAACACTATGGCTGCATGAGCTGGACTTCTGAGTTGGGATCCCTAAAATCCACAGAGAAACTAGATACAGTGGTGAACATCTGTAATCTCAGTGCTTCTTCAGGAAGACAAGAGGAGACAACGGATCATCTAGAATTCTGTGGGCTGTTATCCTGACAGATAGAACGAGGAACTGACCCTTGACTCAAACAGGACAAAAGGAGAGTCTAACCTCTCATACTGTCCTCTGACCTCCACATGTAATGGCACACTCACATGTCTCCATACACACACACACACACACACACACACACACACACACACACACACACACGAAAGGAAAGACACCAAATACATCTTTATCTTTTAGACTTCCATACTATTGAAATGAGTGTGATTGAGACAACAGTGATTCCAAACAGACTATACAAGACAGACAATGGTAACTGAGGCTAAGGTACGGGGTCCATGTGCCCTGTTAACTGCTTGAAAATTCCTCTGCTTAGTTCATAAACTTCCTAATCAATTGGTTTTGTACAATGTGTCCAACAGCTTGGCATCATACTTAAATAAAATTTCTTTGAGTCAGTTATGTGAAATATTTATTTAAAACAGGGATGGGACCTGTTTGTCAAGTCCTCAGGGACACACTTGGCTGCTCTGAGCTGTGTGCTGTCCCCCCAGAATTCTATTGTCCACTTGACCTCTCACCCTGCCTTCACCAGACCTGCAGAACTAGAAACACACAGGTCAGATCCCTTCCCTTCACCCAATTCCCTGCCTGCCAAGTCCTCTGGGCCACATACAGGTACTGGGAGTCTTGCACTGTTTGCTGAGTTCCACTGTCCATCCAAAGGCTGTCCATTAGAGGCATATTGCACCAGGAACATCTAGGATAGGCCTACCTCCCCAATACCTGCCATATCAAGAACATCTAGGGACAACCAAATGGCTAAAGACCAGTGTAAGCAAACAACTGACAAAAGCCAGGGCAATATGACACCTTCATAGTACAGCTACCCTGCTATAGCTTTGCAGTGAAGGCAGGGAGGCCAGACTAAGCTGGTGTACTGGTTGTGAGACCCAGGCTAAATCTTGGGGGTTTCAGAAAAGCTTTTCACAGTTACCAGGATAGACTCTGGAGGAGGATGTGGGAAGTCTGGGTAAGAAGTGAGGTGGTGGAGGCAACCATGATGATTTGCATATGCTCAGTCCAGGGAATGGCACTAATAGATGATGCAGCCCTGTTGGAGTAGGTGTGGCCTTGTTGGAGTAGGTGTGTCACTGTGGGTATTGGCTTTAAGATCCTTATCCTAGCTGCTTGGAAGTCAGTCTTCCACTAGCAGCCTTCAGATGAAGATGTAGAACTCTCAGCTCCTCTGGCAGCATGCCTGCCTGGGTGCTGCCATGCTCCCACCTTGATAATAATGGACTGAACCTCTGAACCTGTAAGCCAGCCCCAATTAAATGTCCTTATAAGAGTTGCCTTGGTCATGGTGTCTGTTCACAGCAGTAAAACCCTAACTAAGACAGCAGCTAAGTAGAGACCTATGCCTGGATTCCAGTAGGACACCAAAACTGTTTTTATGGACAACCAGGCAGAAGTCTGGTTGGAGGCAACAGGATATGAGCTGATGGTAATCACCTGAGTGGAGCATAGCACAGCCTGCTGCTCAGACTTTCCTTTGTAAACTGTCCAAAGTAACTCCATTTTGTCCTAGCTTTAGCTGATACAACTGTGTGCCAACCCTGCTGACCACATCTGGCTGGGAGAACATCTTCCTGCAGCCGCACCTGCTGCCTAGGGAAGCCCACTGTTTTACAACATAAGACAAATTGTCAACTGAAGTGGAACTTTTGAAATTTCTGCCCATGTTGTCCTTCCCAGCCGACCTCTGGTGTGATATAATTACAGTTGGGGCTTTATAAACCCCCTCCTGTCTAGATTCAAGGTCAAAAGTTATTCGTGGCATGAAGTTGCTCTTGACTTAGGGCAAATAAAGAACTCTTAATCTGATATTCATTGAGCGCATTGCCCTGTGTCTTGGGAGGTTATGGCACTTTGGTTGTGTCTTCTGACATGGGAACATTCCCTTACTTATGGATGTGGACAGTGGAGGAACACCTCTCTGAGGACAATCTTGGAACTCACTTTAGAAGGTGAGAATTCTCTCATTAGTGTTTCATAGGAAAGAGTTGGGAGAGGCTCTCATTTCTGTTTTCTCAAATCCCAGGGAGCAATATTTCCTTAGCCTGACAGGCGTCAGGGCAGGACACTCAAGCTGGTAGCAGAAAAAGGGTGAGGCAAAAAGCCTTTTGGGTCTGGACGGACTCATTGGAGACCATGAAGATTTTTGTCTTCCCTTGTGTTAAATTATATTGGGATAATCTTTTTGTGTCCTGTGTAAAGATTGTCTTTGATCCAAAGGCTGATTTATGTAATGGCAGAGATCTGATTACAGCCCAGGCTTTGTTTGGTATTATCATTTTTATAAAGCATCTCCTGCCTCCATATTTTGTACACATTGTCCTCTATCACCTTCTGGTAGGTTAAATAAAGAGCTAAACAGTCAACAGCTGAGGCAAGAGAGGAGAGGCAGAACTTCCAGCAGAGATAGGGACTCTAGGAAGGAATCTCAGGCATGAGGAGTCAACAGCTGGACATGGAGAAGGGAGGAGCTAAGACTAGAGACTGAGAGGTAACAGGTCATGTGGCAGGATGTAGGCAGGGCCAGTATGTTTGCTGCACACATGACATGCCAGGTACCCCTGGGAACCAAAAGAGTGTGTTGGATCCCTTGGAACTGGAGTTACAGATGTACTGAGCTGCTATATGAATGCTGGGAACTGAATTCAAAATATATTTCTTGACTTTTCATTCATCTCCAATCCCAGGCAGTGAGTTCATGATTTGTGCATTTGCTATGGTCACCAATCCCCATAGTTCTTGAAGAAGTATGCCTGATTCATGTTCTGTTCTCCCAGTACAGATGTGAGATGAGTGTCATAAACAATGCCTGCTATCTGAATATCATTCATTAGTCCTCAAAGAAGCAAGCATTTCAGGAACTTGTTTCTATTTCCCATAGTTTGGGAACAGTTGGCTCTACTGGCGTTCCCCAGGACAAAATTTGCTTCATTCAAGTCAAAGGTAGTCCCATCTGCTGAGATTACATCAAGTATGAGCATATGATCTGAGACAACATGGGCAGAACATAAAGAAAGACTTCTATTTTATGTTCTTAATGTCAATGAAGAGGCAAGCCCTCCTGCTACTGCAGCCACACTGAACATGAAAACTCCTCTTAGGATGGGACCAAAACTGTTTCACCTTCGAATCTACTTGTGTGGACAAATGTCCTCACGACTTCCTTTGGGGTTGAAACTATTGATTTAAGTAGTCTGATGAGAAATTCTTACTCCAGGGAATTCTTCAAGTCCACTAGTGTTCCACAGACACCAGGGCCTGCAAGTCTAAGCACTGCACACTGTACTTACTGTGCAGCTTCTCTTCTCCATGGCTAAATTGCGTGATTGGTCCAAATGTGCTCAACTTGTAGAACTGGTTTAGTCCCCAGAGACTTCTTTATCTTCAGGCAACTAAATTTTCCTACTCAGCTGCCATGGGGATCTAAATTACCCTAGAATGTCAGGCTAGCATCTAGCTTATATACAAATAAAGGTCCTTTTATGTGAGTTTGTTTTACATTTATCCAGCTTAATCCCTCCTTTAAAGTGAAACCTAAAGACACGGCAACCTAGAGAGAAAGAAAGGACTGATTTCTGAGTTCTGTTAGACCAGCTGCCCTGGTGCATGGAGACAACACCCTGTGCTCCTCCCAAGTCCCTTTCCAATGGCTCATGGCCTATTGTAAGCATTATATTGGGTGTTTGAAACAAAGCCACAAATGATTCCACAGCTAAGAAGTCTGGGGTACCAGCATTTCTGGCTGCAGCTGTTACCCTTGCAGTGAAAACACCAAACAGGATCAAAGCTGAGGAAAGGGTTTAGGGGGGAGACCAAGGTCAACATGGCCATCTGGTGATGGTTCCAGGTCAGCACAGCTGGGTGAGGAGGAGGCTAGCCTGTCTTATTTTACCTAGACATTTTTTCTTAAGCATTCTCTAAAATACCAGAGTAGCAATTTAAGCACACTAGGTCAACCACCACATTTTGATACATAAAACTGGAAGGAGAGGCTGATCTTTTATTATATACCAAACCTTTATGAAAATACCTGAACTTTTTGGGGGGATTTCTGCCAAACAAATATATAACAGGATTTTCAGTATACCCCACCCTACCCCAAAGCACACATGGCTCTTTTCCCCTTCATCCTCAAATCCAGACATTCCTGGCTGACTTTCAAAGAATTCTGAGACCACACACCACTAGTTATTCAGTTTATCACCTCCCTGTTCTCTCACACATGTAGACTGAAGTCAGCTTCTCCATGTGATACACTCTTTACTCTTCATAAACCTCCCTCCTTGGGGTTTCACCACATAGAGGCAACATCTGCAAGACCCTCTCAACCCTCCATAACTGTTCAAATCTCTCCACCGTAGTCTCCTGAAACATCTCTCCTCTTCTGAGACAGACCTAGCCCTCCTGCTGTTGCTTTTCTTCACCAGAGGGTTCATGACTGTGTTCTGTTGTACTTTCCTAATTATTTTCTTTGTATAACTCTTCTCCCATATAAGAATGAACAATGATATCTTTTAATATTTACACTAAAGAGTACCTTACTCGCCATGAAACTTGACAGTGTGTCTGTAGATGCTTATCAACAATGGAGAAAAAGCACTGGACTATAGATGATCCCTACATTCCAAGCCTTTCTGTTGGTCCTGCTGGAGTACCAACTGCTCTTTACAGCAGGATGGGCTCTTGAAGATAGAGCACTAGGCTTCCTTGTTCTAGTCTAACTGTCCTCTCTGCCTTGCTCTGGATTCTCAGGAACAGCTAAGCTCTCCATACCTGTGGGCAGACAGAACCTCAATTTCAAAGGTTCATGTATGACATGGATGACCCTTTGCACTTCCAACACTGATAGGAGCAAGGCTGCTTCCATACATTCTTGGTCTCGAAATCCCCAGGCTGTCTCGTGTCTTGCAGATACATAACGTCATTCCTGATGTCTCATCTAAATGTCTCCAGCTGCAGTTCAAGTGTGTTCCCTTTCTCTTGTTTCTCCATGAAAATCAGAACCAGGGTGTTCTCTCCTAAAAGTTGTTACCACACCATACAACTGTTGTTTAAAATGTACGTATCATCCTGTCTCTTTTGACAAGTTAAGGATATGGCTTGCTGTGGTTTAAAAACTGGCCTTGGTTTTAAATACATAGCCATGTGCCATGCTATGAGGAGGCCAGCACTTCAAGTCTCCAAACAGAGAGAAACTAAAGAAATTCTGTGATGTTTATTTTTAATTTTAATTAAGATATCATCAATATAGATGATGTTGCCTTTGTGACAGCCTGTTCCACTCTTGAAGAATAATGACTACTATTTGGGAGCTAGGTCATGCTTGTCAGTTTGAAAATTTTATACATATACATGCATACATATACATATATATAATCATATACATATCTATGTTATTAAATATATAACCCATGTCTTAGCTTTTTTTTATATTGATGTGATAAAATGCTAACCAAAACTAGCTTAGGAAGGAAAGGATTTATAAGCTTACACCTCTGAGGTCACAGTCTATCACTGAGAGAAGTCAAGTCAGGTACTCAAGGCAGGAACCTGGAGGCAGGAACTGAAGCAGAGTCTATACTGCTTACTGGATTGCTCCTTGTGGCTTTCTCAGCCTGCTTTCTATATAATCCAGGACCACCTACCCAGGGTGGCACCATCCACAATGGGCTGCCCCACAATACACATACACATCAATCACTAATCAAGAAAATATCTCCACAGACTTGCCCACAGGGCACTTGAATCCACTTGATGGTAAGTCTAAAGATATTTCCTTAGTAGGAAAAAAACCCACACACACACACTTAAAACTATAATGGAAAATGTTGAGTTTTTAAAGGGCATTGTCTTAGGGTTTCCATTGCTGTGAAAAGACACCATGACCAAGGCAACTCTTTTAAAGGAAAACATTTAATTGGGGCTGGCTTACGGTTTCAGAGGTTCAGTCCATTATCATCATGGCAAGAAGCAAGACAGCGTGCAGGCAGACATGGAGAAGTGAAAGCTCTACATCTTGATCTCCAGACAGCAGGAGACTGTGTGTCTCACTGTAGCTTGAGCATAGGAGACATCAAAGCCCACCTACACAGTGACACACTTCTTCTAACAAAGTCACACCTACTCCAACAACAAGTCCATACCTAATAGTGCCATTCCCCATGGGCCAAGCATTCAAACACATGAGTCTGTCTATAGGGGCCATGCCACCACAGCAGTTTAACAGTCCAAAAGACCCGTTTTCAGATGTATAATCATGTAAATAATTTGTAAAATCTCTCAAAACATTAAAGTTCCAAAATCTGTAATATTTTCTAAAAACTAATACAGATGAAGATTGGTATAGGGATAATGAAGAGAAATCTATTATCAAATTTACCAACTGGGAGCATGCCTAAGCTTTTAATATCAAACCTGTGAAGTTGGAGTAAGGGCTGTGCAGCCTGTCAGAACCAGTGCCACCGAAGTCCACATGTTCCACATTCCGACTGGCTCTCCAGCCCTACAGTATTTTTACGGCATGACAGCTGTCATGAAGGTGGAGTGTGTTGTATATACATTGGCCTTTGATTAGCATCCTAATGGGGGTTTCCTGTTTAAAGTCATTAGCTCCCAAATGGCCTTCTGCCATAAGTGTCCAGTAAGTCAACAATGGCGCTGCTTATGCTGTCCAGTATATACAATAAAATGATCCTGCAGCCCTTGTGACTGCTCAGAAACTAAACATCCTAATTCATTATTAAGTTGTGAATCAAATCAGTCTTTTCTCCTAGTGTAAAGGATAGAAACCTGAAGGATTTGGAATAATGTCAAAATATTAAGAGCAAATTGAACACAAGGCATTTAGGTACTGGTTTGTAAGATCATAACTGTGGCTGGCGGTGGTGGGGGGAGATGCCTGCAGAGGCTGGAAGTAGGTATTGGATCACTAGGGCTAGAATTACAGGCATGTGTCATCTGCTCAATGTGGGTCCTGGGAACCAAACTCTCGTCTTCTGCAAGAGCAGCAAGCGCTCTTAACTGCTGTAATGTCTCTCCAGCCCCACTGTTACAGTCTTTAAGAAAAACAGATTTACATATGCATATAATTTAAGATTTAAAATGATGTCATCAGAGCAGCCAGCGTACACTGTACATTCCTTTTCTAGGGTCCATTCTTTATCTGGCTCTACAAGATTGGATAAAGAGCTACAGTTTACTCCTGGCAGTCCATCCTGGAGGAATGAACTGATGTTTACAAATGAGTCACTGGTTACAATTTACAGGTTTACTATTGCTAATCTGGGCAAAATATATATGTGTCTGCTGAACCTCCTTATCCAGCATGGAAGATGAAGTAGTAAAGGAGCTCAGAAGATATATCTCGGGTTTGGCTGCTTTACAACATAAAATCAAGGAGAAAAAGTAAGATCCACATACTGGTCCCTGATCCTTTTTCTCCTGGAGGCCACTCAGTTTGGGGAATAAAGTTAACTATAGAGCTGGCTCTGCTGCTGGCCAGGGGTATTATCTGCTTGAGACATCTCATTTATTTCCTGCCTGGAAACTTCTAACAGGATTAGACCTTGTGATATCTGTCCTGCCTTTGTGTCCTTCGGTTTTTGTTTTTTCATTTGTTTGTTTTTGCTTTTTAACAAAATCTCAGTCATTCAATTTTACTATTGAAGACTTGGGAGCCAGATGTTGGAGTAAAATCCTGCTTGCTCTGAAAGGCAGAACAAGCACCCAGCTGACCTTCATCCTCAGTTGTGCCAGAATGAATGAATGCCCCCCTCATGAAGTCTCCATAAAACTTCTTTCAAATCAAATGTCCCCCCTTCTACTTTCTGTGCGTTTCTCTATCAGTCCTTCTGACTCCCTCTTAATCTCCATGGTTTTTTTTCTTAATAATCCTATTTTACTTCCTGTCAACTGGGTGTTTGCTCTGCCTCTTGACCTATGGATGACTTTATTTAGTCCTGTTTACAATATTCAAGAAGAAAGGTCTTGGATTAAAGGCATATGCTAAGGTTGAACCACACAACAACTAAAAGCAGTTTTTCGCTAGAAAATAACACAATCTCAGGTTTCACAATGTGATCAAATTCCCTGCAACATCCTTCATCAGAAAACCCAGGCTGGATTGCTATACAGGGCATATATGAAGCAGCTGCAGGTTTTGGATAAGATTCTTAGTAGAGAAATTATTTCTAGAGAAAATGGTAGGAATCTGTTCATGTTGTGCATGGTTACTATTGTGGGGCATCCTTCCACAAGATTAGACCATTCTGGTATGGGTTTAAGCCAAGTCTTCATTAGCCAACTGGCAATTATACTGAGTGTTTGGGATCCCAGTGTGACACTGAGGTTTCTCAGAGTGAGCTTTTAATAACAAAATCATATCTTCGGTTGACATACCTCAGTTAGCAAGAACATTCAGCTAGAAGCAGAACTACAAAAGCCAAAAAGCAAGGTTAGTACATGTAGAGCCTTTCCCAGAACTATGGTCTTGGGTGGATTAGGTCTTTGTTTTCCTTTTGACTGGTGATAGGATGTGCTGAGTTTCGCAGCCTACATGATGCTCCCATTGCGGCATCAGTTTGCTAATGGGTGGGGTCCTGTAACAACAGCTACTCTAGAAATGTCATTTGTGTCGGATCACAGAACACACATCTGATATCAAAAATAATTTTTTTAAAAAAGCAGTTTCACCTGGAGTGATGTCATACAAATAGCATGTGAACAAAGCTTTCACAAGAATTCAGTGAGGACTAGCCGGACATTTACTCTCTCTTTCAGTCTGTCTTAGCCAGTGGGTTATTTTGCATACCTTTAGAATTCTATGAAAACCTGAAATTAATGCTTTGTCTCTTATTCTAAAGCTTATGCCATGCCTCACTTCCTTTCTGTAACCCTGTACTTACCAGGATGAGCATTTTGGACATATATTCAACAGTAAGGTAGTTAGTTCCCTTTTAGCATAATGCTTAACTCTCAGGTCTCCTCATGCTTCTTGAAATCTCACAGCATTTTAAAGCAGAAGCATGTACACAGAGTTCCTGTCTACAAAGTCCCCTTTGTGTGTGTGTGTGTTGGATGAGCATGGGGCATGTATGTGCAAGGGTGCATGTACTCATGTAGAGCCCAAAAGTCACTGTCGGATGTCTTCCTCACTAGTCTCTGCCAGGGTCTCTCAGTGACCCTGGATGGAGCTCACTGTGAGAACAAGTCCCAGAGATGCTCCTGTCTTGGGTCTACCCTCCACTCTGGGATTAAGGTGCCACCACTGCACTTTGCTTTTCCATTTATGCTGGGAACTGGATACAGATACTCAATTACCAGTTAATCCATCTCTTCAACCCCATCTAATTATTTTTTAGACAACATAGTTGATCATTGTTAAAGTTTAGGGACTAATATTTAGGGTCATAAATACAGGGGCAACCTTTCACAGTTTAAATATTATATCCTTTTAAAATCTTCACAGCTCCAAAACAGCATAAATTTCACTTGTAACAAATCATAGAGCCTGGATATGATCATAATACGAAATCAGCCAGGCTGATTTGCTCTGGCTAGAAACTTGATGAAGACATTTTAAAACAATAACAACAACAAACATATCATTTTTATGCTCAAAGTAGAGAAATTACAAGTGTTTAAAAAATAATCTTTATGCTGGGAGATGGCAAAATGGATAAACTGCTTATCATACAAGCATGAGACCAGACTTCTGATTCTCAGAACACATGTAGAAAGCTGAGCATTCATAGCAGCCACTTGTAATGCCAGCACTCTAGGGGCAAACAGAAGGGGTCCTCAGAGCAGGCTGTCTAATGAGTCTTGGGTTCAGTAAGAGCTTACCCATAAGTAAATAAACTGCAGAGCAACTGAGGAATATACTTAATGCCAACTTTGGGTCTCTACATGTAAACATTCATAAGTGCATGCACACCTGTACACATATGTACTCACACATGCACACACACACAAACCACAAATGTGTGAAAAATTATTCTCTTACTAGTTGAATTGCATTAGAGGTATCTGATGAACCAGTGAAGAGAGATAAAGCTTTCAGGAATATGGGTCTTTAGTCATCAATAGGAGTCACAAGACTCTTAACAAGAGACTGATCCGTGGCTTGCAGAAGCTTCACCATTTTCACTTTAAATGCCATTTCCTAGTTTTGTTATTGAGCAAAATGCTGGCTAAAAGACTCATAGTATTAAAGTTCACTGGCCTTTAGCATGTGCCCATGTCACAGCACATGTGTTGGGGTTAAAGGTCAACTTTCAGGAGTCAGATCACTCCTGCTCTATCATTTGGATGGTCATTGAACTCAGGAGAGCCTCAAAGTAATAAATCAATGTTACAATGTATTAGCTAATAAGCTGGCTTAGCAAACACTAAGTTACAGAAAGTAGAATTTAGCTAAAGGTCATAGCTGCCTCTATGACCGGGAGATAAGTGCCTTCACTAGGCTTGTTAGGACCTGGGACCGACAATTCTGCACCACAGTTGATGTTTAGGATCACTGAGAACGTTTCTGCTGACACTTGGTCATCAAGACTTATTTCCAGTTAGGCTCAACTCCATCACAAGGTTTACAACTAGCTATTAGGCGGATCCCCATATCTAAGAACATGCCTCTGAGGGGTAGCTCCAGGGAGTAGCACAGGGTCACAACCATCATTAGGTCCTAGTCTGTCCTTAAGTTCTCTGTGCTCTCATCAGGAAAAGCATAATTCTGCCAGGGGGGCAAGAACAAAAGGAACACCAGTGTACTTAAACAACTCTGGCAAATCTCCCATCTGCCCAAGCAAGCCACCAGACCTGTAGTCTCTCGTTTCTGTTTAACCTGGGGCTGGAACCTGAAAGATTGATGGATGATAGCCTAAGTGAAATGCATAAGCCTAAAATGTATATAAGTTAACAACACCTTCTATACAAGGCCTCCTCTTTGAGCATTAGTCACACACACACACACACACACACATTTCCTTTATTAATCTCTCAGTGTGCAGTGATTCTCTGTGGCTGGGCATGTTAATCCTGTAATACCTTTGCCTACTGAGCCATCTTGATGGTCCAATTGACTCAAACTTCTTAATTCTCAGCCAGCATGAAAAGTAAAGCCAGTCCTAGGGGGACTCTTTCCCTCAGGGTCCTCTTCTGTCTTCGTATCCTGCCTCATCTTCATGACTCTCATCCACAGCTAGGGGACACTAGCACAATAGAGCTGTACTGGGTAAGCAGCAGTTCTCACTGTGGCCAAGTGCTGGGACTGTGGACTGCACGAATGACACTGATCTTGCTTTTGTCTGAGAAAATCATGAAATGTTCCTGCATGGTCTTATTTATTCATGGTCTTAGAATGGTCTGTCAGAGGTGGGTATTTTTAAGGGCTTCATGCCTAATGAGGAAATCTCAGCATATGTCTTAAGATCCAGACCTGGGCTGCTCTATGTCATTTCTCAAAAGCTTTGGCCACCTTTATACTATAACTCGGACCTCCACATTTATGTTGCCTATGTCTCACATTGCTCCTTCTACAAAAAAATACAAAACACCACTAGACTGGATAACAAAGAACATAAAGGGCATGTTCTACCCAGGAAGAACATTTGAGAACAAGCTTCTGTCCCTGATAGTCAGCTGGCCCTTTGAAAGGTGAGCCCCCTCTCCATCTGTCTAGTCAGGGCCTAACTACTTTTTCTATAGTCCCTAGGTGGGCCCTAGGCAACAAGACTTTTGCTCAAGACCATTCCAGCACTTGGGAGGTTCCTGGTCCAGTATTCAAAGCCAGCCAGGACGTCATACTTTGAAGGTCAGTCTCGGCTAGGTGGTGGACCCTGTGTCAAATCCAAACCACACCCAAACTAAGTCTTGTTACTAATATAAAGATTTAAGTACAGCCTTATTACAGTGAACTCCAGTGTCTAAAAATTGTTCTTATTTTGGGAGTGTACCACAGTAAGAGCCAAGATTTTAAGCTCTACTAAAAACAAAACAAAACAAACAAACAGAAAGACTTTATCTATTTATGCTCATTAAAAAAAAACTAGTAGTGATGTATTACTTTAAAATATACAGCTAATATGTTTGGAGTTATTTAAAATTTATATTGAGAAAAACATGTATTTTCAGTATTGTTGCAGACAAGCATCTATGTAAGACTGTGTAATTGATTGTTTTATATCAAACAACTTTTATAATACTTTTATTGTTACAATATTTTATAAATTTTAAAGAATATGACAAAATAAAAACAAACAAAAAGTATTGCAGGTATTGAAGGGGAGGTCTCTGGGAGGAGTTGGGGTACAAAAGGGAAAGAAGAATGTGATGTAATTATATTTACTTAAAATGTTTTTAAATGTTAACAAATTCAGATAAACTGAAATTATGTATCTTTTCTCATCATAAGGCAATAAAACTTAAATCAATAAAAAAAACTTAAAAGAAAAAGATTTATCCTAAATAACAAATTCGTATGTTGAAGCCCAAGTTATAAACATATTTTGGGTTGATTCTAAAAAAAGAGTTACCTTGGGGCTGGAGAGATGGCTCAGTGGATAAGAGCACTGATTGCTCTTCCGAAGGCCCTGAGTTCGGATCCCAGCAACCACATGGTGGCTCACAGTCATCCATAATGAGATCGGACGCCCTCTTCTGGTGCATCTGAAGACAGCTATAGTGACTTACGCCAGAGCAAGCAGGGGCCAGCAGAGGTCCTGAGTTCAATTCCCAGCAGCCACACACATGATGGCTTATAGCCATCTGTATAGCTACAGTGTACTCATACACATAAATAAAAATAAAAAGTACTACCTTAACTATCAAATTGGTCCAAACCCAATTTGAAGACTGCTCGCCTGCATTAGGAACCTCAGTGTGTGAAATGCACGCACGAGCAGCACCCGTAGAGGGAGCGTGAGAAAGCCCCGGTGCTCCACGGCCTACACTGACAACAGGGCCCGCGCAGATTTCAAAAAGGAAGCCGAGCGGGCGGGCCCGGAAACGGAGGCAGGCTAGTGGCCCGGGCTGGCGGGTCCCTCGGCGCCACTTCCGGCAGCGCGCGCCATGGCCGGAGGCCGGGACCGCGGGGACTTGGCTGCCAGGCAGCTAGTGTTCCTACTTCCAGGTAAACTCGGGCGGCGCGTGGGCCTAGAGCGCTCGTGGCGGCGGCGGCGGTGGCGGCGGTGGCGGCGCGGGGTTTCCGCCCGGGCCCGCACGGGTCCGCGAGGTCCTGGCGAACGCAGGCGGGGGACTCGGTGTCCCGCGCTTTGCTGCGCATCCTGGTCACGTGTCCCAGCTCGCGGGAAATCCAAACCCGGAAGCGGAGGGAGAGTTTGCGCTGATTCCCTGGGGCGGGTCTAGCCTCTCGGCCTGCGGCGGGCGCCGGGGGTTCGGGGACTCTGCTGCTCAGGAAAGGCTTGGGTGGCCTGGCTTAAGGGAGCCTGGATGGAGTTTATGTGAGCGTGGTTTGAAGCAATGCCAGAACATAGTGACAGTCAAAATCCCAGAGCCAGGCCACCCAGTATCCCTGTAGATGGTGACCAGCTATCAGGGCATGTGAGGTCATAGGACAGCAGTTGCCATATGAGGAGGTCAAGTGAAATAAATTGGAGTTCGGGAATGCAAGCCAGAAACATTCTGTCATTTTACAGATGATACATTTGATGTTACAATACGGGTGAAGAGAGAAACTGCCCAGTCACTTTAATGTTGAGTTTTAGCTCAGCAAATGGAGAGCATTTTTACAGCAAATGTACTTCACCAGGGTACAGATATCCAGTGATGAAGATTTTTATAATCTTGTTGTAACAACCTGACACTTATTTTGCACACATAGCTTCTCTGCTGTGTAAAGAGTTAAACACAGCCAAGTGTATGGATTTGGGGTGTGCGACTTACTCAACTGAACCCTGTAGGCTGACCAAGTAGAGTAGCTTTCTGGCTATCAGCTCATACATACGTTTTCTAGAGAAACCCAGGCTTTCTTTCAGCAGAAAGCCTGTTTGGAGCCCTGTGCCTTTTGTGTCTGTCTGTCTTCCTTCCCTCAGTACCATGTCTGCCAGATCCATCCATTTGACTCTATCATGGGTTTTGTTGGTGTGTATGTGGTTTTTTTTTAATTGCCTCTGGTTCATTGTGTGCATCTGAATACTACTTCTCTCCTGTGGATGACATTAGGTGTTCCTGGTTTGCAACTATTAGGAGTTACACCTCTGGCAGCGTTCTTTTGAGGCTGATAGTGGATATTGGCATTCATTTCTTCAGAGGGTCTGTATCATGGAGTGGAAGCTGCTTTTGGGTGCTTGTTAGTTTAGTTTTAGTACAGCAAAATGGTTTTCTGAAGTGGTTGATACTGATTCGTACTGACTCCAGCTGCCCATGAAGAGTTCCAGTTAAGCCATACCCTCACTGATAGTGTTTGATAAAGCAGCTAGAGAGAATTCCTGGTGGTGGTGGTCCATCAGAAGGCTAGCTGAACACCTTATTTTAGTTGGGGTAGGGAAGAGCCGCCTTTCACCCTTCTGTTACATCAGTATAATTTGATTTTCGTAGTAAGAGCCTTAATTATTCTTTTGCAATCAAACATGTTAATACTATATAATAGTTTGCCATAATTTGAGGGTTTTTTTTTGTTTTGTTGGCTGCTTCACTGACATTAATTTCATTCTTAAAGTGTGCCATAATCACATCAAGCACAAAACTGAAAAGACTCAAAATTGAATGCATCCCTCAAAATGATAGGTGTACCAAGTCTACCAGGAAGGAGGGGTGAGAAGCATTGCCCTCTGGTTTCTGTTCAAAGCCGAGGTGTCCTCTCACCTTTTTTACCCTCCATGCAAGGTGTTCTCTCACCCATTTGCTCGTTATGCCGATAGTGGTTAAGGGCTCTGAAACTGTTAAAACTTGGGCTTCCTGTCTTCTGTTCTTCCAGATGTGTGCCACCTGCAGGCTCTACAGGTCCAAAGACTTGTGATAGTGGCTATGGGGTCTGCCCTCAAATGGAAAGGCACTAGCCTCCTGGGACTGAGACTTCATCTGTGAAGGGTCTCAGCCCGTAGGTCCTGGGCTAAGACCCAAGAATGTGCTCATCTAGGAAAATCTCAAGCACTGTTGCTGCTGGGATGGCTGCTCTAATACCTCTTGGAACTGCTGCAGTGAGGGCCAGCCTGAGGAGCTGGGGTCGTGGGTACCCACGCCTGAGGTCTTACTGTTTGAGGGTTCACTGCTGAAAGTGAGCAAAGGGCTGTATACATTCAGGGCACAGGCAGCTAACCTTGTATGGATGCTCCCTGGACATTTAATTTACATTCAGGTCACCTCTGATGTGTCATACATTTAATTTACATTCAGGTCACCTCTGATGTGTCATGAAGGTTCCATCTTAAAGTTGGTGGCAGGTTATTTTTCCTCAGTTTTGTTTTGCTAAGTTGAAGCTCCTAGACGAATGAAAGCTAGGATGTGGAGAGTGGACTATGCTGGATCCCTTTTCACAGAGAAGCTGGGTAGGGTGTCGCAGCAAGGCGGAATACCTCTTTGCATCTGGAGTGAGCGGAATGCTTCTTTGATGTAGCTCGGAAATGCTACACTGCTCTTTAGGACCAGTTAATTTTGGAACATGTTATAAGGTTGCAATGTTGTACCCTTGTCTGTTCTACTGAGCTGGGCCGGGTGTGAGAGTTAGTCAGGAGCCCATCAGCTGATTAGAGTAGGCAGGAGACTGCCTATGACTGTTAGGGAGGACTGTTAACCGGATTCACCTCCCAGGGAATGTCTACAGATTGAAAACCCTAGAGTTCTATGAGGGAAAAAAAAAGGAAGAATGAAAATCATGTAGGACTCCTGTATTTAGGTCCATGTAGCTGGAGTAAAAACATCCTTAATGAGCGCCACCCACCCTACCTCTACCCCATCCTCCAAGCCCTGAGTGAAGAAGTCCACAGATCAAACTGGGCTCTAAAGCCAATCTTCAGTTCTGTTGAGTCTCCAAAGGAAGCTTCTTTGTTTGTCATTTCCACAGGTAGCTCAGGAAATGGCCAGTTCGCTTGGAGGATGAAGGATGGGTAACCTTTGGGGAATCCCAGGCCTGCTGTCCTGGCCCTCCATGTAGCTTTTTAGCTGGTCACATGATGATGACCACAAATGACATCTAAATACAAAACAAAGCAAGAGTTAAAACTATTCTAAGAATTCCCATTTTAGAACTATGTTCTCATTAAAAAGATTTTTTTAAAAAAATAGATATAGAAAGGAGAGCTAATTTTCCTGTTTAATGATAGAGGAATTTTACGTTAGCATTATTTCTGACTAATGGCTTTGTAAAACCAAAGAAACATATCTTTGTTGGGGGTTGGAGGCAAGAAAGAAAAGTGTGACATACAGGGCAAAGGAGGGGCTCCTCAGGCTTTGTCAGGGACCCTACTAAACAAATGACTTTTTCCTCTGTCTTAAGGGTTGGCACATGAACTCAGGATAGAAGTAGAAGTGGGCCTTTCTCCCTTTGTGTGCATGCATGTTTGCATTTAGAAACAAGCCTGTAGGTTGAAAGCTGCCCTTCCCTTGGCAGGTGGTAGAGAACCTGGTCAATCCATGTGTGGCCTTGAGATGGCCTCTGAATAAGTTAGCTCAGCTTCTTGGAAGATTGCTCATCATTTCCTGCAGGCCATTTCTGGGTTGTCCAGCATGGCGCACACTTAACATTTTCCACACGAATCTGGCTTTGTCTTTATACAGCTTTTCTTGGTGGGGCCCCACTGACGTTTCTCAGATGGCTGCTGGATCTGCTTCTGACTGTGGAGCAGGTTCAGAAATGATGGATGGACTCAGTCAATAGCAGTTGGTAACCTGTTGGTGTAATCTTGTCCTCTTAGTAATCGCTCCGAGAGACGTGGAACAAACAATAAGCAACAACTTATGCCTCCCACAGATTTATCCCCCAGGGCAGAATAAAAGCATCATAAAGGAAAGTAAGCCATGGTCTTATCATTGGAATAGCATCCTAGGGACAGCAAAGGTTTGTCATACCGTAGAGCTTTACCAAGGGTGTTAGACAGCTGCTCAATCCGTGTTGCCTGAAGCCTGACTGTAATGGAAGACACCTGGAGGTGTGTGTGGTGTGTATGCTTTCTCAATCCTGTGTCCTTGGACAAGTTGCTGCCTTCATACAGAGTCTGTCTTCCTCATTTCTACAGTGGGAGAGCAGAGCCAATCTGGTGGGCTGGTGTTAACTCTCATACTCTGTCCACGTTTAGCAGGGCCAAACAACACCCCAGTTCCATTTCCTCCTGCGCTGTTTTCCCTAACACTGTCTTTGCTCTTGTGTCAGATTCCACCCTGGCTTCAAGGTTCAACTTTATTTTCTACAAGGCCAAGTTATGTTAACTTTCCTCCAGCCCAACTTTACTTTCTCTGAATATTGGTAGCTTTTTATCTATCTGCAATCCTGCCTTCACTTTCTCTGCTTGAGAAACTCTTGAAACCCATCTTCAAGGTAACCTCTACACGGAAGCCCTCTTATTGGGCCTTTCCTATTAGTGGTACCTTTACTACCAGCAACGTGTTGTGATTACCAGTTTTGTATAAATAACTAGGTGTTGAACAATCCAGGAGCTGCAGGGAATCCAGGCATGTTCTCCCTTGATAGCCATTAGCTTGTCAACAGTGACCTTGGCCTCAGCTTCTGAGGATGTCTCTGAAAATCAGAAGCATGCTGCTTTAAGTTTCTTAGAGCTTCCTTTGTGACTCCATTGTGCTGAAGTTGAAAGGCATGGGCATGTGAAGAAGTCAGAGCTGCATGGTGCCCAGTCCCTCCCATGAAGTAGCTGGCTGGTGTCTGAGGTCTCTCCTACTAGAGCAAACTCTCATGAAGACCGAGGTGTGCTAAGACTCTGTGGGGTTTCCCACTCAATTGTTTTGTTTTGTTTTATTTTATTTTATTGTGGGGGACAAGTAGACAAGGTCTCACACTGTAGCCCAGGCTGGCCTGGAACTTCTTGTGTTGCCCTTTCTCTGGTGCTCCATCATGCCTGGCTATGTCATTGATTTTAAACTTGACAGTGTTGTTTTAGCTCCTTAGTCTCCATTTTTATCCTAAACTTTCAGTTACAAATTTTCTGTTTATAAAAAAAAAACATTAAAATTAAGAATAACAGTATATAGCTAGTACAGACATTTTAGCATTACAAAGGAAAATTAGACAAAAATGCATTGTTCATGATTCTGCCACCCAGAAACTCTTTGGAATTCTCTTTCAGTGCTTTTTTGTTGTATAGATCACAAAAATGATAAATGTTGTTTTCTTCTTTTCCTGTTTGTCTTTACTTCATTCGTTACACTTTCTCCGTATTCACAGTAACACTGAATCTCAGAGCCACTGGGGTTGTGTAAGAACAGAGAAAGCCCCGTTGTTTCTCCCAAGAGCTGGAAGCTGCTCAGCATTCTCACTGTGGTGGTACAATGAGATGAACAAAGCTGAGACTTGTACAAGTTATACTCTGGTGATGAGGTGGCATGATTCGTGTTATAACAAACAAGGGGTATTTGATCCAGAAGACAGTATGTATTTGGGATAAAATGGATAGATTGAAAAACAGATCTCAGCTAGAAAGGTAAAAGGTCACAAAACTGCGATGGGTGTGACGAGCAGACATCTGAGACATGAACACATGTTGCATGTTTGAGGTCAGCCCCTGCACACTAACGTACCTCTGCTCTTGGCATGAACGGGACACTAGTCTGAATGGTCCAAGCCTGCCTTGTATGGAAACTTCTGTTTTCCACTGTGGCTGCAACTTTTGACCTGAACTTCTCTAAGGTCTCCTGGCAGCTTCATATTTTCCTAGGTGGGACCCACCATGTGTTGTGGCAGGGCAGCTGAATGGAAGACATGAGGATGAGTGGCACTTGGGTGTTGTAGCAACAAGTAGCCTTGGTTTTCTGCCTCTATGAGCATTAAATAACTTCTTAAACCAACTCCACTCCTTTCTGCTTCCTGAACTGGAGCAACAGGGAACCACCATCTTGTCAATTTTTAAGACAGTCTTCTGAGCAACCCCCCCAAGGGTCCCTGTGACCCAACCTCCCACCACCCATACAGCTAGGAGGCAGCCACTGTGGTTCAAGATGGGAGAGGTGGACGTAAGTGTGTGGGGGCTCTCCTAGAAGGAAGGGTGCTTGTAGAGATAGCTCCACAAGCAACCGCTGGCACCACTGGCACCAGAAGGCTTGACACCCCCAACATCCCACGTGACCTGTCCTGCTTTGAAGTGTCTGTTAGGAGTAGACTTTTTGTAAGTAAGTCAGACTCGTCCTTCAGGATGAGTAGGACAGTGTTGGTTCCAGAAGTCCTATAGGCATCAAACTCAAATGCATGAGTTTGCATAACCTACATAATACACCTATATACTTTAAATCATCTCTTGATTTCTCAAGGATTACATTGTTTTTAGAAAACCTTTAGATCTCCTAGTCAACCGTTGCACAACACACTTTTACATGTAACTGTATTTGACCTTCACGGTGACCTTAGGCAGCAGTTTAAATAAGGCTTTATTATCACTGCCGTATATATTGGGAAACCAAGACTCAAAAGTCAACAAATAGTAGGATTTCTGTGGCACAGACTGTCACCTCCCTCAAGCTCTTCTCCAGGGCCTTTGCTTTTCATTCTGCCTGCATGGTGGCATTGCAGCTTCACAAGAGAGGTGGGGCATGGGGAGAGGATTCCCTCTGCTCTGTTTGATATTAGTCAGCTCTGCTCCATCTTCTCTTCCAGAATTGTCCAGTATCCCAGATATCTCAAGCTCCTACTGTATATGGTGTTGGTCTTGATGGCTCTGAGCTAACTGTGGACCTGAATTCTTTACCAGCTTCCTCTTCCCTGGCTGACCAATCCTAGAAACACGGCTGTTGATAGGGACAGTCCTGAACAATCAAAGCCTTTGTTTGCTGTGTCTTGGTAGAGACTAGTTTTCCTTTTGCCTCTGAAGCTTCACAGGAAATTTTATATTCAGAGACACCCACCAGTGGGAAGCATTTCCCTGGTGTGTACCTTTTTTTCTTCATTAGCCTGTGAAGAGACAGCTTCAAAGCTAGGAGCGTGAGCTAGAGCTTGCTGATGGTAGTCTTGACTTCTTGGGAAGGAAAACCATGTAGTTATTTTTAAAGTTAGTGTTTTGAAAGCTGCAGGGACCTTGGACAGGACACTGCTTTGTCTTGAATGCCCTGTGTTGTGGAGTGTTGACATCTGCATCAATGCCTACCATGTACTCTTCAAGTGTTTCAGATAACTTAGAGTTTCTGTAGATGAGAACAAAATTCCTAATACAAAGGTTGGTTTTCTTACCAATGAAACTTGACTCTATATATTTTTAGATGTTTTTTACATCACATAACCGACTGCTGCCATCTTTCTAGGTATCATTTGATTTTGACTCATTTCTTTCCAGTTTTCCTGGATCTTTGTTCCTCTCCTCTGCTCCTTCCTGGTATTAATATACTCCCGGACTTGGCATGACAAGTCAAGAGGGGGACAGATAACTTGTCACTTATAGAAGAAACAAGCTGCAGTGTGTGGGTTTTTAACTTTTGATTATGGGGAGGACTTAAGTCACAGCTTGAAACATTGTCCTGTAGTCTCAGTTTCCTGCACTGTATTGTGACCCACCTTTGGCTAGCACGGTAACTCTTGGCCCAGAAGTAGAACTGTGAAGGATGTCTGCTCTTCCTAATCATGATGGGATGTGTTTCAGGAAGAGTTTCTAGAAAAGTGACATTTGACTTTAAGTATGAAAACATGCTTTTGCTATTTCTTACTGAGCTTTTTCTAAAGCTGAAGAATGCACACTAGATTTACTGAGAATGTTTGTGTGCAAGAAACTCTACCATATCTTCAGTTTTACATGGTCCAGCAAGACACACTGGTTCTGATTTAGCCTTTTCTAGAAAGGCTATTAGGCCATTTAGCTCTCTGGAAGTTGTGACTTTTAATTTCTCTCTCTCTCTCTCTCTCTCTCTCTCTCTCTCTCTCTCTCTCTCTCTCTCTCTCCCCCCCACCCCTCTCTCACACACACACACATACACACACACACACACAGAGAGACCTCCTGTGTGTATGTTATATAATATATATATATTTTCCTCCTTGTGTATTTCTGACTTTATCACAAGTTGATGGAAATAGACTAACTCTAAACTGAATTAATTATTTTGTGCTCTGGGCTCTTTCACATGTATGTTGGCCTGACAGATGCCTCTAAACGAATTGTCATACCCATTTTACTGTTAAGCAACTGAGACACAGGCAGGTTCACTATCTTGCCCAAGGTCACACTACTGGATGAGAGGGTCTGAGACTGACCTCTGTGAACCCAGGCCCCATGTTCTCTACTGACATATTGGAGAAATAGTTGGGACTCTATGCAGAGTTCCTGTGCTTACCATTTTTCACTGCACTAAAAGTGGGTCTTTTAGTGTAAATGTGGGCTTTTTTTTTCCTTAATCAATTTATATGTTTTCATCTGTTCTGGATACAAGTAAAAGAGAAATTTAAGAGAAAAACAAGGAGCCTCCAAGTCTGTCAGGCAAAGAACCAGCTGCGGTCTGACTCAGGGTTTTCTGGATTTAAACAAAAATTCTAATTGTGGTAGAACCTTTAATCTACAGGCAGGAGCAATTTTCTCTGTGGAATACAAGGTGAGACTAAGGAACATATGGGACATTACAGCAGTACAGTTCTTTTTCATGACTGGCCTTTGAGGTGCAGTGTCTTGGTTGTGGTTTCTGTTGCTATGAAGAGATACCTTGACCATGGCAACTCTTATAAAGGACAACATTTATTTGGGGCTGGCTTACAGTTTCAGAGCTTTGGTCCATTATCAATATGGTGGCATGCAGGCACGTAGGAAGACATGGTGGTGAGGAAGGAGCTGAGAGTTCTACATCTTGATCTACAGGCAGCAGCAGGAGACTGCATGCCACACCAGGTGTAGCTTGAGCAGAAGAGACCTCAAAGCCCACCCCCACAGTGACACACTTCCTCTAACAATGCTACATCCACTACAACAAGGCCTAATAATGCCTATGGGCCAAGCCTTCAAACACTGGAGTCTATGGGCCATTCTACTCAGACCACCACATGCAGTGACAGCCAATCTCCTGGAAGCCATGAAGAAGGGCAGGTGGGACAGCTAAAGCCTTTTCAGGCTCTCTCAGCTGAGTCTCAGCAGAAAGCTGGGAACTGTTCCCATCCGCCCAGTCTGCAGCAAAACCCAGCAGCCTTGTAATAAAGGAACAGACCAGATGTGGTTTGAAGCTAAAAAGAAAAGAAAAGGAAGGAAAAAAAATACCCTATTCCAAGAGCATTGTCCTTATTTGACCTGTCTTGTGGCTTCCTGAAAAAACTCCCCTTCAGGGCACTGTTGTTATCTGACCTGACTTGGTGCTCAGAGCTTGCTCTCTCGGAAAAGTCCTACTCCCCTAGGTCATATGTCAAAAACATCATAGCTTTTGCAAGGACTGCACAAGTCTGGCGAACAGTAACCTGGACAGAACCTTATGGGGAGCATGGAGAGAGCTAGGTGTCCACATGGGGCTCTGGGGAGTTTGATTTACTTATAAGGAATGAGAAGGCTGTACACATATGTAAAACTGTGTAAGCCCAGGAAAAGCCTGAGAGGGCCCCAGTCTCTCATCTCTGACAGACTGGTGCCTTGGGAAAACAAACAAAGTGAAGGGCTCCCCCAATACGCACAGAGCGCCTTAGCAAAGACTTACTGGAGCTCAGTGTTGATCGCTGAGGTGGCTGAGCAGAGCAATTTTAACTGGCTGCAGAGTACATGGACTTGACAGAGTTAGTGGGAAAGTCACTGAAGCGACTTAAAACCAGCAACAGTTCCTAGGAGCTAGAGGACAAGCTAATTTCCAGAACTGCCACGTTTATTACATTTTACCTAACATAATGTTGAGTTATTTTAAAAACACAAGATGGGCATTAACAGGAAATATGTCCTGAGAGTGAGCCAAGCGGTTGATGAGTCTGGCCTAGAGGGTGCTGAGTTTATTCTACCAAGGTTTTTATCAGAACTTAGGAATTTATTCTGAGAACTAAAGCAAACCGTCTAAATAGTGAAGGCACAATTGTGAGACCTCACAGAGTAAAAAGTAGAATTATAAGAGAGCACACAGATATGTGTTCATAAGGGACCAGACAAGAGGATCTCCCAGCTTTCCCCCAAACAAGACCTAACCAGCACTATAAGTCAATCCTACCCAACAGGTCATAAAACAAACCTTTCAAATGACCAAAAATATACTAAATACATTCTACAACAACAGTGAAGTGAAAATGGAAGACAATTACAGAAGGAAATTTGGGTGGTTTACAAATATACAGAAATTAAACAACACAGCCCCATTAACCAGTGAAGCCAAGGGGAAAATATGAGGGAAACTAAAAAATACTTTGAGGCAAGAAAGTAAAGGATGGACTTACAAAATGCCGGTGACAGTGCTTACCCAGTAAGATACAGAGCTGCACATTATGAAGTTAATAAAGTAGAAAGCCCTTGGGGCCAGGAACCTCACCACCCACCACAGGGAGGTTCACTAGCCCCACAGCACAGCAGAAGGGAGGAAGTAAACATTGGCCCAGAAAAGAAATACAGTCAGACACTAGAAACTTAAGCAAAGCAGAAGTTGGGTCCTTTTGAAAGCAGGTAACAAATCGTTAGCCAAACTGACCAAGGGGGAAAAGGGAGAGCAAGTCATCAAATAAAGGGGGAATATTGCTACTGACCTTACAGAAATAGGAAGGGACTATAGGAATGATACAAGTATTGTAGATGAGACTGACAGATTCCTGGACAGAAAAATTACAAAGTCAGATGCCCAAAAAGAGATCTGAATAGACCACAGTAAAGAGGTTAAATTAGTAACCTGTTTTCCACAGAAAAGCCCAGCTCCTGATAGCTTCACTGGAGAAACCTATTAGATGCTGAAAAATCAGGTCGATCCTGCAAAACCTTTTCAAAAAATAGGAAAAGAAGGTATACTTCCCAGCTCCGTCCGTGGGGCTAGTATTACCCTGAAAAGCAGGCAAAGGCATTACTGAGGAAGTAGGTTTATAGCTTATGCACATAAATGCAAGAATCCTAAACAACTAGAAATAAATCCAGGAGGAAAAATTATATATGAGCACGTAGGATTTATGCAGAATGTAAAGACTGAGTTAGAAATATGCCTGGCTGATAGAGTAAAAATCAAACTATCATTTCAGCCACAGGAAGAGCATTTCAGAAAGTCTAACAGGCTTTCATGACCGACGTCCTCAGCAGTTTAAGAACAGGGAGCTGTCTTCATCTGATAAAAAGCCACAGACAGTGTTGTGGCAGCATATTTCATATGTGTGTGTGGTGCAGTGAAAGTCTTTTAGGTACATAATATATGTGATTAAAATTTATTTTACCTATGCTTAAGGTGGCTAATAGGAAAATGTAAGTTGCACCTGGAACTCGAATTTATGGAATGCTCTTCGTTTCCTTTGGATAATGCAGTGCTGTACCAGGGCCACCAGGTTGCAGCAGGTGGGTCCTTCACCGGCCAACAAGGACTAGATGATAATGAGGTGAGGAACCAGAGGGATTGATGGGCAGGGTTAGAGAAGTAGACTAGGGATAAGAGGTGTTGGGAGAAAGCTTTGTTTGTGTGGTTTTCCCAGCCTGAACCAGCACAGGAAAGAGCTGCATAAAGTGATGCTCCAACATGTAATAAGCACACGTGCTCCACTATGTTCATAGCAGCCTTATTTATAATAGCTAGAAACTGGAAACAACACACATGTCCCTCAACAGAGGAATGGATATAGAAAATGTGATACATCTACACAATGGAGTACTACTCAGCTATTAAAAACAATGAAGTTATGAAATTCTTGGGGAAATGGATGGACCTGGAGAATATCATCCTGAGTGAGGTAACCCAATCACAAAAGAACACACATGGTATGCATTCTCTGATAAGTGGATATTAGCCTAGAAGATCAGAATACACAAAGTACAAACCATAAGAAACTCAAGAAGAAGGAAGACCAAAGTGAGGATACTTAGTTCCTTCTTAAAAGGGGGAACAAAATACCTATGGAAGGAGTTGTAGAGGCTAACTATGGAGCAGAGACTAAAGGAAGGACAATCCAGAGACTGCTCCACCTGGGAATCCTTCCTATATTCAATCATCAAATCTAGATACTATTGTGGATGCCAACAAGTGCTGGATGACAGGAGCCTGAGATAGCTGTCTTCTGAGAGGCTCTGACAGTACCCGACTAATACAGAAGTGGACGCTCATAGCCATCCATTGGACTGAGTACAGGGTCCCCAATGAAGGAGCTAGAGTAAGGACCCAAGGAGCTGAAGGGTTTGCAGCCCCTTAGGAGGAACAACAATATGAACTAACTAGTACCCTCAGAGCTCCCAGGGACTAAAACTCCAACCAAAGAGTACACATGGAGGGGGACTTATGGCTCCAGCAGCATGTGTATAGCAGAGAATGGCCAAGCCAGTTATCAGTGGGAGGAGAGGCCCTTGGCCCTGTGAAGGTTCTATGCCCCAGTATAGGGGAATGCCAGGGCCAGGAAGAAGGAGGGGGGTGGGATGGTGGTGGGGGGCAGGGAACAGGGGGTTGTTTTAGTTTTTGGTTTATTTTATTTTATTTTATTATTTTATTTTAATTTATTTATTTATTTTTTATTTTGGAGGGGAACCTGGGAAAGGAGATATTGTAAATAAGAAAACATCTAATTTAAAAAAAAAAAAACACACAGCCATAACCAGTTTTTGATCACAAGCTGATCCTTTGAAGTGGTACTTCACCCCAAATTAGTTTATTTTTCTTTAGTTTAAGCAATTTTTAATGTGATTAATGGGTCGTTCCTAAATTTAAGGGTTATGGATGTGCTATTGCCATGGATTTATACACAATATAGATAAATTAACACACATTCTCATAAAACTTATATGGGGAAAACATTTCTGTAAGCAAAACAACAATGATCCTGGCAAGAAAATAAGTTCCCTATACAACCTATTAAAAAAAAAGTGCGGAACTAGAATAGCTGAGGAGGAAGTGGCTCAGGACTGGAGGGCTGGTGTTCATCCTGCTGTGCTTGCATGCAATCTGTCAACGAGAAGGCATTTACAGAAGGCCAACTAGGCGGTGGATACTGTCCCGTTAGGGTGTTAAGGGGAGCCAAAGAGGCTGGATCCTGGTGGCATTTGTCATTAGGATTTTTGGTCAGGCAAAAATCATTGCCTGTTTGTTTTCTAATTTAAAGGAAATATATCTGTTTTTGAAACCTCTGCAGGA
>NW_022196915.1:48973950-48981920 GCF_008632895.1 Mastomys coucha
GGTTCCATATAATACAAATCTCTTGTAACAATTGGCTTTTTCCCCACCTCTCGTCATGGGCTGTACTTGTCCACATCTTTGGATATCTAGTCATATTGATTAAGTGCCAGACATGCGTTTACCTCTTGTATTCTTAAATTTTTTGGACTTCAAAAATAAGTTACTTGGCAAACTGAATTGGATCTTTTAGCCATTGCTTTTATATTAATGTGATGAGATCTTAGCAGCTGTCGGTCATGAGTAATAGTTGCTTCCTTCCAGGGAAGTGCCTGCTGAGTATTCTGCCACTTCGTGCCCTGGGATCCTGAAGAATAGGGAAATGAGCATGAGTTGGGATCTCTGCTTTTCGTGGAGAGTGTCTCATGTGCATGTGGAAGGGAAGTGCAGTTTCCCGGTGATTACCCAGAGAGGCCCTGCTGCACACACTTGGGGTCGGATTTTTTTTATCAGTGGACTCCATCACCCTCCTGTCCTTGGAGCTCTCTGCTCTCTCACGTCAGCTCTAAGTCAGCAGGGCTTTGCCTCACTCCTCTGCCCCACGGTCTGGAAACCCGCTCAAGGAAGTAAGCCAGGGCAGCAAGCCCACTACTCTTAGCTCAAGAAAGAGTTGTGTTCTGTTCATGGCTAAGCCAGTGTTTGAACTGCTTGCAATATCTGTGTGCGTATGGAATGGACAGAGCGAAGAGAATAAGCTCAGTGCCTCACCAAGACCTTTCTCGGTGCTCTTGTGTAGATGGCTGTTCATGAGATAGTTTTTTAAGAAATGAAAACCCCACTGAGGAAATGACAAGGTTTGTGATTAGTTGGTGTCAGAAATGAAACCCAGATAGGTCTAGTAATTAGTGTCTTTAAAATGGCCTTCATAAATATATTTAGGATTTATTTTGTATTTCTGTTCAATTATGGTGAGTGCCTTTGACTCCTTAGCTTAAGGGTTTTTTTGTTTTTTGTTTTTTAAATACTGCCATTAGCATCTTCTAAAAGGAGGTTAAGACTGGAGAGAAGAGGAGAGCGCTGGCCAAGATGACAGAGCTTGGGACATCAGGCTCTAAAGCCTGCCCCTCATCCCTTCCCCTAGAAGCAAATTAAACCCACTTCAAATTTCACTGTAGCTTACATTGAAAATAGTTGTTTATTGAAGATCATACGGCTCACAAATGATAAAGGAAAATTTTTAGAAAGAAAAATTGAATAAGTAGAACAGTGGAAAACAGGGTAAGTCAAGGCACAGCAGAGAAAGTGTCTTTAAATTTCCCACTCACTGTTTCCTTTCAGAATATTTAAAAGATGCCTCAAAGAAGAAGAGCGGCCTCCTGTTTGTAAAGCTGGCCAGCCCGCACTCAGGTGGGTCTCTCTCCCTCAACCCTCTCTCCTCTGTCTGAGTGTTTCTAGCACTATGCAGACCGTGGTGTGCTCACCTGCCAGTGTGTCCTCTTGAATGAACTTAAGACAGCAGTGAAAACTCAAGCTAATTAATTTTCCAAGATAAATGAAGCTAAAGAATATCTTTTCCTCTAGCTTTCACGCACAGAATGCTGTCGTTAGAAATGCTGGCAGCTTAGAAAAGCGTTTGTGTTCTTCCTGGGAACAGATTGGTTGTCTTTGGCTTTCTCACGACAGCTTTTCTGGGCTCGCTCACCCAACACTAGCTTGAGCTTATCGTGTTCATGTTGTGGTGTGCAGGAAAGAACCAGAGTGCAAGTGCAGAAGGCCACCTTGGACACAGCACCGTTCTGGATGCTTCCTTTTTAGCTCTTCTTTCACCCTGACCAAAAAGGATATTCCCTATCCCCAACCCATGATGTTTTTTCTTTTATTAAAATCATTGTATATTGGAAAGCTTTATGTCTTATTGGTAGGTAAGTTCATTTTAATTTTATATTCAGCACATTTTCAGTTTTGTTTTCTAATGTCAAGGCAAAAGTATTACAATGCACTGCCCTGTGGTGACACAGGATTTCCCTTCTAAGGATCTAAATAAACCCCGGGTGCCTCTAAGTCACGGCTCCCCTGGTGACTGTGTAAGTGCACAGAGAATGAGGGAAAGCCCTTGGGCAGTGTTTTGTTGGAAAGATGTGTAAAGCAGAGAAAGTGAAACAGAACAGAACAAAATCAAATGCCGGTCCCTGCCTCTAGTATCTTTCCTCAAAGTGAAATTGACTAGGCCTGTTAAGCCACAGGCCTGGAACAGCCAGAGCAGGGAGGAGGGATTTGGGAACAGCTCTAGGCGGCCCTGTTCTAAAGTTCCAGGTGGCCCTGTTCTAAAGCTCTAGGCCACCCTGTTCTAAAGCTCTAGGCAGCCCTGTTCTAAAGCTCTTTGCAAGAGAAGGTGCTTCCTCTGTGACTCAGATTCTGTCTGGATGCACACAGACATGGCTGGTGTGCATGTTTTCTTTTCATGGTTGTTAAAGGGAAAGCAAGGGCTAGGCTGAAAACTGACTTTGTCGTAGGTAGTGCTCTAGGAAATGTACAGCTACTTTCATTTTTTTTTTTCAGTCCTCACAAAACACCTGAGGCAAACTCAGTATTGCTTCATATGCAGATAAGCAGCAGAGGCATAATAAGGGTTATGTAACTTCTCCATGTCACACTCAGCATGTCATGCCAGAGATTCCAAAGATTGCTCTGTGCTTAGAAAGCGATGTCATGAATTGAGGGGTAAAACATCTATACATCCCTTCTGTCTGCCTTCCCCCACCACACAGGCCTGAATCAGGGATGAAACCTCAGATATGCACAGGCTTCACCCCTCTTGTTCCCACACATCTGATTTGCTGAGGATTGAATCCCAGACCTGGTGCCTCTGGGCAAGTGCTCTACCGCTGACTGAGCTGACCCCTAGCTCTCCCCAATTTTAAAAGAATAAAATGGAAAATCATATCCATTTGACCAAGCTTGAAGAGCGTCCTTCTCTTTTTCAGCAGAGTGGCTGGTGGCATCTGAGGGTTTGTTCCAAGTCTTTGCTCCTGTGTATAGAGAGCTACATGCTGGCATAAGGACAGACCCAGGCACTAGCTCACACAGCTCTCTGAGCCCTTAGGAGACTTGTGCCTTTCGCTTTGATGGTTTAAATTCAGGGAGAATTATGGAGCTGAACTCAGTGTCTGTGCCTAAGATCCATCAGCTTGCCTTGGAGTCTGCTAGCATCGAGCATGACTCCATATGTTTAGGTTCCTGTTTATAGCATTCCTTGGAACTGTTGGACATATCTCTGTGTGTTTATGTGTGTTTGTGTGCATGTGAAAAGTGACGGATACTAAATCCACCTGTGTTACAGGGGAAGGAGCCATTTACTTAATTGATATGTGTCGACAGCAGCTGTTTGAAATAAAAGTTTTCAAGGAAAAACACCATTCTTGGTTTATAAATCAATCAGTTCAATCAGGTAAGTGACAATTTTTTTCCTCCACCATCAGCTAAACACATACTTCTCATCTCATGTGGGTCTGTGGGCCTGTTCTCCTGCTTTGGAGTGTGTAAGTGGGGAGCCTTCCTGGGTATCAGAAAGGGTTTGGATCAAGTGAAGCCGAGTCAGGTTGTCACGTGTTCACCTGACAATTCTGATTTATCTCCTAAAACACCAACACATCCTCTACAGGAGCTAGACAGCAAATGTGCCATAGAGTGCCAGGCTGAGTTGATTGGAAACACTTCCTTTAGAGGAGTTTTTAACATGTTATTTCCTTGAGCAAACTGATACAATTTTTAAAACATACTAGAATATAACAACTTTTTAAACAGATGGTTTCTCCTGACTTCCTGCCATTGTTGTATAATAAACACACACCTTAGACTGTCCACTGATGAGAAAAGAAGTTGTTCAGTGGTTCAGTTTGGAGGTTTTAGTCTACAGTTCCTTGTGCCGGTTGGTTTTGTGTTACAAATTCATGGTGGCACCATGTGGCAAAATCACTCACTTCATGGCCAAGAAGCAGAGAAAGAGAGAGAGAGAAAGGGAGGGAAGGAGGGAGGGAGGGAAGGAGGTAGGAAGGGAGGGAGGAGAAGGGAGGGAGGGAGAAAGAGAGACCCCATGGTCCCTCCCCCTCCAAGGGATCTAATGCTGCCCTCTTGGACCTCTATGGGTACCTGTATTCAAGTGCACGTGTGTACACACACGCACACACATGCATACACATAATTAAAATAGAGAATAAACCTAATTTCTTTTTGAAAATGAATGTAGTTTCTATATAGCCCTGGAGGTGGGAAGTACACTCTGCCCGCCATTGTTGTAGCTGTGCCTACTCGGGTAGTACATGCAAGCTCCAACTTCTGTTCTGGCACGCTTTGCTGGCCTTGGTTGATAGCTGCAGAGCATCACATGGAGACTGGAAAACGTAGGGAGGCAATAATGGAGCTTAGACAGTCTGGCTCACAGACCACTCTGTCTCATTGACTTTTAAAGAACAGTTTGATTTCATTTTGTTAGCCCTGGCTACCAGGAGGTTGTTATTTAGATCAGAAACTGGGTCCATTTCCTGCAGGTAATGGAAGTGTCATGTAAAATGAGCTCAGAGTGTCCAAAGGGTTGTTGGCTGACCTGCTTTTCAGAGTAATCAAATGGCATCATAACGTTGATTATTTGTTTACTACACACTGACACAATTTAGGTTAGAATTTCTTACATGTGTAGATAGGTTGCTTTGTTAGATATTAAAGATAAATGCATGTCTTTCCTGAAACCAAATTTAAAAGGTTGGGGAAAGCCAAGAGAACTGCTTAGAGCTGCATCGATGACCACCCCTTTCCTCAAGTGTGTGGAAAGGAGGGCTCTGGGGCTGAGAGAGGAAGAGGCAGAGTCCTGCCTGGAGGGCAGAGTGCACACTTGGCCTGTGTAGCTCTGCTTGCAGCTCACTCTTTCTTCTAGGTCAGCCATCATCTGGGGTGGTGACTGCACAGGGAGCCTTGCTTCTCACCCACAGTCCACAACCACGAGCCACAGTAGACGCTCCAGAGCATGCTGGGCTTTCCCAGGGCTTTACCCTCATGCACGGAGGTAGTGGGTCTGTAGTTTTACAGACTGGCTGATATCGCCTCCTGAGCTCTCTGGTTCACAGATCTCCATACTCCCCACATGTGCTCCCCCACACTTCTACTCTTTCCAGTGAGACCTATAGAAAATGATTCCAATGTTGAAATGAAAAGTCCTTTTAGCTCTCCTACACTCCGGGATTTGAAGCCATTTAAAGTAAAAGCTCATGGTGAGTCTAGACTGAAGAAGGCATTCTAACTGTAGGAAATGAGCATTTAAATCAAGGTATTTGTTGAGTTTCCTGATGGAAAGCACAGCTGCTACATGTGCAGGCACAGGGGCAGATGTCACGGGCAAGTGCAAGGAGAATTTCTGAATGTGGGGTTTCACATACAGCTCACCCTAAGGGGTGAGAGGACCAAGTGGTCCTTGTAAGGCATACACCTCTCTTTGTTCCTTTTCTTCTGCAGGGGGCCTTCTCCACTTTGCCACACCCATGGATCCTTTATTTCTACTCCTTCACTATCTCATAAAGGCTGGCAAAGAGGTAAGCTTCCCACAGGGGCCATTTGAAAGGGGGGAGGGGAGGCAAAAAAACACTGTTTCTCTTTTTCGAGGTGCTTTTCAATCATTAGAATAGGTGCCCCACATGTACCAGTGAGGGTCGGAGTCCCCTCTCCTCCCCAGTGAAGCAGCACCTTGATGGTGATCAGGTTTGATCAAGTTACTGTGACTTCAGTGGCCTGCTTGTCACTCTGGACCACAGTGGAGCCATGCGTAGCAATGAAAACCTATCACTAAGTGCTTAGATGTGAATGTTAAGAATTCAGCTAGGAAAGAAAGATTTGCCTCCTTAGGTGAGTGTCTGAGAAATAGGTAAACTGGGTTCTGCCTAGTGAACGCTGACTAATGGGGGGCTTAGGTGTGTGCGGCTGAGACATGAGGACCCAGAGCAGAAGCACTCCTTTCTCTCAGCACTCAGTCTAGGGCTTTCGTTGATGATGCCTGTGCCTCGAGGTGTACAACAGCAACAGCTAGTGAGTGTACTTCCCTCACACGGAGCCGTGAAGACTGCACTCAAGCTCCAGATTTGAGTAAAACCCATTGCTTTTACTACTTGAGCAAGAATATCAGGTTTTTTACTTGTTTGGTTGGTTGTTTTTTGTTTTTGTTTGTTTGTGTGTGTGTTAAGTAGATATCTTTTATGTGACTGCAGATACATATAGGTGTGCCTGGTACCCAAGGATGCCAGAAGAGAGTATCACTGCTCTGGGAACTGGAGCTACAGGCAACTGTTAGCTCCCACATAGTTCTGGGAACTGAACCCAGGTCCTCTGCAAGATCAGCAAATGTTCTTGACCTCTGAGCCATCTCTCTAGTCCCATTGAGCAAGGGTGTCTTAAGTAAAACTGGCAATTTAAAAACTAAGAGAACGGTGGAAGCTGGGGTGCTTTGGTGTCACTGCCTTAACTCCAGCTAAGGAGCCCGATCTTGCTCAACATCATTTCGGTTATCAGCATCATGTCAGCCTGATGGGAATGCAGGTAGCCTCTTAGAATTATTATGAATATAAGCCAGGCGATGGTGGCGCACGCCTTTAATCCCAGCACTTGGGAGGCAGAGGTGGGTGGATTTCTGCGTTCGAGGCCAGCCTGGTCTACAGAGTGAGTTCCAGGACAACCAGGGCTATACAGAGAAACCCTGTCTCAAAAACAACAACAACAACAATAAAAAAAAAACAACAAAAAAGAATTATTATGAATATAGATTTGAGCTTGGAGACCTCTTAAAGGAGAACTGGGGATATTCAAGTATCTCTCAGTCAGCTTAAAAATCTTTGAGTTCACAACTTTAATGAGTATTAGTTGAACTGTTTAGAGCAATCTATTTCTTGGACTCTCATGTTTGCACATAGAGTACATGCTTCTGGTTCATTGTATTTGGTCTTTAAACCAAATTCTTAAAGCTTTATTTTATAGGTTAACTGACTTTAAGTTGTTATAAATACTGAAAATCACAAACCTCACCTAAAGCTCTTACTCCTATTTTTTCTATACACTTTCTTCTCTCCTCAGTTCATTCCCTTTACTCTTATCTGAGGGCTGCTATCTTTACTCTTATCTGAGGGCTGCTATGATGGTCATTGGGGTACACACACGGTAGTGAGGCTTAAGACTCATGCCTCTGAGCCACAGAGATGCTTCTGACTATTCCCAGGAAGCTGTGGAAGCATTGAGGGAGGAATGTGGAAACTTCAGCTTGCTCCCAAGGGTGATGTTCTCTAGGGAGAAGCGCACTGCCTCCCCATCTCCTGTTAAGACTCAAGCCAGGCAGTGGTGGCACATGCCTTTAATCCCAGCACTTGGAGGAGGCAGAGGCAGGTGGATTTCTGAGTTCAGTGCCAGCCTGGTCTACAGAGTGAGTTCCAGAACAGCCAGGGCTACACAGAAAAACCCTGTCTTGAAAACCACAAAAAAAAAAAAAAAAAAAAAGGAGCAAGACCCAGTTTTAGTGCTTCTCAGTCTGCCTTCTGAGGGCTGCTAAAGTCAAGGTGACTGATGCAGACTGAAGCAGAAATGGTGCTCTCCAGAGCCTCTGTGCCTTTTCCTCTTAAGTCCTGGATGTGTAACACCGGAGTACCTAGTGTCTCTTCCTTGCATTTAGATGGGGCCATGTCTAATATAGTTATTAACATTTTGTTCCCACTTTTGAATTCAACTTGTTCTTTTTAAGCACAGCCTTTAACACCAACTCTTATTAACTTTATATTTAAAACAAAATTCTTGTTTTGCTCTTTTATGGACATGTGGCAAAGAAAATAAGAATATAATAGCAATGGTAAAACTTCTATCGAGGCTATAGTGCCATGTGTGTTAGTATTATTTAAAGCAGCTAAATATAAAAATACTGGTTGATCATGGGAAACAAAGCTTTCTTTTTTTTTTTAGATATTTTCTTTATTTACATGTAAATTTCTCCTTTCCCAGTTTCCCCTCCA
>NW_022196915.1:48982729-49051494 GCF_008632895.1 Mastomys coucha
CTGGCTGTTATAAATAAGGCTGCTATGAACATCGTGGAGCATGTGTCCTTATTACATGTTGGAGCATCCTTTGGATATATGCCCAGGAGTGGTATAGCTGGGTCCTCCGGTAGAGCTATGTCCAATTTCTGGAGGAACTGCCAAACTGATTTCCAGAGTGGTTGTACCAGTTTATAATCCCACCAGCAATGAAGTAATGTTGCTCTTTCTCCACAACCTCTCCAGCATCTGCTGTCCCCTGAGTCTTTTATCCTAGCCAATCTGACTGGTGTGAGGTGGAATCTCAGAGTTGGGAAACAAAGCTTTCAAGTAGGAACCTAAAGAATGTAACACTGGGGAGCCTGGGTTAGATGGAAGGGCATTTCAGTCAGACATTTTTGGCCTTTTAGCCTAATGGAAAAATGTAACAAGTTATCACGTGTACTGTGAAAGAAATGAGAGGATTCACCTTGAAAACCAGAGAAAATCGATCAGTCACACTGTCTGTCTCTAGAAGTTTGGTCTCAGAAGCAGAGAGGCAGGGTGGAACCTGGACAGACGGTGTATCCACTCCTAAGCCTGGCTCCCTAATCAGACTGTCTTCATCAGCTATGCTTTCCCCTGCCATTAGCAATCTTAAGAGAAACTGCACCTGAGAATGTCTTCACGGCTAACTTCTAACAGCCAGGCTGTATCAGCTAGTCTGTCTGGCCTGTCTTAGCCTGCCTGCATCTTCTTTTTACTTACATCTCAGCTGCCTTTTTCTTTATTTCTGTCTAATTTGGAAGCCTCATCCGATGGCTCTCAGAGGAATGGATTCACTTTGGGAGTTTTTCTTTTTGGAATAGAGGGTTTTTTTTTTTCTTCATCTGCCCCGGAGTGAAGACAGGGAAGCAGATGTATATTCTGGCTCTGGTCTGGGCTCATTCTAGGCCTGTGTGACAGTTGGAACTTGTGCTTTGAGTCCTCAGCTTGCTTGTTTTTATGTGGTGTAGCTGGACCATCCTCATGATTCACACCATCTTTTCTATCCTGTTTCTCTCTGTGTTTTCCTGGGATTTTCTTTGTCACAGAGGGACTCTACTCTCAAGGGAGCCAGCTTGCCGTTTAGAAGCCCCTCCTCACAAGACACGCTCAGGCTTGGCCCTTGAGCCTCTCCCAGTTTAGGGGCTCCTTCAGTGGAATGAGGAGCTCAGGGTCTAATATAAAGATTTTCTGTGTAATGATCCTGTTTTTTCCTCTTCTTTTTGTGTGGAAGCTCTGTGACTGGACTGTTGGTCACCTGATTGACTTAGATGTTCCTTTCAGGGGAAGTATCAGCCCTTGGATCAGGTCGTAGTGGATGACGCATTTCCAGATTGCACCCTGCTGCTGAGATTTCCTGAACTAGAAAAGTCACTTCGGCATGTGACAGAGGAAAAAGGTATGGTGTACAAGCCTTTGAAATCAGGTTGTGGTCATTCGGACCTGTGAGGTTTTCAATAGGGCGAGTTAAGGGATGGAGGATATTCTGCAGAAGCTAAGGTAGTTAGCCTATGTTGACTTGGAAGAGCAGGGGAGCCTGAGCTTGGGGGTGGAGCTAAAGGGGAGCAGCTGTTTTGGTATAGAACCATCTGCATCTGGTGATGTAGTAGTGTTTGCATGAGGGTGAGAGTCAAGAATGACTCTGGGCTTGAGCCTCAGCCTAGCCCAGGAGACATACACCAGTAGCATCCAGGAGACAGAATGTGGACCAGAGGAGCAGGCTGGGGAGATAGTTATAGGTGCTAGTCACAGGTGTTCTGAAAGTAGGAAATGAACGATGTACATGATGGTGCATATAATGATGGGCTTCATAAAGACATTTCCATTCAAGTGTCTCATGCACTTCGAGACTTCAAGCATTGTATTGAGTAAGAATGGAGAGAGTGGATACCCTTACCTCATTCCCAGTTTTAGAGGAAATATTTGAGGTTACCCCATTTAGTGTAATACTGGCTGTCATCTTCCATGCATGACCTTTGCTGTACTGAAATATATTCCTTCTCTAGACTCTTATTTATTCTTCATAAAAAGATGTTGGCTTTGTCAGAGGCCATTTCTGTGTCTGTAGACAATCATGTGGTTTCTCTTCTTGAGTCTGTTTATCCGTTGGTTGGTATTAGACTCACTGATTTGCATATGTTTAATAAAGCTTATATGTGGACTGAAGCTCACTTGGTCATGAAGAAAACGATGTCTTTACTATGCTGCTGATTTGGTTCACAAGTGTTTCATTAAGAATTGTTAGGCCCATGCTCATTGCTGTCTGGTAATGTTCTTTTTGTTGTTATATTCCCTGTTCAGTTTGGGGTCAGGTGCTGGCTTCATGAAATGACTTTGGCACTGTCCCTTCTTTCAGTCTTATGCAGTAATTTGAGAAACATTGAAGCTACTTCTTTGGCACTGCATGAGAATTTGGCACCTGATCACCTGGATCGGGCTTCAGTTGGGAGACATTTTATTACTGCTGCAGTCTTTTGCTTATAAATTAATTTTTTACTTATAGATCTGTTAAGTTGTGTATATTGTCTTGGTTTGATTTTGGTAAGTCCTACAGATCTAAAACTTTATCTATTTCTTTAGGATTTTCCAATGTACTAGAATATAGGTTTTCCAAATGACCATCTTTTGAATTTTCTTGGTGTATATTGTCATGTCTCTTTTCTCCTCTAATTTTATTACTTTGGGTCTTCTTTCTCTTTCTTGTAGTTAGTTTGACTAAGTCTCTGTCAATCTTATCTTTTCAGGTCAATTTTTATTTCCTTGATCCTTTATATAGTTCTTTTAATTGTATTTAACTAATTTCTGCCCTGGTCTTTATTCGTTCTTTCTGTCTAATGATTTTCAGTTTGGCTTGTTCTTTTTAAAAACAGGAGGTACCCCATTAAATTATATATTTGAGGTCTGGGTGGAGTTGTTTGTTTGTAGGTTGGTTGTAATGTAGGCATTTTTAGCTATAAACTTCCCTCTAGCTGCTTTTATTGGGTCACACACTTTCTGGTGTATCTTGTTTTCATTTTCATTTGAATGTCTTGATGAATTAGAAGTGCTATGCAAACTTGGTGTCAGTATCTCCAAAACCACCCTAATAGTTTCAGAGCTAAGACAAAAAAAAGTGTGGGCACCAGACAGAACATGCCAGTTGGCAGTTTAGGGTTGCAGATGGTCTGGGCACTGTGGCAGTTCCTCTGCGAGCAAGAGAATGATAACTCCAAGAAGCATAAGCTTACGGGCAGCACTAGCTGTTACTTACATCCGAGAGGTCTGCTAATTCCTGTGTGGCCACATTTAGGATCCATTTTGGCTCTGAGAGGGATATGGTACCAAGACTGTCAGAATCAGCTCATTACAGACCCTCCATGATGCTATATTTGGGGTGGACAGCTCTCTTTTTGTGGGAGACATAAATAAAGCCTCACATAACCATTTTTGAATGCTAAAGTAATAATGGTTCTTGCTCTCCTTCCTGCAGCCATGTAGTTCTCCAGATACTCTACTAGAATCTTTGGGTGGTATATCCTTTCCTAATTATTGTCTTTTATGTAGCAAAAAGAGAGAGATAGGAGGAGACAGAGAGAGACAGAGACAGAGATAGAGAGAGGGAGAGAGAGACAGAGAGGGAGAGGGGAGGGAAGAGAGAGAGAGAGAGAGAAAGAGAGAGAGAGAGAGAGAGCGAAGGAGAGAGAGACAGGGAGAGGGGAGGGAAGAGAGAGAGAGAGAGAGAGAGAGAGAGAGAGAGAGAGAGAGCTTTTTTAGGCATTGTACCATGTCATCCTCAGTAATTGTGTTAAATACTGGCTGCTTATTTAAATTTGGAGTCCTCTATGATAAATAGCGTTTGGTTCTATTCTCTGGTATTTATTTACTCAGATTCCCCCATCTATGTAAGTACTAGCCCTAGATGCAGGTTACAGTGTCTGTGGTGTTAAACATCAGGTTGAGTCTAGTCGGTATGTAAGAATCTTCTGTGTTGCTTTCTCCCGTGGATGAGCTCAGCCACAGTCCCTGTACAAGTGGCCTGCGCCCTGACTACACTATCAGTGGGGATGTTCTAGTTACTGACTCGAGGTCTCAGAACATGTTTCTGGGCAAAGAGGCTCACAATTTTTAGAGAAGACATGGGGAAGGACTAATAGGGTCATGAACTCAGCTTTGTCTGAGACACTTTTTATAAAATGAGCCAGAGCTGCCCTATGCTGGGCATGGAATTAACAGGCAGATACTGGAAACTGGCCATGCAATTGCCAAGATTCTAACCCAGGAGGCGGGGGAAGGGCCTGAGAGCTTCTTGGTTATGAGAAACCTTGAGAAAATAGAAATGAAAATGTACTCTAGGCAATTTGTTCAGTAAATCGTTGGGGGAATTCAGGTTTGTATATTGATTATCCAGTTACTGAATGTGTTACTTAACTGTAAAATTACTTTTTTCATCTTTATTTTGTAAACTCAATCTTTCCAGATGCTTCAGACCGGTCTAAACCTTTCTACCATATACAAGTATTGTCTAGCTCGATGATTTCACGAGTACTAAGTTTAGGATGTACATACATGTGTTGTTGATTTTTCTTTAAAGATTTATTTATTATTTATAAGTACACTGTAGCTGTCTTCAGACACACCAGAAGAGGGTGTCAGATCTCATTATGTGTGTTGTGAGCCACCATGTGGTTGCTGGGATTTGAACTCAGGACCTTTGGAAGAGCAGTCAGTGCTCTTAACCACTGAGCCATCTCTCCAGCCCACTGTTTTTGTTTTTTTGTTTTTTCTTCCTTCTTTTTTGTTTTTTTTGTTTTTGTTTTTGTTTTTAGATTTTTATATATGAGTACTGTATTTATATCATTTTCACCCAACACTCTCCTCCTACTTCTGTGTCCGCCATTTCCTCTCAAATTCATGACATCTTCTTTATATATATGCACATACATGTATGCCTAATGAATATAACCAGTTTAAGCATTTGGTATTACTCATATGTATATGTGTTATAGACCAATGTCTTGGGGTTGGATAACCCACCACAGGAGTTTAACCTCAAAATTTATGATAAAAAAACCTTCTAGGGGGCTGGTGAGATGGCTCAGTGGGTAAGAGCACCAACTGCTCTTCCAAAGGTAGGTCATGAGTTCAAATCCCAGCAACCACATGGTGGCTCACAATCACCCATAATGAAATCTTATGCCCTCTTCTGGTATATCTGAAGACAGCTACAGTGTACTCATTTATAATAATAATAAATAAATCTTTAAAAAAGAGCTATTAAAAAAACCTTCTAGATAGACTAGTTGCTTTTATGGTAAATTGTATTTTACTTTAGAAGAAATAATACTCAGAACAAGATGATTTCCTCAGACATTTTCAACAAGTAGATGAGGAAGAAAATCTGTGAAACTAAAATTTTATGAGATCAGAAATGGCCTCAATACCAAAATCAAAGTTGTTATAAAGAGAAAATTAGGCTAATGTCTTTGGCCACCACAGACTGAAAAAGCCTTACAGAATATTAATGAAAATTAAATCAGGAATACAAAATTTGTTGTACATTAGAAAGTTTGGATAATTCACAAACTTGTATATTATAAAAGAAAAAGTACGATCATGTGAGTAAATACAGAAAAGGCAATTGGCAAATGCAGTCATGAAATACATTTGAAGTGAACTGTCTCACTCTGATGAAGATGTCTGTGATAGACTCCTTTTATCATCCTGGTAAAAGACCAAACACATTCTCCTTTAGACCAGTTTGGATAAGGATTTCATCTTGGCAGAAGTCTCAGAAGGTTCAGTAGTAATATGAGGAAAAGAGAAGGTAGGCGATTGAAGAATCACTGTGAAAATAACTTTCTTTGTAGACAGTATTGTGTGTGTACCAACCCCAAGAGACCCACAAAACAGTAGGACTTAGAGTAAGCAAGGAGTGTGTGTGTGTGTGTGTGTGTGTGTGTGTATGTGGTGAAGTTCAGTGAGAGAGGGGCTTTTGAACCATATATCCACATGAAAATAGTGGACATTGGTAGAAAAGGAAACTCAGAGCATCCTGTTGAATTAAATGCAGAAGTAAAAATGATTTAATTTTTAGAAGAAAAAGGACAATAATCTGTATGATCCTGAAGAACTCCAGTATTTCTTAAGACACAGAAAGAACCACCAGCATAAAAAAGTGTATCTTGTATTTCATCTAGTAAATATTTTTTTAAGACAGCTTTATATGACTCAGTAGTTCTACTCCTAATTCTTTTTTTCTAGGCATATTAAAGTGTGTGTCACTGCCAAAATTTGAGCGAGGGTGTGGCCTTTCTGTTGTTTTGTTTTGTTTTAAATAGCAACCATCCCAAAATAGCCCAAATGTAGAACAAATCAGTGGCTCTTTCTGATGGGTCAACAAATGTAGTCTCCATAGCCAGGACCATAACTCTACACTAAGGAAGGAACTGCTGCAGAGAGCAGCATGGCTACATCTCTCAGAAACTGTTGAGCACACTCTGCATGACCCATTTCTATGAAGCGCTAGCACAGTGGTTCTCAACCCTTGGGTCTCCTTGATCCTTTGGGTTGTCATGTATCAGATACCCCGCCTAGCAGGTATTTACATCACGGAAGAAATATATGTAAAGAGCTTGCCAGCTCCTACTGCTGCTGTTTACAAATGCCATTGTCTTTTTGTTTTTCAATTTAGTTTGTGGCAGGTGCTGTACGCTGATTTGTGTGTGCTGTCTCCCATTGTGCTCCCAGCAGTCCCTTCAGGAATCTCTGCCTCCTTTACACTGGAGGAAGGAGGCTCTGAGAGTGATGGTTCCAAGGTGATGATGGGATCTGGATGTACATAAACCCCGACAGGCAGTTCAGTCTGACTCTACCCAAGATGGGAGCCTACCTGAAGGGACTCAGGAAGTGTGTGTGTGTGTGTGTGTGGTGGTGGTGGGGGGGTTCTTCTAGGATATTGGAGATCAGAACAAAAGAAGTAATCAGCAGAGGTGAATCTTTCACAATAGACTTCAGCACTGAGGGTTTCTAGAAAGTCTCTTAGGGTGTGAGTGGAGCTTCAAACAAGTCACTGAACTGTATGCCTTCATTGAGTGACTGAGTGTTCAGTGTTCACTTGTGTACAAGGTGAGAGATGGCCTCTGAGGAGTCCAGGCTAATAGCCTTGTACTTCCGTGGGCCATGTGGCCAGGCAGCCCTGGCCCTAGAGAAGCAAGAGTTCTTAGACTGTGGTAGAATGCCCTTCTTTGTTGTGCTTCCAGGAACATGCTCAGAGATCCCTTTCCTGCTTTATCCAATCCTTCATGTCGTCAGCCACGTGCCACACAGGGGAGAAGACACATGACATGAGGCTCAGGATCATTTAATAGACTTCAGTAAACTACCCTAGAAAAGCAGTTTCCATTTCCTAAGGCCCAGAGCAGGAGAGCAGAGCTCATTCTGTGTGGCTCCCCATGGGATCTGCACTGGCCATAAGCTTTCCAGTAGTCATAAACATGACTCCTGCATGGCTGTAGAGAAGGCCTGGTGGGAGGAAGAAGAGAGCCTCAAAATAAAATGTGTCACACGGGAGGTCCTGTTTAATGACTCAGAGTATAAAGCCAGGTGCGCTGTGAAGAAAGGAAGTATCATTTATAAGAGGTGGAATTGTCATCCCTGTCAAGGACCACACTGAGGTCACCATGAATCTAAATCCCCCTGATTATATTGGTAATACATCAAGAGGCAGATATGTCCCACCAGGAAAGCACTCAGTAGATACTAAGATTTTTATGCCCTTTGAATGTGTACAGTGAATTTCCCAGCTACCTGTCTTACTTTGATTCCCAACCCAAACCTTGGGATTTCCATTCTTATTGAAAAAGGATGTGTTTTATTGAGAATATTGAAGTGAGTTGTTGTCCGTAAAAAAATAAGATTGCTTGGCATGTTAGTTGGCTGCCTTTTAAAAATCATTTTCTTCTAGGTCATTTGTATGAGTTGAGGAGGTTGATTTCGGAGGCAGCCAACTCTGCTTGGAATTTTTTTTTTAAACTATCTCAAGTATATTCTCAGGTTTATAGCTTGAGTTTTTGAATAATACACACTGCTATGAGATGTCTTTAAGTTACTGATTTATGTACGCATTTTGTGTTATGTTTATGGGTTGTGTTAGTTTAATGTATTACACTGAGGTTCTTACTTTTCTCTTAATTCAATGCAGAAGTGAACAGCAAGAAGTACTATAAGTACAGCTCAGAGAAGACATTGAAGTGGCTGGAGAAGAAGGTGTGTGGCCTCGCAAACTAACAATCAGACCAGATCCAGGACCACCTTGAACATACAGAAAAAAATGCCTATTGAGAGCCAAGGTTGAGCGGAACCTGGTTCTCTTGATTGTGTGGGCCTGCCCCTGAGTGCCTGAGTGCTCTTGTTAGATGTTGCTCACATAACTGGGGTGGGGCAGGTTAACTCTAGAGTCGTTTCTCTCCATTCTCACAGTGACTCCCACCAGGTTGTGTAGGTCTCAGAAAGCCCTAATGCTGAGATCTTTTAGCACTCGGCTTCCTTCTTTAACTGTGCAGCCATCTCATCTTCTGACAACTGGTATCTTAGTCACTGTCCTCTTGCTGTGAAGAGGCACCACTAACAAGGCAACTCTTATAAAAGAATTTATTTAATTGGGGCTGGCTTAGTGTTTCAGAGGTGTAGTCCATTCTCATCATGGTGGTGAACATGGTACTGGAACAGTAGCTGAGAGCCACACCCTGATCCATAGACAGAGAGCAGCAGAGCCTGGGCCCCACATGGGCTTTTGAAACCTTACTTCCTCAGCAAGACTATACCTGCTCCAACAAGGCCATGCCTCCTAATCTCTCTAATTCTTTCTAAGAGTTTCAGTCCTAGGTGACATATAAGCCTATGGGTCATTCTTATTTAAACTACCATAGCTGGCAAAGATAGTTCTCGTGCTTAACTATTTCCTGGACATCAGATGGACCAGAGCCATCTGAAAAGCCATGGTGTTAGAAAGCTAAGTTGAAAGTATATCCCCATGTTTACCTCCTAGGTCCACCAAACCGTGGCAGCATTGAAAGCCAATAATGTCAACGTAGGAGCCCGGGTACAGTCATCTGCATATTTCTCTGGTGTTCAGGTTTCCAGAGACAAGGAAGGTAAGCAATAGGTTGCCACCAAGTTAACCTCTGTCTGCTCTCTGAGGGTTTCAAACTGCAGGAACTTCCTGTTCTCCCATGTGGTACAGATGTGGGTAGGTGTTCCTCTGATCTCAGACACTGACTGTTTCCAGCCTTAGCGCACTACTCATGGCCTAACTATGACTAAACAAAATCTTGAATCATTTGTTTGGTGAATAGTGTTTTATACTAATGGTGATTGTGTCGCTAGACACTCTTGCTAACCCTTTCAAAGTGTTTCTAATGTGACAGGTATACCAGGTATGTTGTAAGAGGTAAGGCTGTGCCAAATTCCTAACTGGCAAACAGTGAAGCCACAGGGCTGCTGAGGGAGGCTCTCAGATAGACAGCATGCCCTTTGATCCTTGGCCTTTGGCCTTACGGTCATTCTACCTCAGGGCCCCAGTGGAAGGTGGTTCTTTACCTTCCCAGTATCTCAGTTCTCCTGGGAGGGTTCTTTGTGTTTTAGCAGTGAAAATTAATTCACTTGGCGAATGTTTCTTTTGCATTTCTATTTCTATCTTTCCTTCCTCCCCTTCCTTTCCTGTATCCACCTGAACTGAACCTAGAGTCTCAAGCATCCTGGGCAGATTCCACCATTGCCTGGCGTCCTCAGCCCTCCTGCTTTTTATTTTAAGGACAGATCTCATTAGAAACACCTTTTCTTATAGATTATTAAGTTATACTAATACCAATGTAGAAACTCTTTGTATTTCTATGTGCAGTTAAATAAAAAGTTACTGAATGCAGTTCGCAGTCTTCAGTGGTAGGATAAAAATTCTTCTGACCTTAAATCTAAATCAGCATTTACGTGTTCTAAGTTACAGCTCCCAATTTCTCACATCAGCCATAAACAAAATGAGAACATGGGCTGGGGATGTAGCTCACTAGTCAAGTGTTGCCTCCACACAAGACCCTGGGAGGAGTCCCCAGGCACTGTGGGAAACTAATAAAGTCAATACACAAAACAGCACAAGGAACAGTGCTTGCGAGAGGCTGTCATTTAGGTGGCTTGGCATCTGTTTTCCAGCACCTTGCTTGTAGCCGTAGCTGTTGCTAGGAGTAATCAGTAGCAGGCTTGCTGGACTCAGTACACCAGGAGCCAGCGTCCTTAGAATCTTTAAGAAGAGTCAAGAGAGCCAAGTCAGACAGAAGTCTGAGTCCAGTTGGTTGATGGATGGAGAGATCAAACCTATCAATCAATTAGTAAATTGTACTTTTTAAATAGGAAGAAGGACGTTAGAACATATTTAGATAGATCTAATTTCAAAAGGTGGAAAACCGTGATCCCAGAGAGGTAGGTAGGTGACTTCTCCTGGCTGGTTAGTCTTGCTGAGTGCAGTTCTGGCAGCAGGCGCCCCCAGCAGAGGCCCTGGCTGGCCTGTTCTCACTCTTCTGTCATGAAGCTGCCGTATGCACTTTGCACTGCTCCTGTGGACTTGGGCCACACAGGAGCAGACAGGAAGAGAGTGAAGCCGGAACCAAAGCCTTCCTCTACTGACTGATGTCTGCCCCCCCTCCCATGGGTTCCACAGCCTTTAGACCAATACTACCCACTATAGAAACAGTGCCCAGAACATGAGCCTATGGGATACTGCAGACTCCAACCTAATAACACGGTGTTAGAAGCAGCAAGTAAGCTATGTTGTGGCTTCCTGACAGTAGTTTGGCACTTCATGTTCCCACTGAGTACTTACTACCCAGAATCACAGCACATTTTAAGGAGAGTCTGATGAAAGATTGCAGTTTTTCATCAACTGAACTCTCTGATTAAAGACCAGACTGTCATTTTTAAAGAAATACTGATGCACATGGCTCCTTTACCAGAAAGGCTGGAGTGGGCCTACACACAGCTTTGTACACATGTGCCTATGGGCTTTTCCCATCCTTTGTTGCACACAGCATTCCTCCCGTATTCCATACATACTGATACATGATTGGCATTCTTTTTGACTGTATTCCATTGATGTCTGAGCTGTAGTTTGGTTAGTTCTGAACACTAGAATTGTTAATGATTCTATATTCTGCTGAGTTCATTGTTTTTCCTGTTCTATTGCTGTGGGAGAGTATAGGGGGTGTGTAAATGTTTAAATTCTTACAAAGCAAATACCTAGAAGATAGAAATCATGCAAATGATTTTACTTGTTTTATTTCTTTGATGGGAACATACTCTTTCCTGTTTAATAAAGCTTTCTTCTTTATTAGAACAAGTTTGTGAAAAAGAAGCCATTAAAAAGAGATGCAAATAGTTTATGCAGTTTCAGATGGCTTGCAATTTTGCTTACATTCGGCACTCTGACTAAGAAAGCTGGCCTGAGTGTCTTTCACATGGTCAGTAGTATTTTGTCCCATTCACTGTGCAATCCCATCTGTGGCAGCATCCCATATTGCCTCTCAGCCACTATATGTCTCCCTTGCTAATGGGCAGGTCTTAGTGCTCCTGTTCCTCCAGTGCAGAAACTGAATCTAAAGTTTAAGTGAATTCCAAAGCCACATAGAACAAAAATTTGAATTTGAATTGGTTTCACTCAAGCCACTGTAATTATTACTAATTATTTTTCTTTCACTCCCTAACTTGTTTCTTTCAGAAGATTATGTTCGATATGCCCATGGTCTGATCTCTGATTACATCCCTAAAGAACTAAGTGATGATTTATCCAAGTTCTTGAAGTAAGTGTCGTCCATCTTCAGTCCTAATTCACAAGCTCCTCTGTGCTTCTTTCTGACAGGAGGTTTCTCTGTGGCACGGCATGGCAGGTTGTGATGACCTGGGCTGATGATCCATGGGCTGCCTCATACTGGGTGAACTGGAAATTGTTTTTAATGGACATTAAGGAGGATGATTTGATTTGGTAGAAACTTAATGTAGCAACTTAAGTTTAGCCTTAAAATTATTATTTTGTGCAGTTTTAGAAAAAACATTAAAATTGTATCCCTATGACAGTTATTTTGGTTCTTTGTAGTCATTTTAAGAGAAAGAGAAGTGAAAAGCAATGGTTTTAAAAGTTGCATGTAAAAGTTCTGTAGTATGTCTCATTTACAGTTACAAGATCTTCACCCAGTACCTTCACAGTCCCAAGTGCTCAGTTCACAGCAGTGCCCTGAAGGGCTGTACACGTGGCTTGTCTTCCAGATGATGTGATCTCTAGCCTTCCTTTAAAAAGATCTTTAAGCTGGGTGATGGTGGCACACGCCTTTAATCCCAGCATTTGGGAGGCAGAGGCAGGTGGATTTCTGAGTTCAAGGCCAGCCTGGTCTACAGAGTGAGTGCCAGGATAGCCAGGGCTATACAGAGAAACCTGTCTCAAAAAAACTAAAAACTAATAGGACTTTCCTTTTATTGTTAACTTTCAAGATACTAATAGTTGGTATTGAAGTTTTATATGTAATGATTTATAGCTTTTCCTGATCCTGACTAAATCCTTTTTCTCCTTTACTCTGTAGTAGATAATAATATAGTTGCTACTCTACAGCAAACTGCATAGGTCCCACTGTCCTGGTTTGCTTTCTGTTGCTGTGATATATTACTAACCACATCCAACCTGGGGAAAGAAGGGGTTATTTCTTCCTACAGTCCATCTTCAAGGGAAGCCTGAGCAGGAACCTGGAGCAGAGACCATGGCAGTAAGAAGCCCTGCTTCTTGCCAGTGGTGGTGGCACATGCCTTTAATCCCAGCACTTGGGAGGCAGAGGCAGGCAGATTCATTCTGAGTTCGAGGCCAACCTGCTCTACAGAGTGAGTTCCAGGACAGCCAGAAGCCCTGCTTCTTAGCTGGCTTATGTAGCTTCTTACCCAGCTTAGGGCCTCCCTGGGGATGGAGCGGCCTCAAGTGGGCAGGGCCCTTCCTCATCAGTCTAGACAGTTTCTCACAGATGCCCACAGGCCAGTCAGTCTGTTCTTCGGTTGAGGTTCTCTCTTCCTAGGGGACTCTAGGTTGTGTCAAGTTGACAATAAAAACTATCCAGCATACCTACTTCAAAAACTGATCAGGGAAACCGGTTTCTTTACTAGTTACAGGTGTAGAAAGTGTGTCTTTCTGCTTGATGTCCCCCTGGATTCCCACGTCTTCATAGAGGCCTTTGTTTCCTTTCCCTTACTTGTATTGATCTTCTCTTTCCACTGAGTTGAGTTAAATATTTTGGATGAAAGACAGTGCAAAGTAAACTTTTCTTAGAAAAAAGATGGTGTTCATGTGGCTTTCCCAACAGTTAAATACTTTTCACTTTTAAATAAATACAAGCATTGTCATTTATGAAGGAAGCAATGCTCCGCTACCAAATGCAGTCATGGAGGCAAGACCAAGGTTACTCACTTCAACAGATGGGCTCCCACTGTTCCTGTGTCTACTCTTCAACATCTCCATTGGTTCCTTCAGTGAAACTGCCTTCTTCACTGGGGCTAGCCGGACAGTGTGTGGAAGTCAGAATTCTCCACCACATAAGACTTTACGCCTTCGCCCAGCTTCCCTGTTGTCTATGAGAAGCCATGACCACGATTCTTATTTTTAACTTCCTTAGGCTTCCAGAACCTCCAGCTCCGTTGCCAAACCCTCCATCAAAGGTAAGAAACTGGGACTACAATATCTTTAGGGATTTAGAAAAATACTACATTTACCCATTACTTCAGCCTTTTCTATCTATTTTAAAGTGTGCAGAATCTATCTTACATGACATGGTATCACTTGAACTCTGGATTGTATGACTGTCTTCATTTGTATATTTTTCCTGGATGGTGAAAAACAAGTTGTTTTTAGCAAGGTACCTCTATTAGCATACATATGTCAAGGCTAGAGAGCTGACGTGCTTGCGCCTTATATAGAGAACCAGAGTTCAGTTCCCAACACCCATGATAGGTGGCTTACAACCACCTATAACTTCAACTCAAGGGGATTTGATGCCCTTTTTGGCACACACCTTTGCATACATGCACATATACATAAATAAAAATAAGTCTTTAAAAATATATTACAAGCCGGGCAGTGGTAACGTATTCCTTTAATCCCAGCACTTGGGAGGCAGAGGCAGGCGGATTTCTGAGTTTGAGGCCAGCGTGGTCTACAGAGTGAGTTCCAAGAAATCCAGGGCTATACAGAGATAAAAAAAAAAGTTAAAAAAAAAAAAAAGTAAAAAAACAAAAAAGAAAAAAAATTAAATGGCCCTTTGGGGCTGGAGAGATGGCTCAGTCGGTAAGAGCACTGACTGCTCTTCCGAAGCTCCTGAGTTCGGATCCCAGAAACCACATGGTGGCTCACAACCACCCATAATGAGATCTGATGCCCTCTTCTGGTGCGTCTGAAGACAGCTACAGTATATTAGGCCAGAGCGAGCAGAGCCATCCTGAGTTCAATTCCCAGCAGCCACATGATGGCTCACAGCCATCTGTACAGCTACAGTGTACTCATACATGTAAAATAAATAAATCTTTAAAAATATATATATTACAGATATAATAACAAATGTACTAGTTACATATGTTAATAATAATAATGTTGTTATTATTAATTATTATTATTATTTTCTCCTTGAGATAGTGTCTCTCTATGTAGCTCAGGCTGGCCTTGATTTTAGTCCTTCTGCCTCAGCATCCCAGGTCTGGGATTATTAGTGTCTGTCAACCATGCTGGCTGAAATCTTCTTGCACTGACTGCTTGAAAGTCACTTTGCCAAATGTAATTGTCGTTGGCACAAAGGGGCACAGATGATTTTTCTAACATAAAGAATCCTTTGAAGAAAGGAAGACCTGGGCTCTTCACTGCGTTTAAAATGAGTATTATGTATGATTGTCCTCTGTTAATAGGAATTCTTTGTGTTCATGCATACATGCAGGAGTTCTTGCACATGTACACACATGCACATGAAGGCCAGGGGGCAGTCCTTCAGGAAGTACCATCCGCCTTGTTTTCCTACTTGGTTGTTGATGTCTTATTGGCCTGGAGCTCACCAAGTAGGCCAGGCTGGCCCTCAAAACCCAGGGGATCTGCTTATCTCTGTGTCCCCCCTCCCCCTCCCCATTGCTGCTAGTATTACAAGCATGCGTCACCATATCCACTTTGTTATGAGGGGTCTGGAGAGCTCCAGTTCTCTTATTAGCGTGGCAAGCATTTATCTCCCTGATCTTTTTAGGACACCTTCCCTTTTTCCAGATACTCTCAGAATTGCTACCCTGACTCCTCCCACAGCTTGTGTTAATTTCCCTGATCCAAGTAGAGAAGCCAGGTGTCAGGTCCGCTTGGTCACAACTGTGCCTGCCTCACAGCTGGCCACATCTTAAATCCCTGGGAGCTCCTCCAAGATGGGAACAGCAACACACCCTTGAGTGTCTGAAACAACAGCAGGGAGTGGGTGCCTTGAGGATGCTGTGCTGTGGTCAATGACGCCCCCTAGTGTTCATTGTTCTGGCCAGCATGTTCAGGACCTTCTCACGCCTGGTTGCTGGGCCAGGGTGGTGGCAGCTTTAGAAGCATTTACTGGGAAGGTGGAAGTCATCATTGCTAGTCTAGGGCCTGGCTCTCAACCTTCCTAATGTTGTGACCCTTTTACAGTCCCTCATGTGTGGTGACCCCCAACCATAAAATTATTTTTACTGCTGCTTCATAACTGTAATTCTGCTATGGTTATAAATTGTAATGTAAATATCTGTGTTTTCTGATGGTCTTAGGCAACCCTTGTTAAAGGGTTGGTCAACCCCCAGAGGGGTCTGGATCCTCAGGTTGAGAACTGCTGTGTTAGACAGTGGTGAGACCGAAGCAGACAGTGAGTGGTAAGACCACCCGGCTTTGGTGCTTAGTGAGAGCACAACCCCTGTGGCACACAGCAAGGCTGTGTGTCAAGAAAATCTCTTTCATAAAACCCAGGGCTGGCTGGATTTGGCTCTGTGGGCCTAGATTGTTGCCACCTACTCTGCGTGTCCTAGAGATTCCAGTGTTGGAGGACACACCATTCTGGGTGATATACTGTAGTTTAACACAGCTAGGCATGGTAGCTCGTACCTTTAATCCTAGCACTAAGGAGGCAGAGGCAGGTGGATCTCGTGAGTTTGAGGCCAGCTTGGTCTACTGAGTGAGTTCGAGGACAGACAGTGTTACAGAGAGAAACTCTGTCTGGACCAGCCCCAGCCCCACCCACCCCCCAAAAAAACGTTAAACAGCATCGTGTCTCTGGCTTCTGACTTTCCTATTTGTGTCCAAGAGTTAGCTGATTGTTTTTATAAGATGAGTGCTTGTTTTCAGCTGTCTGCACATGTAGTTATAAGGGTTGTGTGGAACTTAACATCTGAATTATAGTTATATAGTTATATAGTTATAGAGCTGAAGACCAGAGAACACTGGGCTAGGGACCACTGCCTCCTTCTCTTCCTGGAGCATACGTGTGAGTCAAGTTCTTTGTTCTTTGTATGTCTTTCTGATCCACTGTTCAAGTCTCCTGCAGCAGCTGCGCAGTCCGTGGTGATTCAGACTTAAATACCTGCCTAACAGAAACACCACATTCCTTTCTTTCCTGGAGTATCTAGAACTATTCCAGAATTAGCTAAAAACTAGTCACATGCAGAACAGTCCCTCCTCTCTGCCTCCCCCTGCAGAACAGTCCCTCCCTCTCTGCCTCCCCCTGCAAAACAGTCCTTCCTCTCTGCCTCCCCCTGCAGAACAGTCCTCCTCTCTGCCTCCCCCTGCAGAACAGTCCCTCTTCTCCGCCTCCCCCTGCAGAACAGTCCCTCTTCTCCGCCTCCCCCTGCAGAACAGTCCCTCTTCTCCGCCTCCCCCTGCAGAACAGTCCCTCCTCTCTGCCTCCCCTTACTTTTCTTCCCTCCCATCCCTTCCTCTTCTTTTCCTGTTCTCCTTTAATAGACCTTAACTGGTTTTTCTTGTGGATGTGAACGTTGGAAGCTCCTTTTTTCTTTACTGCACGTTGGACATTTGTACGGCGTCCTTATACAGTTCATAAGTGTACCAGCCATCAGCAGTAGATTTCTATGTTTGACTTTCCAGTGAAGTGAGGCATATCAAGTGCTTTATACTGCCATCTCTCTGTGATATTTTTTAATTAATTTGTTTGCATATAATTAACATGTATGTATCTAATATATTCTGCTGCTACTCCTCCACACTCTCAGCCTCCCCCTCTGCCACCAGTCCCTACCCCACTCTCATGTCTTTATTTTTGTTTTGGTACTGCTTTGTAGCCCACCAGGTTTAACCATTTCCGTCCCCCACCTGCACTCCCCAACCTGTGAGCATGGGCCTGGTGTTGTCCCCTAGAACCTGGGTAGCTCACCAGTTGCTGCATCAAGCGATGATAACTTACTCTTTCCTTAAAGTCCCCAACTGCCATTAGTTGGCCTAGATGGGACTGGGACCTACAAGTCCCACTCTATCTGTGACTGAACATTTGTTGCCTATGTCATGTCTGTGCCCTTTGCAAGCACGTGCAGTTGTTATAAATTCATGAGTGACAGTCATACCCTGCATGTAAGAGACAGTGGTCCATGGCCTTCCAGTGGTCTAGCTCTTTTATCTTTTTGCCTCCTTTTCAGTGAGGTTCCTGGGCCTTACAGGAATGTGGTTGTCCCACACAAGGCTGAGCACTCAATAGCCATGTGTTCTCAGAACCTTGACTCAGTACCATGGGTCAACATTAACTATGATGCTTTAAAGAGAAGTTTCTTTGGTCAAGGTGAAGGGCAGTATAATCTAGAGTCATCTCTGAAATGTTCTTAGCTTTTGCAGCGTCTGCAAGGTCTCTGAACACCTGGCCGCCCATCCTGAGTCAGTGGAGCTATACATGCCATAGAGGAGGGACACAGACACCCTCATGACTTCATGTTCAATCTTAATATTGCCAGCCGTTGGCTCTGCTCTTCTGACGGAAGGCCTGTGTGGTCCATGTGCACCTCCATACTGTACCTGGATAGGAAGGTGTATTCTTTTATCTTTTGAGACAGAGTCTGATTCAGTAGTTGAAGCTGGACTGCAGCTCACTCCGTGGTCTAGGTTGACCTTGAACTCTTGGCAGTCCACTTGCCTCAGCCTCCAAAGTGCCAGGATTGCAGGCATGTCCCTCCATACCTCGAATGCAGCTGGTAGGTCAGCATTGTACAGTGAGCCTACCTTTGCTTTTGACAATTCCTTTGTAGAGACTGCTCTGTAGCCAAGAAAATCCTTCTTTCTGTTTCTTACGGCAAGAAATTCCAGGAATTCCGTGTGTCTTCATCGTGTGTCCTGGGGGCAGTGAAGGAGGGAATGAGTGAGTCTGCATTCTCAAGGGTCCGGGGCTGGTGTGTATGGATCCGATTTTCCAGAAGAGCTAAAGTCTGTGTAAATCCAAGTTGTGACTACCACGCAGTCTGCCCTCTGTACAGCAGCAAGGCCCGTCTACCCTGCTGTGCTTTCCCTGTTAGACTGTGGTGGGACTTCCTTTGTACACCGTGATCATCTGATCACGATGAGGGCACAGCCCAGCTGGTCACAGAAGTCTCACATGCATAGGACCTTGTGAATGGTGAAAATATGTGAGGGTTTGACTACACTGGGCCTAATGGACAGGCGTGTATGAAGACTGAGATTAACACACATAGGCATACAGACACACACATACATGTACATACGTATGTACATATGTATATAAATGTCACTTTAAAAAGAGAGATGAGGCAGGGCAGCAAGAGGGCTCAGGAAATGAGGATGCTTGCTGCCAGCCCTGAGTATTACATAGATGCCTTTGGGATCTATGTAATAAAAGCAGAGAGCCAAGATCCTCAAGTTGTCCTTTGTATGCACATAAGTGAATAAGTAAATGTACTTTGGTTAGGTTTGTTTCTGGTTTCAGCTTTTACTTGAGATCTAACTCCACGTCCTCTGTTTCCACTTGGAGTGTTTGTTTAGGTTCCTTGTCCTGCAATGTCTGCTGGGTATGATTTCTGTGGGGATGAATGGGGAAGCCACCGAATGGAAAGGAGAAAGCAAGGCAGGAAGCTGTGCAAAGCTGGTGACAGAAGAATGCTGCCCGTGTTCAGTAGTGGCCATCAGAGCAGGCCAGGGCTGGACAGAGTGGGTTATGCCTGGCACAGGGCTCCGACGGGCATTTTGTCTCTGGCTTCTGTGCTTTTTGTTTGGCCCCTCAACTGTACCCACTCAGTCTGTAGCCACATAGAAGCCACAGTGCCTGATACGTACAAAATGAGTTTATATCATTGAAGGGCTGCGGGAACCGAGCCGTGTACCTACTCAGGTGAGGCCAGTCATCACCAAGGCTGCTGCTTGGAAGAGACGTGTGGCTTAGTTTTTGAGGTGCTTGGCAAGTGTAAAGGAGTTTGTAAAGCGTGGGACCCAGGGGTATGTTGTTTGGAAGGATGGTGAGAGGATGGGGTCTGATTGATATGCTTCAATGCTCTAACATTGCAGAAACTAAAGTTATCAGATGAGCCTGTAGAAGCAAAAGAAGATTACACTAAGTTTAACACTAAAGACTTGAAGACCGGCAAGGTATGTGTGTTGAAGTGCGGTGGCATGCGGGCAGCCCCAGCCGCAGCGTGTTCCCAAGGATGGCTACACCGTTGACTACACTTATACTTCTGACCAGGAAAAGTGACTAACTTGCATTTCTAACATTATCATTCATTGAGAATTGAAAAGCCATGGTCATACAGAATGGGCCTGAATTTTACCATGGGTTCATAGAACAGTGGATGGATGAGAGGGAAGCAACTTCTCCAGGAGATTTTTTTTCTTTCAATACTCCTGCCAAGAAGGTTCTCAGAAATTAGAGTAACTAAGAAACTTGGTAGTACCACCATTTAGCATTCCCTCTGCAGCTGTCTGTTCACTAACTTTTCTTGCTGGGTTTTGTTACACACTTGTCATGAGTCACGTGATGCATTTATAACCTAGGTCTTAGCTATGCCCTTTCGTTTAGCATTATGTAAGTGTGTGCCACTAAACCTCCCTCGCCCCATGGGAGGGGGGGCATGGCACACAGTCACGTAATTTTATCACTTCCTGTGTTTGGACATTGAGGTTAGTGACCAGGGTTCGTTTGTCTGCTCTGACCACTTTATTACCCACAGTGAAAAAGACTCAGAGTTCAGAGTTTCAGGCAATTGAAATAGACAGCTAAAATGCTTCCAGAAAGGCAAGGATGCTAACTCCCAGATGCTGCCAGTGAGCGTCCTTCCTGCATCCGTGTCTACCCTGAGTGCTACTTTTATTTTTGAAATTTTGCTTGTCAGGTGAGCCATTTCCTTAACTAGAAAGGTCTGTTTTTCCAGGTGGCTCATTGTCTCTTTGCATTTGTACAAACCATCAGCCATGACCCTTGCCTATCTCTATGTTGTGAAAGCAATTCTTTTTTGTTGGTTTGTGAGAATTTATTCTAAATAAAGGCTCTTTAAATAACACATTCAGGGTACAAGAAAATTTCCAACATATTTTTAGCCATTTTGCTTGATTTTTTTTATAACAGTTGTAATTCTTTTTTTTTTTCTTTCTGAGTTTACGTATATAATTTTCATTTCTTTATGATTTCCCCATTTTTTTCTTCATGCTCGCCCATCTTAAGAAACATTAACTCCCATTTATATTTTAACAATGCATAGTCCTTATGTCATTCTTGTGGTTCTTGTTTTGCTTTGCTCAATTTATTCCTTGGGCTTTGGGAGCAGAAAAAATTCCAATTTAAGTTTTGCCTAAATAGCTCTTTCTCCCAGCATTCTGTGAATTCACAGACTGATTCACAAAATCATTGTGAATTATTCATCAATGGATGACTGACACAGGTGGTATGCCACCACCACTGCCATGTCTGTATTGTCGCATTTAATGCACCCTCAAAATGATCCCAAGAGGGAATCATGCTTGGAGCATCCAACTCCTTGGAATAGGGTACACCCCACTATCAAGTCTGGATCCAGAGTGGGCAGCAGGTTTATTTGCGCTCTGCCACTCGTGCTCACTGAACCCAGACTCAAGCTTGTGTGATTTGCATGTACCACGACTTACAAATATTGCAAATCTCTCTTTATTTTTATTAACAGAAAAATAGCAAAATGACTGCAGCTCAGAAGGCTTTGGCCAAAGTTGACAAGAGCGGAATGAAAAGTATCGATGCTTTTTTTGGTGCAAAAAATAAAAAAACTGGAAAGATTTGAAGCATCGGAAATAAAATCCAGTGAAGCAGCAACAGAAGCTTGCCTTTTGCCTGTTCTGTCTTGTCTCTTCTTGCCGCTGCCCCCGACCCTGTCACTGCGCTGAGAACCGAGGTGCTTTCACATCCTGCAGACACTTGCTGCCGACCATTGTAGGACAGTGACTGTGAGAGCTGCTGTCCAGGGCCTTTGGAACATTTGCCATAGTGAAAAGTCATCAAGTGAACGTGTTACAGAGTCACAGCTTCCCCAGGGAGGTGTGAGCAGTGTCCAGCAGTTCCCTGCTCTGTCCTGTGTGGCTTCAGCTGAAATGAGCTGCACAATAAAACCATGCATTTTGGTAAATGTTATAATTAGCCATATCTTTGCATGGATTCATGTTTTTTGTAAAAAAAAGAAAAAAAAACAATTAAACAAAATTGCAATCTCTGACCTTTCCATTATGCAGTCACAACTAGATAATTTTCTTAGAATAAAAGTCTTTTCAAGAACTCTAATCATAGTTTTGTTGCTTTTTAGAGACCGTCATTTTGTGAGCATTTCCCAGCGTTCAGGGTATTCAAGAACAGGCTTGTGAAGGCCTGGGCTGCAGCTCAGGTGGGGGGGTGTGGGGCACTTGCCTTTCATGCTTGAGGTCCTAGGTTCAGTCCCCAGTACTGCCAAAAATAAATATACGAATGCTTTTCGAAATGACAGTATAATTAAGTATTTAGATATTTAATTATTGAATGACCATTTTCCTATACAACTCCTGCACTCAGGCTCAGGGGTCATGAGGAAGAAGGGGCAGAAAGGTTGTAAGAAGCTGGGCGGTGGTGGCACACACCTTTAATCCCAGCACTTGGGAGGCAGAGGCAGGCGGATTTCTGAGGCCAGCCTGGTTTACAGAGTGAGTTCCAGGACAGCCAGGGCTACACAGAGAAACCCTGTCTTGAAAACAAACAAACAAAAAAGAAGAGCAGGGCTCTACTGGGAGATGTGTCTTACAGAAACGACAGGGGAGCGTCACCATGAAGTCTCACCAGCATGGCTGCTGTGATGGTCTGTATCTGCTTGGCCTAGGGAGTGGCACTATTAGGTGTGGCCTTGTTGGAGTAGCTGTGTCACTGTGGGTGTGGGTTTTAAGACCCTCATCCTAGCTGCCTGGAAATCAGTCTTCCACTAGCAGCCTTCAGATGAAGATGTAGAACTCTCAGCTCCTCCTGCACCATGCCTGCCTGGATGCTGCCATGTTCCTGCCTTGATGATTATGGACTGTACCTCTGAACCTGTAAGCCAGCCCCAGTTAAATGTTATCCTTATAAGAGTTGCCTTGGTCATTATGTCTGTTCATAGCAGTAAAACCCTAAGACAGCTGCCTAAACAAGACCTGACTGAGGCAACACCAGTATGCATCCTATCATGAAGAGGAAAGAGGCACTCAGCCCTAAACAGAACACCTAGGTGAGAGCTAGAGAAAGTCTTTTCTAAGCAAGAGCACAACTGCCTGTTCATTTTCAGTTGCTCAGCCTTAAAACCATGCATGCAAGTAACATAGGGATTGAGCAGGTTGATTTAGATATTTAAGAATGGCTGGGCAGTGGTGGTGCATGCCTTTAATCCCAGTACTTGGGAGGCAGAGGCAGGTAGATTTCTGAGTTCAAGGCCAGCCTGGTCTACAGAGTGAGTTCTGGGACAGTCAGGGATACACAGAGAAATCTTGTCTCAAAAAACAAAAACAAAAAAACAAAAAAAAAAACAACAACAAAAGCAATGTATATGTGTGTAAAGAAAAAGAGGTCATGAATTTAAGAGAGAGCAAGGAGGGATACTTGGGAGTGGTGGAAGGGAAGGGGGAAATTATGCAGCTATAATTTAATTTCAAAAAGTATTTTTAAAAATTTTATTTTCTAAGTTTTCAGTTTTTTGAAATGTCATAGTAGATGTAAATATGTCCACTTCTTTTATTACTTTTTAAAAGTAGTCTTTGAAATATAGGCTTACTGGCTAAAAATTGTTATATATTTATATATATAAAATATATATATACATATTTATATATATATATATTTGTAGAAATACATTTCACAAAGGGGCGTGTGTGTGTGTGTGTATGTGTTTGTGTGTGTGTGTGTGTGTGTGTATGTGTTTGTGTGTGTGTGTGTGTGTGTGTGCATGTCTATATGAGTCGTGTGTGTGTGTGTGTGTGTGTGTGTGTGTGTGTGTGTGTGTATGTGTGCATGTCTATATGAGTCCCAGCACAGATATGCCATAGCACACATGTGGAGGTCAGAGGAAGCCGCAGATGTACACTGGTCCACACTTGGCCCTGTTTGAGACCAGATCTTTCTTGTTCCCTGCTGACTACACCAGGCTAGCTGACCTGAGAGCCTCCTGTCTCTGCTTTCTGCCTTGTCAGGAAAGCACTGGGTTCCAGGAGTTGGCTACTGTGTATCACATGGGTTCTGAGAATGTGAACTCAAGTTTGATCTTTCTAGTATTTTCTGTTCCAGAATCTATTTCATGATCTTATATTTCATGAGACTCCCTATCTTGGCAGTTTCTAATTTTCAGGATTCCTTCATTGTTTTTTTTTTTCCCAAGACCCTTGGCCTTGATTGAGAATAAGGGATGGTCGTTCTGAAAATGCCCCTTGTTTTTTGAGATACCCTGAACTATGCTACCGTTGTATCTCTTGTGTGGTCATCCTCCATAGAACTGCTAACTTCAGTCTCGTAGATACTGGATAGTTTTTGCATTTGGCAGTGGTCTAGGTGATTGACATGTAATAACTCATTTAATCTCTGTTAACAACTAGAGTTGCAGAACGAGGTGCCATTGTAACTAAGTGTACTAAGGCCTATTAAACTATTAAACGTACCTAGGAAAACTCTGGTCCAGTCAAAGTTTGGTATGTCAAAGGAATTCTTCCTGTATATGGCTCACAGAGAGGTCCAGGTACTTCTTTTGTATGTAAATATGGTTCATGATTTTATTCATGAATGATTTTCAAAACTTAACCCTTTATAGAACTTAACACTTTACAGATGCCATCAGAGTGGGAATGTTAACCATGGCTTGTTGGCTGCTTTAACATTCTTGTTTGAGAAATCCCTCAGGAAAATGAGTATTGCCTCTATGTAGGTGATGGAAGGTTTTGCTGGGTTTTGGCTAGCTGAGGTAGAATTCTTGACTTGCAGCCAACAAGAGGCTCAAACAGGATCCAGAGAGTGATTAGTTCTTTCCTTTCTGGTGTTGCTTTAAATTTCCTGTCTTTCTGTCTTGCCTCAACGACACTCTCTTCTCTTTGCCCTTTGGAGACCAGCTCCCAGCAGCAGGAGCTATACACTGCTCAGTTCTTTGTCTTGCACAGTGCATGCAGTAGCAAGATGGTAAGCACATGGAAGACCTGGTTTGTCTGAATAATTGGACGGATCCGGTTTTCATAACCTTCTTATGTACTGAGATTTACACGCTGCTCAGGTTCATGGACTCTTTGGGGCGGTCACACTGGACCAAAGTTTTTCTAGGTATGTTTAATTTATAGTTTCCATAGCAGTCACATATCACCGTTTAAGTTAATCTTTACAACCACCCAAAGAGAGCCAAAGAGAGGTACTACCCCTGTTTTACAGGTGCCCAAAGTGAGGCCATGAAGACTATCTGTAACAGAGCCAAGATAAAGATAGCATCCTTTTTGGAAACACAAGCTTGTGCCTCTTCCTTTTGGCTTCCTCGAGGTTCCTACCCTGTTCTCTGTATAGCTGATAGCATTGTGCTAGTTTGTTTTCTAGGGCTATGATGAACAACATGACTTGAACTTTCCTCAAGTTTATTTCATTTTACAACTTACAGTCCATTTTAGGAGGAAGACAGGGTAGGAACGCAAGGTAAGAACTGAAGCAGAAACCACAAGTGCTTACTGGCTTGAACTCCATGGATTGCTCCTTACACACTCCAGGACGGCCTTCCCAGGGGCCATACCTGGCCTTCAGTGGGCTGGGCTTTCCCACATCAATCATTCATCAACAAAATTCACCTCAGGCTTGCCTACTCACCATTTTCTCAATTGAAGTTTCTTCTTTCCAGATAACCCTACTTGTGTCAAACTGACAGAAAAAAAAATAAGTAAATAAAAGAAACCTGCACAGCAGTTAATTGTCACGTGGCCCTTCCTAAGGAGACGTGAACAAACATCTGTTCATCCCTAACAGGACACCAACAACAAAGGCTAGGATTCCACTCATGTTCAGCCTTGAGCGCCAGAGCATTTGGGGTGGTTACTTACGGAGCTGTGAGTGGAGGACCCTTAGGACCATGGATGACTTGGAGGCTCCCAGATTCTGGAGCTCCATGAACAAAGGCAGACCCTTTACCCCAGCAGTTGTTACATCTTCGATAACTTTACCTGCACCCTTGTGAAACTTCTAAGTTTTAGGAACTTCCTGAGATTTGTGAGTTTTGTTTACTTTCTGAGTCTTAATAAACTCCTGAGAGGAATGTTTCAGCTCAGAAGAAATAGCTACACTATAGCCATTTATCCTAAAGTAGTTTTTTGAAACTACTAGTTACAATGAAATTGCATATAAAATTAAAATAGTGTTGATAGTTTTCACAAAAGAAACCAAGGAATAAGTTTATATTTTCTTACTCCTTAGGGACATGATCTGAGTATGTACTGTGTGTCAAACATGCTTCTAGGTATTAGATATGTAGCTGACAGTGTGAAAATGTGAAAGAAAAAAAAAAATACATGCCCTGGAGAAGTTTCCATTCCAGGGTGGGCAGGACTATGGCAAAAGCCACATGGGGACTGGGCAAGAGTTCTGGGTGTCCGAACTATCTACCTTTATGTCCTATCTACATCGTGGCATGAAAATCAGAGTTCCTCTGCGAGGTCAGTTGTAACTTACAGCTTCGGAATAAATTATTGGTAGTCTTACACTCCGTAAGAAGCCAGTTTACAGCTGCTACACATGCGCAGTTACATTCGTCAGAGATATTAGTGAGTTCTCCCTGCAAGTCTATACCTGTCTATTTCACTAGATAATCAGGTATATATGTATGTGAGGCTCAAGCCTGACATTTGTTGTAAGGGAAAATGGAGGAAGAAAAACAAAACTGAAATCACTTAGGAATTATCTACCTTACAATCACATTTTCATTTACTTCTTTTCCACAGTGATGGTATCCATTCCACACATGATATGAACATTATATTGTATTGTAAACACTATTTTGTAGTGAAACTTAAAGGGATAACTTCTTTTTAGTCAACTGGGGCTGGGGGAGCAGGGTTGAGTCTCCGGGAGCACACACCATTGTTACTTCTTGGGATCCAAGCTTTTCTGTTCTGTAACTGGTGTTTGGCCTCTCCCGTGACGCATTTCCTCTCCTCTCTAGATGACAACACAAAGACGAAAAAGAGGCAAGTGACAAGTGCTACAGCCTGCAGCCCCGACTCCCACTCCTGCCTCATGCAAGGCCTGGCTGCTTCCAGTGAAACTTCAGATGCCTGCTGCAAAGTTTTCTGCACTGCCAAGAGAGCTCTGCAACCTCGGGAATCTGCCCGAAGTGGCTATTAAAGGGCCAGTGATGCTCGTGTCGCTTCTTAGATCAACCCTGGTCGTCTCTCCTGGAAGCTCTCAGCAGACTGTTCTGTGCTGGGGTTCAAGCTACTCCAAAGTGTGAATCTGAGGAGTGAAGCTGCCTCCTCACCCTCTGCCCCAGCCCAGTTGGCCGAAGCATGCATATCTTTCCGGTATAGCGCCTCAGACTGCAAAATGTCTAGAAGAGGTTTCCTGTGAAATCAAGGTCGGTCATTCCTCCAGCCTGACCTTGTTTGCTTCCCAGTGTTGGGGTGCCTATTTGGTTGATGTAAGTGCAAGCATCCACACTAGAGGTTCAGGCAAACTAAGTTTCAACCTTTTTTAAAAGTGTTTTAACACTTAACCCTCAAGCCCGGCCCTTCTTTCCTTCTTACCAGCGTGGCTGCTTCTAATGCACTAACAATGCCCAAATATATACATTTTATAACTTTGGAGTTATAAACATGGTTTAATTTTTTTTTTAAGTTTGTATAATATGTGTATTAGTGTGATTTCTTAGAGCCAGGACAGATATGAGAGAAAGTTGGGAATGAATGCCAAAGAGCAGTTCAGTGGAGAATGCCCAGCGAAGCTCTTAAGGAAGCAGAGAGAGGTTTGGGCCAGAAGTGTCTGAGGTCCAAGTGATTCCTGCACTGGGCATACAGCAGGGCAGGCTGGCCGCCGCTCAGCTGACCTCCGCCACTTAGCTGACCTCCCTTGTTCCCACATCACCTCCCCAACCTCTTCAGGGACTGGCCCAGAGTTCTGAATGATTCTCAGCCAAGTTCAGCCTTGTTGCCCACTAGTCTTGTTTCCCCTTGCCTCACTCCCAAGTTAGAAATGACCATGAACCCTAAGAGGATCTCGGCACCTTGGTGGCCGAGAAATGAATCTGTCTCTCTAGTCCAACGCTACAGAGCCAATGTGAAGGGCTGGGAATATAGCTCAGTCAGAAGACTGCCTGCCTCACATGCAGGAGGCCCTGGGTTTGATTCCCCACTACAGTATCCCATAAACCTGTAATCCCAGCATTGGAGGGGGTGCAGAGGGGATGGAGGCAGAATCAGATTTTCAAGGTCACTCTCCCCTGCACACAAAGTTAGAGGCTAGCCTGGGATGCATATGATCCTGCTCCAGAAAAAAACAAAACAAAACAAAACAAAACAAAAAAAAAGTCAATGTGTAAATCTAAAAGTTGGGTGCGCTTCCAGGAAGGGCTGCTCCTGAAATTATCTGTTTGAGACAGGCTGATATGGTGACTCATTGTTGCACATACGGGGAAAAGTTAAAATCTAACTTTTCTGCCTTGTACTGTCCCAAGCACTGTGGTTGTAGGTCAGGGCTTATTTTGGCCTAAGGCACCGGCTGCTACAGTCAGCTCTGTCCTTGAAGCAAATCATTCTTGTCAGGACCTCAGCTCAGACAGGCCCTATTGTTCTCTCTTTCCTCCAAAGACTTATCATGGGAGCCTTCCAGATAGTTCCCATGGTCCTGAAGGGTGATGCTGGCCCAGTTATGATTGGCCTGTTGGTATGATCGTTTCTACCACAGGCTCTACCTACCAACAGTATCTCCTACCCTCTGCTTCTGTAGTGACCTCCCCTCTCTCTTACTCTTTCACACATCACTGGACACTGGTGATGGACAAGACATCTCTAGAAATTCTTTCTTAGAGGTGCCCCAAATTCACATTCAACTAGCCTCTGAAATTTAAAGACCAGACACTTCACAGTACACCTGCCTAAATTTTTACAACTTGGTTTGATTTTTTTAAAAAAAATACAAGAAATTCACGTACATTTCCCACAAGAGGGCAGCTAGAGCAGAAGCAAAGCCCGCGCCCTGCTGGCCCCAGCCAGGGCCCTGAGTGACAGACACATCTTCTGCCCAGCACAGGTCCTTGACTCAGTCCTCAGCATCTCGCCCCCGCTGTCTTCTTCCAGCCCACAGCTCTAGGGCTGCTATTTACAGTTCATTTCATGGAATCGCATGAGTTAAGATCCAAATCCCATTTGTTTATCCTTTAAGAAAAACTCACAGGTAAACTAGAGCAGATCAAGAGATCTGGAACCTGACACCTTAAGCAAGCTCTTGCCCTCCACGCCACTCTCCAGGAGGAGAGAGGCTGTTCCCTGGCTGCGTGGTCTGCCTGCCTCAGAGCAGAGAATGTAAGAAGGTGTGTCGGAGACGCTGACTATGGTGCTGGCTATGCACTTGTGCATCAGAAGACGAGTTAGAGAGGACAAAGTAAGATTCTTCCCTCTGCCAAACTGTGGAGGAGTTTTAGAGAACGATCATGCTCAGAGCTGCGGTGTGGGAGGCAGGGGTCCCTGTGGCTGAGATGACGAATGCGTACAATTTCTAGAGGTCCACACAGAAATGGCTTCGGAAGTGTGGCCACTGCATTCCCTTTGCTTGTTCAGTAACACCCCCTCTTAGCAACCACAGCCTCTGGGAGAGCCTTGCATATGAGCAAAGATTCAGCCTCACTTTGGGACTTTGTTGTTGTAGTAGTAGTAGTGGTGGTGGTGGTGTAGGTGTGTCTGTGTATAGGTGTGTGTTTGTGTGTGAGTGGGTGGGGTGACTATGTGTGTGTACCTGTATATGTATGTCTAAGTATGTGTGATTTGTGTGTCTGTGTTTGTGTGTGTGCATGTGTGTCTGTATGTGTGTGAAAGTGTGTGTGTGTGTGTGTGTGTGTGTGTGTGATGTCTGTACTCTTCTGCATGTGTGAATGTTGGGCGGAGACCAGAGAACCACCTTCAGTGCTCATCCTCACCTTTCCACTGTGTCTGAGACACGTCCATTACTGTGTAAACCAACCCCCTGGTTCCAACCTTCTAGAGAGTCTCCTGTCTCTGTTTCCTACATTTGCCTGCTATGTCCAACTTTTACCTGGTTTCTGGACGTCAGGCTCAGCTGGCAAGTGCTTTACTTACTGAGCCAGCTCCCCAGTCCATCCATGTAAGACTTTTAATAGAAGTTATTGAGAAAAGAATTTAAATTGGGAGGAAAAATATTGGAGAGAAGTTATTTTAACTTTTTGTAGTGAAAGTATACCCAGTGTGCGACTCTCTCTCTTACCCCCCTCATTTGACAATGTTTCGTATACACATGTGCAACTCCTATCAAAACAGCTAAGCATTTCTGTTGATTTCTTCATAGCATTAGTTCCCTGAGAAATCTCCCTCAGGATCGTTATTTTCACTTGTGTCTCAATAAGTTTCTTGAAGAACCATGCCACATACACTTCATTGTTGTATGATTCCTACTCAAGTGTGTGTCTAGCAAATGCTACCAGCAAATAGTGGGTCTTCTAGACCCTGCATCTTAACAGCCTTAGAGGCTCTGAGTGTGAATCCTCAACCCTCTTTCTCAATCAGAAATGTAGGATTGGCTTAAATTGTGTCAACATATAGGTAGAGGCCGGGGTTAATTTTGCTCTGAGCACAAGCAGGGGTGGCTCAAGGCCATCCGCACTGGGTGGGAATGCACAGCACACCTATTCAGGGAGAGCCATCTTAACAGTGGCTTACATCCCATGCTGTCGATGCTCCCTTGGCACTACCCGCTTGGCTTTCATGGGGTGTGGAGTTAATTTATTCAACAGGGGAGCTGGCTCCTCCATCTGTTCACCATCTTCCCAGGTTTCTCTGAGTGTGAGATAGATGGTCAAGGACTAATTGGCAGAGCTGTGATCTCTCTGCTATGTAGCACCCGGCATGGGGGCTGAGGGAATTGTGTGCTTGGCAGCAGTCAATGACAACTGAAGGAAGTAAGGCTATTCGTGCCTTCTTTGAGCCAGGCATTGTGGATGGAAATGTAGCCTTCCAAACACAATAGAAAAAAATAAAGGCAGGGTAACACAAAGTTGTCGGTTGTGGGCCAGATTCTCTGTGGAGAAAACGGGCCTAGCTTGAACAAATGGGACTCAGTGGGTGACATCTAAGTCAGGGCCACATTAATCTATGTACAGTCTACTTACTGTTCCCTCAGCACAGGAAGCAACAGGAATTCAGGAGCCCAATGGTCTGAACCTTACCCCACCTCCACCCGACCCCTGCCCTCTCTCTGGGTATTCTTTTCTTTTCTCTGCCTGGTGTATAACCTGAACACACTACTTGATTCCAGTTTAAGTTGTGGTTAGATCAGAACAATAGTTGGCTAACTTGCCAACAGGGACACAGCCCAGTAGCATGGCAGTTCTCTAGAGGCCTTGAGGTCGGACAGGTCTAGGCAAGGCATGTTGGAAGTCAGGAAGGTTTCTTTTACCCAAGTGCAAAGAAAGATGTGTCATCATTAAAGCCACACGTTGCTTCTCACTGTTTACAGGGACAGAGGCAACTAATGGCTGACTGGAACCTAGTCCCTTTGCTGCCTAGTTAGTGCTCTCCACACAGCCACTACTGTTGCAAAGGCACCACTAACAGTTATAAGACCAAGGAAGTCCGAAGACGAAAGCCTTCCCAGCAATGACTCTTCGGAAGAGTGTTTTACTATTTCTAAACAAAAGGTTTCTGCACTGGTTTCCCTAGTGAGCCGTCAACAAATGGCCACAAGCCAGCGTCTTTTCAAAATGGGGACCAGGCAGCCTTTGTTGCCTTGCTTTGCTTTCTTGGGGAGGAGGAGGAGGAGTTGTTTGGTTGTTTGGTTAGTGGGTTTGATTTTGTTTGGTCTGGTGTTGTTTTGTTTGTTTTTCTCTTGTCTTGTTTTGTTTAGTTTCTGTGACAAAGTCTTACCAAATAGCCAAGGAGCCCAGGCTAGCCCTCTGCTCACAGCAGGCCTTACCTCAGCCTTCACAGTGCTGAGCCTGCAGTTTACCGCCACCTGCCTGATGTGGAGCTTTGTTTTGAGGAAAGGGGTCTGCGTAAAGATTCTGCGGGCCCTCAAAAACTGCTCTGTTTTTTAAATTAGTAATTTGCCTGGAACTGTTGTTTTCACGTTTCAGGAAATGAATACCCTCCCACTTGAAGTGTAATTTTTTTTTTTTTTTTTTTTTTTTTTTTTTTTTTTTTTTTTTTTTTTTTTTTTTTTTTTAGCACTGTTCTGAGCCGCCTGAGTGCTGGTCTCACAGCCTGGATTCAGTCGCCATGGATGAGTGTGGAGTGGATCCATTTATATGAGTGAAGTCTGGAGACTAAGTCAGTACTATGAGTACTAAAAAGTCTTGGCTTAAAATAATCACCACGAGGATAGAATAGTTAGTGGTCAGCTGCACAGAGGCCAGGAGTCACTTGAGAGGCCGCCATGGATTTCAGCTGGGATGGGCCCGCACCTGTATGCTTACCGATGAATGAGACCACACGCAGAGAGGCCAGGGTTTTCATTCTTACTCTGCCATCTTGAATAGTTTTTTTCTGTGAGGAACTGATAGTGTATTCATCTCCCTGGGATACTAGTACATATAAAATTCATTCTTAGCACACAACCAAGCATGCTATCATTTTTCAAGGCAGTTAATTCTTCTCTGTTTATCTCAAGGCCCCCAGCTTTTCCCAAAGCTGAGTACCCTCACGCTTAAATCCCACCATTCCCAATTCATCGCTATGAGCTCAGTCCTGAGCTGTCTTGTGAGAATTCTTTGCTTAGGGTCCTGTCAATGCCTTGGATACTTCAGACATCCTGTAATGCCTGACTGCATCTTTGTGACCACACACTTTAAAAATGATCTCCCTTTAGCTCTCTAGCAACTCCTATGAAAAGTTTGAAGTCGTTACATCCATGATTGTTATTCACACACAGAGGTAGAAAGTATCCAGCAGGCTGCGTGCCCATCTCGCTTAATGCTAGAAAATGCTTTCTCTTGGCTCCAAAAAAGCCTTTACTTTTATCTTCTTTGAAAGGACTCAAAATAATAGGACTTTAAATTTTTTTTTTAAATTTCACTTTCAGCAAGACTAGAAAATAAAATCACAACCAACAAAGAGGAGCACTGGCTACACAGAGCAGCACAGCATCCGCTCTAAGAGGAAGGAAGGTATTGGGCTGCAGAGGTCAGACAGAGTCAATAGGAGCAACTTGCAAACACAGGTGAGGTGAGGAGCAGGGTCATGGCAACAGCCTATGAACCAAGGCAACAAGAAATCTCCCATATTGATTTGCTTGTAGAAAGAGAGATGACAGGGCTGTAAGACTTGCTGGATGACAAGACAAAGCTGGAACGGAGAACTCATGAGAGAGGACAGCTTGTGCCTGCCTGTCTGAAACAGTTACCGTCTTCAGGTCTTTTGAAGCCACGAGAAGTTCCTTCATGGCCTACTGTGTGCCTATTGTTACCAACTTTATCTTTAATGTTCTTTGAGGTAGACGTCATTAAGATAAGGTGCTCTGTGAAAGCCAGCATCCAGAAGTGGGGCATCCACCAAGAATCTGGAGCTAACTCCTGCCTCTGGTCCCCACGATCATAGATGCAGAATCCAGCAGCTTACATAACCCATCTCGCTTATTCAACTAAACACTTTCTCTCCTGCCACTAGCTCCTTGAAACACAAAATTTACTGTGACATGTATAATCTCATTACAATGCTGCAACCAAATACATTACTCTCTGGGAAATTCCTCTTTTATTTAATGTTAGGGTTCTTCTTTCTTTTCCTTCCTCCCTCCCTCCCTCCCTTCCTTCCTTCCTTCCTCCATTCTTTCCTCCATTCATTCCTTTCTTTCTCCCTCCCTTCGTCCTTCCTTCCTCCTTCCCTTCCTTCTTCCCTTTCTTCCTTCCTCCCTCCCTTCCTTCCTCCCACCCTTCCTCCCTTCTTTCCTCCCTTCCTTCCTTCCTCCCTTTCTTCCTCCCTCCCTTCCTCCCTCCCTTCTTCCCTCCCTTCCTTTCTCCCTCCCTCCCACCCTTCCTTCCTTCTTTCCTCCCTCCCACCCTTCCTTTCTTCCTTCCTCCCTCCATCTCTTCTTCCCTCCCTTTCTCCCTCCCTCCTTCCCTCCCTCTCTTCCTCCCTACTTTTGGGAAGAGTGAAGGGCAAATATGATTAAGACGCATTTTATACATGTATGAAATCCTCAAGGGATATATATAAATATTTTATTTTTAAAACCCTACTTTTTCTGAGAGATACAGTGTACCCTCTATCTTTCTGTTCTAAAGTGCCTCAGCTGTGCATAATCCAAAGCCACAGCCCAGGGTCTGCTGGAGTCAAAAGATCAAAAACCTCTGAGTATTTTCTCTATAGTCAACAGAAGCCCTGATTACTACCTGGGGACACGCTAGCCTATGATAAACCTTCTCTGGGACATTTAAAGCATAACCTTACTTCATGTTTCAGCCTCTTAATAATGGAACCTCTCCAGCGGAAAAAATCAAAAAAGTGTAACTTTTCTTTAGGTCCCTTCTGTTTGGTTCATGACAGCACATATCTGACCAGAGCTGCTGTGTCAGTACAGTCTTTGCTTCCAATACAGAGAAGGCTCTAGCAGATAGCTGAGAACTAAGATCAGAGTAGGGTAGGGTAGGTCTGAAGGCCAAGTCTTAGGTGCCTCAGTGTGTCTGTGCAGTGTGGCTAATAACCACACCTGTGTTATGGGTACCACAATGGTACTGCTATACATGTGAACCCAAGTTCCTAGGTAGATGCTTAGACATGCCACTAAGATCTCTAGAGAGTGCCATCATTAGACCCCACTGAATGCAGACATGGAACTGCTGTCATTTCCTCCTCACTCCACATCAAGTCAAACCCCCTGAGGGGAAATCATTCAAAATCCTCTGAAATTTTTCAGACTGCACCATGCAGAAACTCAGAGCAGTTTCTCCTCTGGTTCAATACACATGGAGACAGATTTTCTTAAGCCACCTTTAAAGAATGATTCAGCGGTTGGTTGACATATCATTATCACATTTTGAAGTTAAACAGCCACAGAGTCTATGAATGCTCATCACACAGTTAATTATTCTTGAAATTTTCTGTGCTCTCAAAACATATTCTATTTATTTAATGGTCCCTCGGGGAGCACCAGGTGCCTTTGTCCCACAGACAGTGCCAGTTGTGTAAAACCTCTGCATCTGTCAGGTTCCTCTATGTGGCACATAATTGCCTGATTTCCATTTGAAAGTGCAGCCCTGACATTAAAGCTACATAGACCCACCATCGATAACAATGGCTTCCTGACACCTATAAGAAGCATGGGAGGGGGTGAATAAACACGTTCCCCAAACGAGCACTTTGCCTTCCCAGGGGCCCGGTCTGAATGTACAGCTGCAGATGAAATGCTCCGGGAGAACAAACTAAAAGAATAAAGAAAACGAAAGCTACAGATTAACACACGCGGCTGTCTCAGCCAGATGGTCCTCTGAGGAGAGCGTTCCTCTGCTTGCCTTCTTCAGTCTCCAGGCTCGCACACAGCACCCACTCTGCGGGGACAGCAATGATCTCACCCCTCAGCCAGGCAACCCAGCAAATCACTCTTTTCTTTCTCACACGTGAGCTGAAGGAAACTTGGAAGTGAAAGAAAGGCTAGGAAAGGATGGGGGAAGGCAGGCATCTGTGAAGAGTGAAAAAGTTTTAGCCTAGGGATAAGACACCAAGACTGAGGGAAGAGTCAGGAGGCATCCGCTGAGCACAAAGAGAGCCACTGGATGAGAAAACTGCAGACCCCTCTCCTCTGCCCAGAAACGTTGCCTCCACCAACCAGGATTGCCATGGTATGCGGGACAGTGCGGTCAGGAGCAGCCTGGCTTTTACAAGCCTGGGCTTGAGCTCTGTGCTCTCAAAGCAAGGCAGTGGAGTGTTCTCAACTTCTTATTTAGAAACTGTCGCCTCCCTCTGTGGCTAGAGGCCAATGAGTCTGCCAGTCATTGGTCTGAGGACCAGCCATCTGCCACCATCTGGATAGACCGTGCCTGGGACAGGTGCCCTGAAGTGGAAGAAGCTAGGAGGGGCTGGAGTAAGGCAGGGTTATGGGGTAAAATGAGCCTGACAAGCTGTAGTTATAGAGGACAGTTCCCTGGAATGTTCTACTCCGGGAAGGGCTCTACCTAGTCATTGCTGTGCACCAAGCAAAGTGTTCATTGTTCATGAACAAGCCTCTTCTTTGAGTGGCAGCCCAGGTCTGCGGCTGGCCATGGGGCAGACCACCAGATGGTGTGTGCCAGGGCATAGATGGACTATGAGCTAATCGGTTCAGTAGGAGTTAATACACCTCACCTGGGTTCAAGGGCCTCAATTCACAGAAGATTCCAAACCAAATGAAGGTATATTTTGAGGTATTAGAAGCTCTATGAGTGAGCACTTTATCAGCCTTGCTAAGCTTCCCAAGTGTGGTGGTTTGAGTGAGAATGGTCAACCCTCCCCACTGTGGTGGGCTCTTAGCTCTCTGGAACTATAAGCACAAATATAGCCTTCCTTCTATAAGTAGCCTCAGTTGTAGTGTTTTCACATAGCAATAGAAAAGTAACAGACACATCCAAACACCACAAAGCTTGTCTCTAGCAGTGTTTAGTAGAATAAATGTCAGCTCTAGGGTGGTACCAAACGCAGAGAAGGGTTGCCTTTCTTTTGCAGCTGAAAATGATTATTTAAATCATAATAAATGCGGAACAAAAATTGTCCTTGTTTTTAGCCTGGACTAAGGCACCTGTACCACAATTCTGGCAGTTGTAAGTCTCATGTTCAGTGAAGCAGCGTATCGTACTGTGGCCCCAGCAAAACCATCGAAGACTACGGACTCTGGCGTTTCTCCTTCCAAACTGAACTGAAAAGGCTTTCCCACCAAATGACTGCTTTGCTCTTGGTCTCCCAGGCGATGCCATTGCCTCAGAGTGGTTGTTCTAGCTGGGGCTTTCACTCAAGACACAGCTGGAGAGTTTCAAAGGAAAGTAGACAGAGACAGCAAGGAGCCATGAGCTCCTTTGTCTTTCCTTCCCCTCACTTAAGCTGGGAGATGCCACACCTAGGATCGGTTTTTAAATGCCCCACAAGGCAGGCTATCTGATTATCCCTAACACTGTAGACTAGATGGCACTTCTAACATAGAGCTGGGATCCCAACATGACTCTGTATATCTCCTGGGTCTACTCCTCCAAGCCGCCCTACCTCTCTCTTTCTGGTGTGACCAAGAGACAGGCTGTTTCCCAGCAGTATGGACCCAGACTGCTAATTCTGCCATGCTCCCAGTTCCTGGTCAGTCAAGGTGAAACTGGATGGGCTGTCAAACAGGGTTGTCTTTAGTAAGTGGGGTACAGGCAACATCTGCAGTGAGAGATATTGTCTCAGAACATGACATGGGAAGTGATAGAGGAAGACACACAAAGTCAAGACCTGAGCACAACTGCACATGTGTACACACTGTGTGTGCATATGTGAGTGCGTGTACATGTGTGTGCATGCTCACCTGCACTTGTGCACACAAAAACATGTGAGGTCAGCGAGATGGCTGCCACTACTTCATTTTATTGTGGATGCATTTTATAGGGAAGAGTGTACTGTTGTGTAACACAGGACCTTGATAGGCTAGGCTGGTAATCTACCATTAAGCTACATCCCGGCCTAGTAGATAAAACGGATACAACACATAAGGAACTGGAAATAGAGTCTACAGCTTGATGCTGCCCTTCACATTCAAGTCTGACCCTGACTTGCTTTGCTGGGCTACAAGTGACACCCGTCCATTTCTCAACAAAGACACGGTTGCCAGGATATGAGCAAGGAATTTAGCTCTGTGACCTTCTCTTCCCACCCCTGGGGTTGGCTATGGACAGAACACATACCCTCCTGGAAGGTGCTAAGGGCAACTGATGCATTGATGCCTCTAGGAACCAGGAACTTACAAGCCAGGATGGGTTACAATTCTCTGTGCCCATAGGACCATTCTTATTTTTTTAGATTTAAAAAATATTATCTTTTTTTAGAGATGCATGGAGCATAGACAACTTCTATCTGCCCTTACTTACCTCCTGTTCTGGGGCCTACAGGTCAGGGAGGCTCTGAGTATACCCTCCCCGTCTACTGAAGGCAGTTCTATACCTAAAATTAGAAGCAGTGGTTCCCCACCGCACACACCCTCCCAGCCCCCAAGTCCCCATCCAGAACCTGGGTGTTGGGCAGGACATGGCCTTGGTTCTATTCTTTCCCAAATCTTCCCTTTGGCCATTTTCACGTTTTTTTTTTCTTTTCATTTTACTTTTAAGAAAAAGATCTCTTGGGAAATGTGGCTTCTTTTCTGTTGCTTCTCAGAATTCCCAGAACCAGGAAGGAAAAATGGCTACATTTCACCCTGCTGGTCCAGTGCCTTCCACAGCACAGCTGTCTTAGGGGTAAACACAGCAGGGTCTGGGTCTCTAACTCCTCCTCCTCTCTCCTCCCACTACCAGTTAAATAGCACACTGGAGTCCAAGGTCAGGGTATTCTGTGAAAGTGGATCCAGGGCACCTGTCTAGAGGCAAGGGTTGGGAAGTGATGGAGCTGAGAGCAAGTAAACAGAAACAGACCCACAGGCAAAGTCAGCATCTAGAACAAATACAACTCAAGCCAGTTGAAGATTGGCCATGAACCATCACTGCCAAGCATTTTCCAAACCTCCAGGCTTGTGTTTCATTTCTAATTTTTTATTCTCAAATGGGTCCTGAGGAAAATATGGAAACTAAAACATTTTGAACTATTACAGTTTTACAAATTAATTTTCTTTCCTGCCACGGAATATAGGAAATGGATCCCGGAGGGTCACTTTTTCTCTTGATCACAACACAACACAGAAGGCAGACAGCATTGGGCCATTAGCAAGGGCGCTTGTCTTGGTCTCATCTGGTGATGGCTGGCTATTGGCTGCATCTGTGGCATCTTGCCCTGTCACTGGGCTCCCGACAAGTGTGACTTCATCAGAAGCTAAAAGAAGACAGAAGTGTCAGTGACTCAGGACTCCAACTGGCTTCCCAGTAAGGGGACCTCACTGGACCAGGCCCCTGGGGAACACAATTTGGCCACTCTGTATAATAAAGCCTTTACAGCTACAACTATACCTCCGCAAGCCCCACTCCTCTATCATTTGTTCTGCTGTGCCGTGCTACCACATCACCACATCTGTACTGCTGCTACACAACTCACATGTCCTTGCTGGCCTGAGACTGTCTCTATGCTCCAAACAGCAAGGCCACGGGGGATAAAGTTCAGACCTGGTGCCATGTACTGGGGTGTGTGGCACTGCTTGCCGTGACTACTAAGTCACTTACTCTCTGAGTCTCCTGTTTCCTAATCTGTAAAATGGGAGAAACTAGTAATTGAATTGATGACTTATAGCAAGTGATTAACACAGGATCCCACGAGTAGAAAAAACTTCAACAGCTAATGTGTCTACCTTTGGCAGGCCAGAAAGCATGCTGTGACAGGGATGCCTCTGGAATTTGAGCTGGGAGAGGAGAGAGAGGGATTAAAGAGGTGTGGCTACAGAGGCTCTCCCCAGCCCTGCTGCCTGCCCACCCTGCAGCAGCTCAGATTTTGGTCTTCATCACTCTCTTCTCTATAGTACTCATTGTTCCTGAGACACTTAAGTTCAGAAAGGCTCCTGTGTGTTGGACTGAGGCCTGCATACATCTAGCATCCCAGAAAGCAATCAATCAAATCTGCCCTCCCTCCCCACAAGCCTCGGTAGGTTTCTGTGGCATGGCGAAGGGGCTGTTCCAACCTCAGGCTTCTCCACATAGCTACATCACTTTCCGTTTAAGTGCGGAAGAGCATTAGACAGTTTCAGCCTGTGAAAGGCCCTGTTTGAAAAAAGTATTTCATGAATATTGGGAGGTGACTCAGAAATCTGGGGCTTCTGGGCCTGCCTTCAGTCTTGTGTCCTCAGACACAGAAGAGGTGAAGATGGAGCAAAGGGAGGTGAAACTGGGTGGGAGAACCTGCCTTGGGGCAATGCCAGAGGACCAGTTACGTGCAGAGTTTAGAGTCTAAAGTGACACAGAATTGAGGTCCATAGAACTCTCAGATGTACATTTTTGTTTTCAAAGACGGCATCCTTATGGGATGTGGTCCCAGTGGAGTGGCTAAGTACAGATGCTGATATTTCAAGGCTCACTGATATCCACAGCGTCTCCCCACCCTTCCACCACTCAGGACACATGAAGGCCAATAGTTAATCGTGTTCAGCCAGCAACTGCTACCTATCCAAGTAATAGGGTTGGTGCGTTTCTTTTTGGGTTTTTGTTGTTGCTGTTGTGCTGATTTTATTATTCTTAATAATCTTTATTTCTTTCATTTTTAACTATGGAGTTTATTGCGCTACTAGGTTTCTTGGAAACCTGATACTATAATTTCAAAAGTGATTAAACTTCTCAGAAATGGTCCATGCAAGTTGAATGATGGGAGAGTGTGTTAAACGAGCTTGGGTTCCCTTTTATGCCAGTATTGAAGTGCAGAATTACAGAATGTGGTGTGAGGTGTTGTTTGTTTGTTTGTTTTCTGTTGAAAATACTTGGGGTTTAGAAGATGGCTCAGTGAGGAAACAGATTAGATACACATAAATGAAAACAATGTCTGTAGGCAATATGCCTTGCTAAGCAGACATCCACTTTGTGCACTAGACTGAGGGGTTGAGGTGTGATACTGTGGCATTTGCCAGGAAAGTAGCACGGAGTTTGGGGAAATGTTATTGTCTTGAGAAGAGCAGTTGGATCTCAACCATTCCTGGCTAGTCAGGCCAGGGCTCTGGGAGTCTACGGGGTGTGATAAGAGTTTACAAGCAGGGATTCTAACACTTGTGAATAAAACGACCCTTTTTCCCCTCCTGCATTTCTACATCTGTCCTACTACCTAGATAATAAAACAGGGAAGATCAAATTTGGCTTTATCACTGCCACTCTATGACTGGGCCAGAAGAGTTGAGCAAAGCCTGGACACAGAGAGACTTCAGTCTTCTTCCCCTGCAAGGCTTTGCCCCACTTCAGTCTGACTCTATCAGAGTCTTTGCATATTCTACTATTTGGCAGCAGAGAGGCATACTGTTGACTCAATCCCTGGACCTTTATCTAATTTTCCTGGGTCTACCCTTCAGCTATGTGACATTCACCGGATCTGGAAGAAGGATAAGCAGTAGACTGGTCAAATCAGAGTGTGGCCAGAGAAAAGGGACTATGGGTCTCAGAAATGAAGAGGGAGTACGGAAGAGAGGTAGGGGTTCAATTCCATCAATGAGAAGAGAAATCTAAGCTAGTGTACAAAGGGTACAACGGCATCTCCAGGACATGGAGAGAGGGTATCTGTCATTTTAGGTTTGTCTCCTGTTTCTTTTCCATGGACAAGGGAGCCCGTGCTGTGGAGAAAATGCATCTTCAACTTCCAGAACCCTTTATGTCCATGAGTGATCAGAGCAGACTCTCTGCCTAGTTCTGCTGTCACTGGGTCTCTTCAACTACAAGACTTCCTGGGTGCTTTGTGTGTATCAGCATCACCCATGCCTACCACCAGTGCCCGATGTTCTGTGAGAGGTTGGAGGTCCTCACACCTACATGAAGATCCTGTATTTTCCTACTCATCTCATGTTCCCTGTGGTGCTTTGACTGAGCACGTCTCCTGTCAGCTCACGTACTTGGATACATGGCCCCAGTTGCTGGTGCTGTTTGGGGAGGCAAGGGCTTGCTTGTTGGAGAAAATATGTCACCGGTATGTGCTCTTTGAGAGTTTAGAGACTCACGCCATTTTTAGTTCAGTACCTCTGCTTTGTGTTGGAGGATTAAGATTAAGACCTCGGCTTCCTGTTCTAGTCAGCATGCATGCATTCGGAGGCCCGCCTCTACTCTGCCATTCTGGATTTTTTTTTTTTTTTTTTTTTTTTTTTTTTTTTTTTTTTTTTTTTTTTTTTTTTTTTTTTTTTTTTTTTTTTTTTTGGTTTTTAGAGACAGGGTTTCTCTGTATTGCCCTGGCTGTCCTGGAACTCACTCTGTAGACCAGGCTGGCCTCGAACTCAGAAATCCACCTGCCTCTGCCTCCCAAGTACTGGGATTAAAGGCGTGTGCCACCACTGCCCGGCCATTCTGGATTCTTATCACTCTGTGGACATTAGCCAAAATAAACTCTTTCTTTTGTAAGTTTCTTTGGTCCTGGTGTTTTATCACAATGACAGAAAAGTACCTAAGACACATACTACACACAGAAGGTCTTTTTCTGTAAGCTACTAAACGTAAGTAGAAGTGTATGCACTATTACAGTTTTGTGCATAACTACATATTTATTTCCAGATGAGCCCTCAGCAAATAGGGTCTCAAAGTGACTGTCATAGAAACATCTGGAGTATGTGGGAATGTCTCCTGTTCAATGCGTTCCTCAGAACAAACTATGTGAAGGTTCTGCAGAGTGGCAAAAACAAATGCTTATAGCAGGCTAACGCACCCTTTGCCATTCTGGATGCCACTGCTCTCTGTCTTTATGATGGCTCCTGAACCCAGCAGCTTATTAGAATCATGGTAAAGCTGACTAGAGTCACAGACCCCATGCTGGACCTCCTGAACTGTGCCCAGACATCTGTCTGTCCACAAGCTATCTCACAGGACTTTCTGTCACCCTCACACCCACTGCTCACATGGGATCCACTTCTGGTGTGGCATCCCTGCCATAGCCTCCAGAGTGACAACAGTGACTTTAGAGGCTGACCCTAGCACGGACAGTCCACATTCATCTTTTTGTAACCCTCGAACTTGTGCAGAGTCCATTCACACCTCAGGGTCCTGCCTGTATATAGAGCCTTGCTGGGTTAACAGCCGTGGCACTCCTGAGTCCTGGGTAAGAGACGTGTGGAAAACTTGACAGTGACACATTGGAAAGACTCAGAAAGGCTTGGGAGCTGAGTCCAGTGCCAGACCTTCCTGAGCAGCTGGACTGGAGCTCAGCTGGCTGCAAACAGCTGAGCCCCAGTTAATTGGATGTCTGGAAAGACTCCGTATTGCCTAGACTCTATAAAGGAAGGGGGTCAGGATCCCGGCAGTGGAGTGACCACACACCCATCCAAGAAGCACTCTAACGGGATTGTAAATGGTGGGAAAATTGTCCCCCTTTGGAAGAGTCAAGTGAGAAGTGACTCAGCAGGGCCATAGCAGGTACTCCACGAACCCTAAACTTGATGAAGAGAGAGACCGTATCCTTTAACATTCTCTGGAGGAACAATTAAGAGCTGGTTGAAGAAGTCCTTCAAACTAACTTTACCTGCAGGGAACCTAGCTAGAAGACACCTCTCTAACTGTGGTTTCTAAGCAGGGATCACCTGCAGAGAGGGGCCCAGGCTACTTGCCTAAGCATTGTATGCAGGTCAGCCTGGAAAGGAGTACTCTATAGTTGGGAGAATCCATTAGGAGACAAGTTAAAGCAAGCTGAAATTTGCAAAAAGCGTTAACGGGGTGGGGGTGGGGGTGGGGGCTGACTGTGTGCCAGAAGAGCCTGCCAGCAGAGGCAGCTCAATACTGAAAGGCAGTTGCTTAAATATCTAAGCAAACATACCCCAGCTCCTCTCTGGCTCACTACTCCCCTTTTAATTACACTGGAGAAGTCTTCTCACAGACTAACACCCAAAGTCACTGGCTAGGGAAAGAGAACTATGTTACTGAAGTGTTCCTGGGTTCTACAGGTCCAACTTCTACCCAGAGCTTCTAACCATCATAGCAGAAGGTGGTTTAAGATGGTTGAAGGAGAAATTAGCCTGGCCCTCATACATAGTGCTCCTGGGTGCTGCCAGCGCTCTGAGATTTTTTTTTTTTTTCAGGAGAAACAGTACCCACCAGGGCAAGACGGTTTCAAAGCATTGTCCACATCTGACAACCATGAGCCAAATCAGATAGAAATGCATGCCAAACCAAGTCACTGCGTGTGACAGGTAGCCAGATGATGAGGTGGGCACAGATGTGACCAATGAGGGAAGTCCTGAGTGTTCACCCAATTCCCTGATGCATGGGAAACAAGTAGCTCCTGAAGTGGCAAGGCCTTCTGACCTAAGTTCCAAGTCTTAGTGGGCTCTGGCTGCTCATGGGAACACTTTCATGATGGTGCCCATGTAAGGGCCAGGGTGTTGGGGAGGTGGGGGTCACTATTTTGGTGGAGCTATATCCTCAGAACTGGAGGAAAGAAGAAAGGTGACACGATTAAAGAAAATAACAAAGGCTGAGGAAGCTCTGAAAGCTATGATTCACACAGCCTCCTCCCCAAGGCAATAGTGAGAGAAGACTCTTGAGGAGAGCTGCCTGCAAGTCGGGCGAGTAGTTTTAGGGATCACCACTCATGATGGGTGGGCCTTTTGATGATGTAGCTCCTGATGATTCACCAAGTCTTCTGTGATTGGATGAAATCATGCCTTTGGTTTGTCATCGGTGCCCTACCTGGGGTTATGTCTCCTCAGGGAATATGGCATAGCTGCCTCAGAGCTAAGCAGGTCTGCAAACCTACAAGACTAGCAGTGGAACCAGGCTGAAATCACACTTTATGCACAGGAGAAACTGTATAAAGTAAAGAGCTACATCTACTGCCGAGCCCAGAGAGAAGGAGACTGCCTACACCATAGGAAACTCATATCACACTACAAGGGTGTGGTGGTCTGAATGAAAATGGCCCCCATAGAGGCATATTATTGGAGGTGTAGCCTTGTTGGAGGAAGTGTGTCAATGTTGGGGGAAGGGTGGGAGCAGGCTTTGAGAATTTAGAAGCGCAAGCCAGGCCTAGTGGCTCACTGTCTCTTCCTGCAGCCTGCCAATCCAGATGTAGAACTCTCAGCTACCTCTCCAGCAGTGTGTCTGCTTGCATGGTGCCATGTTTCCTGCCATGACAATAATGGACTAAACCTCTCAATTATGAGCCAGCCCCAGTTAAATGTTTCCTTTATAAGAGTTGCTTTAGTCATGGTATCTCTTCACAGCAGTGGACACTCTAAATAAGACCCAAGGAAAGTTGTGAAAAGCTGTGGGTTTGGGTGGCTTTGGGGCCATGACCTATATGGCTGCCCCCTCACTTCATGGGTTCTCTAGTACACACCTGATGGTTCATCACTCACCTACCATATGTATGCTACTCGATACTCATGTGGAGCTACGTTCCCATGTGAACTGTCATTAACAGCCACACTAAACACAGGAAAGTGAAGAAGGTCAAATAGAACAGTCCAGCATCTGAAAAAACTGTACTATTGTCTTGACTTGTAATCCAAACTAGACTCCATGCATGTGGTCTGCCCATGATAGCCAATTCTAAAGATTAAGGTGGGCTCCTCTCACACACTAGTTGTGAGCCTTATATAAATCACAGAGCCTTTCTGAATTCCAAATTTCCTGCCTTTGTTGTGGGAGTGGGAAGGCCATTGCTCTGTCCTATGACTGAAGTGTCAAATCAGACAAGTGAACAAAATCCCTACCACAAAGTCATCCATCAAATTTTCCCCAAGTAGAGGTGGTTTCTCTTTCTCCTCTCATTGGCCTGTGTGCAGAAAAGCAGCAATTTGATGAAACACAGAATCTGCGAAGCAGAGAGTTACTTTGACTCCTGCCTCTAAACAAGATGCCCAGCCCTCCCTGGCCCCACTGGTGGTCTGCCATAGAAGAGCTCTGTGTAACAGAAGTCTTGAAAATTCAACTGTTGACCTTCCTGGGGCCTGAAAAGCTTAGAGGCCTGCTCTCCTGGGCAATGTGTGGTCCACTTAAGAATTCCAATACTGGATGTATCTTCCCTTTGAAAGGCTCACAAACTCTCAGCAATGCCTTGACTTGCCTCGCACTTCCTGCTCATCCATTCTGCATGTGGATGAGGAGGCTCAAGTCCAAAGCCTCTGGAACCCCTGAACTATCTCTTTCCCCATATCCCTTACCACTCTCACACTCTTCCAGTGCTTTCCAGAAAAACAAAACAAAACAAAACAAACAAACAAACAACAACAAAATGAGCTCCTGGTCTCCCTTGAACTCTCTAGCCCTGTGACCTCGTACTACATGGTGCTGCCGGGAAGCTCCAGTCCAGGGAGCCATGCAGCAACCTGCATCCTCTTTTCAGCTTCAGTGCAGCACCTCCAGAAAGCCTTCCTTGGTCTTCTCCACCACTCAGTTTTCTCCCTGGCTTTCAACCCTATCTGAAACGATCTTACTTTTTGTTCCATGTGCTCAATCTGGTTCTCTTGACATAAACACAATCCACATGAAGGGGAAGATCTCCTGCACTTAGTTTGACAAGCTCCGGAAAATCCCAGGACAGCACCTGGCCTGGTCACTCTGTTTCTGGAGTGGAGAGAAACATTTGTTGTGTGCATCTATGACTGCATAATCTTGTCCCTTATAGGATTGATAATACATGCAGGCCTAGGAAGTCTGGGAGCACAGAAGAGAGAGAGAAATGTCCCCTGGCCATCATGGATGATCTCTCTTCTCGGCTTCTCATAAGCCAGGACCCCAAACTCCCCTCATCCTTGATTCTAAATAAGGGAATCACAATTTTTTTCTCTGTGTTCTGTCTCTACAGAGTTGAATTGATGATCATCTCTCAGCCTTGACTTCTGGAATCAAACCAGTGGGGAATCGTTAGACCCTGAGAGAGTGCTCAATAATGAGGGCTCACGCGCGCCACTCAAGAAACTATCTGCTAGGGCCAATAAGTGGGAGAGGGTAGGGTGGCAAGCATGGGGAGGGGGGAAGCAACAGGGGTTTGTTCTTATTGTTATTGTTTGTTTGTTGGAGGGGAAACTGGGAAAGGAGAAACCATATGACATGTAAATAAAGAAAATATCTAATAAAAATAAATAAATAAAAAAAGAAAATGTCAAACAGAAAAAAAAAAGAAACTATCTGCTAAAAAAGACAGCAGCTGAGCTCTTTACGCAGGTTTCTGAGATGTTAAGCTGTTCTAACTCTTCACACAGATTGTCTTACTTGACTTGATAAACTGTCTCACAAAACCAAGACTTTTGAAAAACACACATGCACTCCCTGTGGCAGCCGAATCCTGAAGCCTTGCCTGCCTCCAAAGCTTAATCCCATAGGGATTTGTGTGGTTTGGATGAGAATGTCCCCCACAGGCTCGGGTGTCACTTTGTCCCCAGCTGGAGGCGCTGTTTGGGAAGACTTTGGAGGCATGGCCTTGCTAGAAGAAGGAAGTCAAAGAGGGTGCCTTTTGAAGCTTTATAGCCTCAGGGCGTTTGTAGTTCACTTTCTTGGCTTCCTGCCGCAAAAGATGTGAGCTCTCTGGGGCTGATCCAGCTGCCATGCCTGCTGCCTGTCACCCCCGGTTCTGTCATCTTGGACTCTAGGCTTTTGCAACCATAGAAACCCTTCCTTCTGTAACTTGTCTTGACTGGGGTGCTTTATTACCTCAGCATAAAAACAACTAAGACAATGTGGATAACCTGGTTGCCACTGTGCTGGCCCACTCCTGGCTCTCCATCCCTCCTCTAATTACATGCCGAAAGCCACATCGTGTGATTCTTGAGACTGGCTTCTAAGAGGGCTGAAGGACTCCTCAAGATGAGATAAGTAAGCACGAACGGAAAAAGCTCTTCCATCCCCACTTCGGGAGCAAAGTGGAGCATAAGGGCTATGCTTCTCAGGGCTATGCTTCGAGGCTGTGTCCTGTATGAGTGACCAGCAGGAAGTGGGCATTAAGAGCTCCACACTTGTAGTAATAGAAAGTATGCTACTGAGGGTTCTGGTGTCACTTAGTAGGTACATAGATATCAATGTATTTTGAGCATTTGTTTCTTTGCAGGCATTGGCTAAAGCTGTCCTTACTAACAGGAGCAGGTGGGTGGCGGTAGCTCAAAAGCAAAGCTCATTCAGAACACGGTAAGCAGAAAGTCAAGTGCATCCTCCTCTAGGACCCTAAATTCTACCCAGACTGGCCTTTCCTGGATCTTTCTACCACTGGTCCCTGTGAGACTCACCCTATCTAACCTGTGGCTTTACATGGGGTTACGGAGCTGAGCATGGGCACCTGGTGAGGGGATCCAGTACACTCACCTTCTGCTGGATCAGTGTTGTAGACTTGCTGCTGATGGTCCGTGTTCCTCAGGACAGCAAGGGGCTCCCTGACTTGGTTTCCAGGAGTGCATGCTTCTGCAAAAGACCGTGAGGGGAAGGCACCATGAGACTGAGGGGATTTCCTCAGATGTCACCATCAGCAGCAGCAGCCCCCTGGGTGTGGCCTAGGGTTGTCCGTCCAATAAACAACAGCAGGTCCAGTGGTAAAATGCCGTGTCAGGAAGGCTGAGACATAGAACATATCCTCATGCCCCTAAAAGCTGTGTGAATGTGCCTGCTTCTGAGATCTGGGAAAGGACCCCATTACTTGGGAGACAGCTTCTCCCAAAATCTCTTGCTTTCTTTTGGTCTCTAAGTGTCTGGTGAGGATGTCACCCTAGCAGAGGGCATAGAAGAGACACTGCCAAGCCTGTCTCTTTTACAGTCTCATTTTCCACTCTGGATTGTTCTTTCCCAGCTCTGAACCTCAAAAGGATCAGACCCCGTGCATCTTGGAGCAGCCTGTAGTTCACCCTCCTGTGATCTTTCGAATCACCAGTATGTATATCACTTGAGGACACACGAGGAAAGAAAAGTAGTAGTCATACAGCAGTCTTCCTCTGTGCCGTTCTCCATTGCTGGCTTTGAGAAACTCCATCACGCTTCTGTGGATACAGCAATGGTCACTCGGGGAGCATGCCCAAGACCCCTGATACTACCATGTCCCTTAGGAAACAGAATCTTCCTAGATGTCTCCTGAGAGCCCCAAGCTCTTCCATTGCTGTTGGAAGCTTTGTCACTGTACTTCATGAATTATGGAACATCTCAAGAAACAGAAATGCCGTGGCCTGGAATCTAAGAGAAGGTTTATGACAGAAAATCCAAGACTGCTAGGAGGGAAAGGGCTGTGGTGGGGAGCAGTGTGTGGAAAACAAATGGTTAGTTCCATTGTGTACAGGGATGTACACAACGCTTTATCTGCATGGCGCTACCTAACCAAGGGGAACAGGGAGGAGGCTGGTCTTTCTCCAGAGGAAAGGGTCCCTTTTCCCTCTGTTAGGAGCTCTCCCTGGTGGACCATCCTGGCCCACACCTTCCGAAGGGGTGCCTTTTCCTGATGTGTATAGAGTCCTATTTCGAGCCTAAGACTGAGCCAGCACTTGCCCTTCTTTCCATAATCCCTCACCAGCCTATTTCTTGGGCTCCATATTAAAGTCTTCTAGACAGGACATTCTTGCTTATCTGTCACTCCGGGCTGACCTTTTCCCAACTCATAACTGGGTAGAGTTTGGCTCTGCAAGCCATGGCCAGCCTCTAGCAGCCAGTCTCAGCCTGGAAAACACTGGAAAGGCCCTGCAAGCGAGTGGCATAGACCTGTGTGACATTTAAGCCACCAGACCAACCTCCTGGATACTTCTGCCCTGCCCTTGTCGCTCCGACCGTCACACAGCATAGCACTGCCTCTTCCATCTGTTTCACCCACTTCAAACACAACAATCAAGAAGAGGAAAGGCAAAAATATTCTCTGCACTGTGAGAATAGCACACCACTGGGAGAGAGGGGTGATGCTGATGGGTAAGGCTCCAGAGCGTAGAAATGGAGCCGCGAACACTGATGAGCAGTGCCCCTGGTGTTTTAAGCCAGGGTTTGTTGTAGTTTTGTATTAGACCCTTTCATCTCAGTCTCCATCTAAAAAACATAGCCTAACTCAAGGGCCAGGGATGCTTAGCTGAACAGAAGCTAGAAGAAAAAAGCAGCCATCTCTTCAATTGACCTGCAACACTTTCAAAGACAGGAGTTGTAGCTCTCGCATCATTGTCAAATGTCATTGTCAAGATCCCTCCTACATATATTAGCTATGTAAACAAGAGGGATCTGGATTGAAAGTTTTTCCTTTGGGGATTCTTAGAGCAGCTAGAGATGAGAAAGTGTTGGGTGGAACCCGCTTCGTTCTGCTTTCTTCAAAGGTGACAAGGGTAGTCCCTGATACAGGGTTTCCTCTCAGGCCAGCATTTTTCTCTTAATAGGGCAGCAGTTGTAGGCCTGAAGTGTGGGGGATGGACCAGTTCTTCTTTGAAGCACTGAGAACCTCAATGATGGATTCTAGCTTCTGTTATGGACACCACAAGCAAAGCAGTGGCTCTTTGGTTCGACTCACTACCAGGGACTTTATCCCAAAGTCCCACTGTCTTGTCATTCTTGAAGTATCTATCGAGTGATGTTTTTGTCCCTTATCTAATTTTGACAATAAGAAAAATGTGAGAAAGGTGGAAGGTTCTAGTGTGTGAGGAGAGCCTGTGGGAGCCTCTGCTAAGGTGAAAGGGCAAGAGAAGCAATCAGGAATAGTTTCCTAGCTCAGGAGCATCTGTGGGAAAGTTCTTCTTGTTGGTAGACAAGTGCATCGAAATTGATGCAGATGCATCCTGTGAGGATGAGCCCACAGACTCCAGGATGTAAGAGCCCAGGGAAAGAAAGATGAGCTGAGCCTTGTGGCTCTCCACTGCCTGGATGCTGCCTGTCTGACCCAATGACCCCAATGACCACTTCAGACATGTCTGAAGAGCTCAGTGAGAAGCATCCAGCACTGAGGGCAAGCAGGTTTTCTTACCCTTCCCGTCAGCGAGAGCTGAAGGTCGCCCCATTATCTCATCCTCGGTGGCATTCAGGTTCTGGATCAGAAAGTATGTGGTCATTTTTCCTTTCCCCTTCACTTCTATCTCTCCTCTCCTGACAATTTCAAACCCTTTGTTTTCCAGGGCTCTAGACAGAGAAAACCAAATGTGTCAGGTATCAAAGACCACAGACAAGTCCTGGACCTACTGCAGAGGAGGGAGGATCTGAGGTGACACCTGTGGGGACATCAGGGTGAGGGACCCAATGGGAAAGGAGGGAGGCATGAAGGACCAGTGTAATGAGCAAGGTGCCAAAGGCTGGGAGTGGCCACAGGGACCCACAGACCTGTCTCTACCCTGCCCCTTGATTTTTACTCTCCAGTGTCCTAGTTTTATTCAAGATCCAGCTCAGGCATCTCCATAAAGCCTCCCCTTTCTGGATACTGACCCCTCCCAACTTCCTATATCCTACTCTCTAATTCTTCTGGTGGGGGAGAATGGTTAGAGCGGGAGTCTGAACTCCGCCCAGCTTTTCCTGGCCTTCTCAGAGGCAAACCCTTTTGTTGTTGTTGTTTGGTTGGTTGAGTTTTTCTTTTACTTACTCTCAGATTTCTTTCTTTTGCTCATTTTTTATTGAAAATAAATTTTCATATACTATAGTTTGATCAAGGTTTTCTCTCCCTTATCTCCTACAAAATCCTTCCCACCATCCAACTCCATGCTTTTCTCTCTCTCTCTCTCTCAAACAAAAACAAAAAGCAAAAACAAAAACAAAACAACAACAAAAAAACTCCACTGGAATTTTAAAAAAAAAAATGTGTTTCATGTAAATAAGAGTAACAGTGGCTTTTCTTCATGGAGCTATTCAAGAGCAAAGCAGTTAACCAGTGAGAACTTAAATATAAATGTGGCTAATCCTAACTGTTCAAGAGGCAGGGTTGGGCTTATATACATCTTTACATTTGTTCTACTTCAAGAACAACTATGAATTCTCTTTCTTCCTTTGTTAAACCAAGCCAATAAGATTTTTCTGTGAAAGAGCAGGGAGTGACTGCTTCAGGCACCATGAACCCCAATCTCTGTCATGATTGCCTGCCTCTTCCACTCACAGAGAGATCAGCTATAGACAATATATAGATAAAGGCATAGCTCTTGTATCACAGAAATCTCACTGCTAAACTCTAGCTTCTCTTTGGGGTCACACACACACACACACACACACACACACACACACAGACACACACAGTCGCTCCTCTATCCAGCTCAGCACAGGTTATTTTCCCATAGTCCCACTGTCTTGTCCCAGTAAAAAATATTTTTTAACAAATTAGATTTAGCCTGGGGTATAATAGGATTGAAAACAAGTTGTGGTAGAAGGTCTGTAATACAATATTTCCTGCAGCACTGGAGAAGCAGCAGCCCCTTCCTTTCTTGTCCTTCCTCATGCTGCTGGGCAGTAGCATGGCTCTGGGAAGCTGGCAGGCCAACGAAGGCCTGAGGAATGAATGGCTAACCAACCTGTGGGCTGTGGGGCTCAGATGCACTTTGTTGGGAAGCCCGTGACTTTCCATCCTAGAGGCTGTGTTTACGGTGTCGCCAAACAAGCAGTACCGAGGCATCTTGTCTCCCACAACACCTGCTAAGACAGGTCCAGTATGGATTCCCACTCTGATCTGTATAGAGAGAACTTTACTGAAAAGAGAGCTCTTGCCTTTGCTTTGAAGGAACAATTCAGATCAAATGAAAATACACACATTAAAGCGGTCCGCTCTGTGAGGTTTGACAAGTGCACATGTCACTGTGACCATTTCTAAAGTGAAATGAAGAATAGTCCATTACTCTACGAAGTTATCTCCTGCCCGTTTCTAGTTCACTTCCCCCAACCAGCTACAAGCATAATTAAAGCATTCCTTCCAGAGGGAGACTGGAAGCCTGTGAATCTCAGAAAGCCAATGCAGCAATGAAGGATGGGGACTCTCAGAAAGCCCTGAGGTTCACAGGTTCCCCTAAAGGCTGTAAAAGTAGTGATGCCTGTAGGAAAGGGAGACTGTCAAGGCAGGAGCTGCCTGAAAACAATGCCAGAGTCGGGGTCTAGGGGGGCAGCTTCCATGAGCTGCCACTAATGCTTGGGTAGGCACCATAGTGTTACAGCTGCATTTGATGCTCCTGCAAGTAACCCCAATATACTCACTGGCTCACAAAGCTAGTCTTAGGTCAACTGCTCCTTTGGTCTGTTACTGGTGTCCCACATGAGATCAATATTTGTTTATGTCTCTCAGGAAAAGTCCCACAACCCCACCCTCCTTCCAAAAGAGATCATGGATTTTTTATTTTATCAAAGAGTAATTTATATTTGGTTTCATTTAAACAACATTTTTTCAGATTACTTTACAGTGTCATAGTTACAATTTTTATTGCCCAATAGGAAAAATGGAAGAATTCATTCCTCCATGCTCCTCTTGTAAATATTTAGGTTATTTCTGGTCTGGATCTATGATGAGTATTGTAGCTATAAACAGTTTGTGAGATCCATTTGTGAACATGTGTTTTAATTCTTTTCAGGCAAACTAAAATGTAAATGCCTAAAAATGTAGATGCCACCTATGTCATAAAATAAATGCATGTTTAATTTTTACCTAAACCAAACATCACCAGTTTTGCCTCTCCAGGTCTTCATTTTTTATTAATAACAGTTTACACCTCAGCTGTGCTCTGAGCTGTCGGGGACATTCAAGGCAAGCATTTCCTGAGCCAGAATCTTTGTGGCTACTCAGTAAAGCCAAGTCCCCAGCTGTGATACTTGAACAAAAGAGCAAGAACCACAAATTACAAACAAGGTGTGCTCAGCACCATCCTATCACAAAGAAGATTGTCCTTGAGCCACAGGAGAATCTCAAGAGCCAACAGCCTCCTCTGGTGCCTGGGGAGGCTCTGAGCCTTCTCTGTAGCTTTCCTGCATGAGCAAGAGAGGGGAGGACTTTTGATAGATGATGCACTGTGGATGCTGCAGCACACCCCCAGGTCTGACCTGGGCAGGCTAGAACTTTCCTTTATGTGTGTGATTTTTATCTTAAATGAAGAGCCCCTTTGCTCCCTACCTGGATGGGTTCTCGGGTGACAGGATTCATCACTTCTTTTGCAGAAATTCTCATCCCCAGAGCAAAATTAGCAACTCTTTGAGCATGGCTTTCAACGGGTACTGGTACTCCACCTACCACCATGTAAGCATCACCTATTGTTTCTACCTGCAGGGGATGGGAGGACAGTGTTCAATGGGCTTCAGACACCTACAACTACCAACACAACTACAACACCAAATACCTACATGTGCCTTCCATTTCCCAGACTTTGCCAATAAGATCTTTCTAAGCTATTGATTCTTCGCTGTGGAAATAAGGAGCAGGAAGGAACACAGGACAGCCAAAAGATCTTCATGATTTTTGGTTTTGGTGTTCTTTAAGTATCAGTGATGGAACCCAGGGTCCCACATAGCTATGCAAGCACCTTACCTCTGAACCATAACCCTGACCTCCTTTCTGCTTTTAGAAAAAAATGAATCCCAGAGAAGATGAAGTTCCTGGGTGGTCATATGATGTTCTATATTAGATAATAAGTTATATGGATGAAACTCTGTTGAGCAAGAGACTAAATGCCTAGGAAAATGCCATTTGCTGCTCACAGATGCTAAAATACCATCTGAGCAGGGGTATTATGAAAGGAAGGATTCCTAAACCACTTCTCTCAGTCCCTGTGTGTCTTCTTTTCAGACTGGTCCAGACACAGTAAAGGAAGATGGGCTTAAGTGCTTCCTCTCTGGCCTGATTCCAGAAGCAGGCCACACCATACCCATGCACACCTGACCTTTTACACTAGCGTGCACGCATGCACACACACACACACACACACACACAGTGAGAGAGAGAGAGACAGGCAGACAGACAAACACACATGTTCTTTCTTTCACACACACACATACATGCATCCTCTCTTTCTATCTCTCTCTCACTTTCCCTCTCTCTCTCTCTCTCTCTCTCTCTCTCTCTCTCTCTCTCTCTCTCTCTCTCTCTCTCTCTCTCTCACACACACACACACACACACACACACACACACACACTTACTTTGTAGACCTCATGGACATTGGTTAACCTGTCAAACTTGGAGTACATTGAGTTCAGCATATTCACTATTTGGATAGGTTCACAAGCCGCACAGATGTTGGTGAATGTCACTACATCACTGAAAAGGATTGTACAAGTCTCGAATTCTCCTGCAACAGAAACTATGTCAGTGGTAGCCAAGGATAGAGAATAAGTCTATGAATTTTGATTTTGGTGCCTTCTGAAGTTCCAAGCCTGCCTATGCTGGCTGCCATTCACGGCTCCCCATGTAGTCAACAGATATGAGCTCTTATGTTGAGTTCCTGGTGTAAGCAAGCCATCATCCCACAAGAATCATAGCCCATGAAATAGGCGAAAGGAACTCCAGGCCTCAGGGAGCTCCTGGGCTAGTGATGGAGGCAGCCAGGTGAGTACACAAATGCTCCCACTGAGGAATGCCAGGCGCTGTGGGCTAAGAGAAATGGCCCCTAGGAAGGTACACTTGCTTTGGTCCAAAAGCAGACCTTGAACTTCAGGAATGCCCATGCTGGGTCTGAAGGAGTCTGCCTGGGTAAATGGCATGGCTGCCACATTCTCTTATTTCTTTCCTTTTCTAGCATGGTCCCTAATTACACTCATTTCTACCTGGCAGACAAAGGTTCTGGTAAACTAATCTTCATTTTAATCCCTAGCATACCCTACAAATGGGGCCCTGCTATCTGTCTCAGCGACTCCCGGCTTGCTCTAATCCAGCCCACAGTCTTTCTTGGGAGTGCCTCAGGCCTTGGGGCCTGCACTTCTGCTGTCTCTTTGCCTGAGGCACATTTCTCATCTCAGTAGGAACTAAGAGGGGAGACTGTCTGTACTGATACCTGCTGCATGCTAGTGTGCAGAGCAGGACTCGGCATGGATAGATGCTCAAGAACTATGTGCTAAGTGGACAGCTGAAACCCAGAATGTAGTGGGTGCCTTCCGCATTGTTTATCCCTCTGCACTGATCTCTGTCACATGACTACCATTCCTGCTTCCACTTTCTCAGCCTTTTCATCTTGGTTTATTTTTTTAAATTGTTTTTATTCTACATTACAGCCATGTTCTAAATGGAAAGTAAGTTGTTTTCTTTTTTTATACAATATATTCTGACTATGGTTTCCTCTCATCTCCTCCCAGATCCTCCTCACCTCCCCAGCCATCCCAGGTGACTCCAGCTGTGTCAACTTGACAAAACTTATCAGATAGTCTTACATCATTCATAGAACCCGTGATTAGCTATTACCCACAGTTCCATAGGTTTCAGACCTATATAGCTCTATGCTAGAACTTTCCCTTAAGTTCTGCCTACAATTCCTACCATGTACTGCTCTTGTTATGACAAGGTCTGCAGATATCTCACACTCGACACTTCTGTACTGACCTGATTGACATTGCCTCGTGTATGTGTGCGTGTGTGTGTGTGTGTGTGTGCTTGTGCGCTCAAGGATGTGTGTGCATACGTGCATGTGCACATGTGTGCTGTGTGCACTGTGTGTATGTGTACATGTGTGTGTGTGCAGGTGTGCATGTGTGCATACATGCATGTGTATCTGTGCATGTGCACATGTGTGTTGTATGCAGTGTGTGTGTATGTGTGTGTGCACATGTGTGTGTGTGTGTGCATGTGTGTGCGAGTGCATCGGTGTGCATGTGAATGTACATATATACCTTGCATATACATGAAAGTTCAGGTGCATGAGCCCACAGACCAGAAGAAAGAGTTGGGCATCTTCCTGTACTTCTCTCTGACTTACTGCCTTGAAGCAAGGTCTCTTACTGCTCTAGAAGTTCACCTTTTTCTAGCCTGGCTGGCCAGTGAGCTCTTGCATCTACCTGTCTCTGACTCCCCCAAAGTCAGTGCTGTGGTTATTGGTACATATAGCTTTTTATGTGGATGCTCAGGATTTGAACTCAGTTTCTCTCACTATATGGCTCAGTTTTCTTTCACGTTCTTCTGTGTGGTCATAGAGCACGGTTTATGTGAGTAATGGGATCTGAACTTGGGTCCTCATGTTTACAGAGCAAGTGCTCTTACCCTGAGCCGTTTTCCCAACCCTCTACTCCATCTTGAGATAAATCATCACAAGTTTCTAGACTAGCAACCTCAGAGTCCTCACCACCAATCTTCCCTACTACATGAGGATGAAACCTTGCTGCTCCCCCTCACAGAGTCTTAGCACAGGCCTTTATCACCAACTGCTGTGTGACGAGCACCCAGTGTTCCCTCCTCTACACTACAAAACAGTCAAAACTGGCATATGTGGAACTAGTCCTGCCACTTCTGCTGTAAGCAAAATGAACTTGGGAACAGGGACATGGCTCAGAGGGTAAGATTACTTACTGGGTTTACCTATAGCCTCAGGACTGGGGTTAGGGGAAGCAGAGACAGGTAGATGCAAGAGCTCACTGACCAGCCAGCATACTTGAAAAAGTAAGCGTGAGGGCCTCAGTCCAAGTCCTCAGCACCCACATAAGAAATCTATGTACAACCATCCAAAAGCCTGAATGTGGTGAGGGTTAGATACAAGGGAAGTTCTGAGGCTCGCTGTCCTCTAGCATGACTTTGGTACCAGTGAGAGGCGTTGTCTCAATGGAATAAGATAGAGAGGAATAGACACAAACAGCTCTGACCTCCATGTGCATATAGGCACATACACCAACAAAAAACACACACATGCCTATACAACACACACTCACTTCCGTGAGTCTTCACTGTCTACAAAACGGCATACAATTTCCTTTTCTTTGAGAACCTAGAGTCATTGCTGAAGCTCTGGAGCCTGCTTGTCCATGTCCCACTCTGGAATCAATCCACACTCTACTCATACTATTTTTATTATCTCCAATATAGAGAAGAGAAAAGAAGGAGATGTGGGCTAGCCACTTAGCCCATGGTGGTGCCACTTCTAAATGAGAAAGCCAGAAATGAGCAGATCTGCCTAGGTTCAAAGTTCACACCACTTAGCATGAGCATGACCTTCCCTGCACTCCAAGGTCACCTTTTTTTTTTTTTTTTTTTTGGCTTTTCGAGACAGGGTTTCTCTGTGTAGCCCTGGCTGTTCTGGAACTCACTCTGTAGACCAGGCTGGCCTCGAACTCAGAAATCCACCTGCCTCTGCTTCCCAAGTGCTGAGATTAAAGGCGTGTGCCACCACTGCCTGGCTCAAGGTCACTTTTAAAAGGAAGAATACCATACCCGCAGCCACCTTTCTGCCCTCCTTGAGCTGGTTGGCCACATGTTCAGGCAGCATGGCATACAGCAAGGTCTCTGTCTTCTTCTTTTCGATGGCCAGGTGATTGGAAAGGACACGCAACTCCTCCTTCTTCTTCTCCAGTTGGCAAGACAGCTCCATCTCTGCCAGCCTCTGCTGGTTGAGGAGGATGAGATCCCTGGTTGTGTCGTGAGGAGCGATGTCAGAAAGATGCATCTTGCTCTCTTCTAGCTCTTGCAGGCTGCGGAGCTTTGGAGAACACATGAAGATCATGCACTTCAGAGACTCCATCCAGATCATCTGACCTGCCCGTCACAGAGAGGAATGTGACAATATGGAATGTCTCCAAGATGGAATGAGAGGCAAGCATCACCCACACCACATGCTCCAACCACACCACACGCTCCGCCCACACCACATGCCCTTTATCCACCCAATGGACAGCCTGCTCCGTTCCTTCTTAGCCATGTGTCATGAGACTCATCTACACGTCTGTCTCCACTCATCTGCCACTCTGCACAGACGCTTTTCCTATGACTGCAGTTCTGAGCTTGAGAGGCCAACCTCAGCAGCTAGGCCTTCTCTTTGCTTTGCTCTTCTACTGTCTTAGGTGTGAACCTAATGCTCCCTCTGGAAATCTTGCTTCCTGAGGCTTTCAGCCACTGATATCTCTCTGGAGTTTCCCTATTTCATTGATGTTTTTCTTCGGTCTTTGTCCATCCACACTCCTAGCACTCATGGCACTAGGTGGGTATTCTTAATGTTACAGGAGGAGGAGGGCAATACCTGCCAGTTACGAATCCTGTGACCTTCAACTTGACCTGCCTCCAAGATATATTTTTTCATACATGTGCAATAGTGGCACAAAAGTCATGGGAGGAACCAACTACTTTGTGATTAGATTTAAGGCCTGATCCCTGAAATGAAACCCACATCTGATATTGCTAAATTGGCCAACAACCTGAGACTCGATAGGTCATGGATATAATAAATACTATTATTCTGCTAAAGAAGCATGCCAATAAATGACTTCTAATGGCATAGTGCTACATTTGTCATACATACATATACATATATAATGGCACAGAGCAATTCCTCACTCAACTCACATCAAGAGAAGCTTCTTGTAGCAGGTGAGAAATTGATGCAGAAATAGACAACATGCAGAGAGTAAGTGACTTTAGATTACTCAGTGCTAAATTGGATGTTTTCATTAAATCCCTCCCTTCAAGGCTCAGGGGATGATGAGGTAGAAATACTCTAAGAGCCAGAGAGGATAGACAACTCCGTGGAAACAATGTCTTACAGACACTGCAGGACTGATACACATATGAACTCTCAGAGACTGGAAGCATTCACAGGAGCCCACATAAGTTCAAACTAGATGGGGACCCAGTGCTGAGGGGAGGAAGTGGACATAATCTAGACTGAACCAACTGATACCCACTACCAATGAAGTTGCCCTGGGTATATCAAACACTCTTCAGAATGGGATCCATGTCCAGGAATAATTGGCCAACACAAACAATTTGTGCTATTTTTGTAGACTTTTTATTTCATTTTGCTTTGTTAGGGTTATTACTTTTTTTTTTTTGTCTTGTTTGTGTTTTGCTTATTTTGGTTTCTGGTGTGGGAGTGTGTGTGTGTGTGTGTGTGTGTGTGTGTGTGTACTGCATGTGGTTTTTGGTATTTTATTTTTCCCTTTTCTTTTTGGTTGTATATTTTAAAGAAAGAGAACATGAAGTTGGGTGGGTAGGAGGCAGAGAGGATCTGAGAGGAATTGGAGAAAGAGAAAAACATGATGAAAATACATTGTATGGAAAGCAATTTCAGTAAAACAATCAGTTTACTATATGGTCTAGCAAGTCCACTTCTCTATATGCTCAAAAGAACTGAAATACAGGATTCAAGGAGACAGATATCTGTATGCCTATAGTCACAGACAGTCATAGTAGCCAGAGGAAATAAGACAATCAACAAGTCTACCAACAGATGGGTGGGTAAAGACAAGGAGGCAATGGGATATTGCTCAGCCTAAAAGAAAAAAGAAGTGAGCCAATTGCAGAACATGCCCTACAAGACTCCACTTTCCTTACTGAGTACCCAGAGCAGCCACAGTCCCAGAGATGAAGGGAGAAAGTCGGTCACTAGAGGAACAGGGAGCAACTGTTTAATAGTTGCAGAGTTTGAATTTTGCAGATATTTAAAATGTTCCAGAGATGAATAGGGTAGTTTATGTACAAACACTCTTAATATGAATCATGTATAGAGTAGTTTAAAATAGGGAAAAACTTCTATCATAATTCAAACAAAACCAAACTGTGTTTCCTACCAGTAGGTCAGATGAGTTTGTTGCTTTAGAAAGGATAGACATTAAATTAATATAATATTATCTCTCATGTAACAGTGAGCAGAATTTTATACCTATAGGATTTATAACTTCAACTGTACATTTTAGTATGCAGTATAATCATATCATATACTGTTGGAATATATATATGTTTGCATATAATATGCTTATGTGGATATATATACATTTGTTATTTAGTCCATTTATATCTAAGCCATCAGTGATTAAAAATATAAAACGTCATTTACTAATCAGGTCAAGTATAAATACCAGCGGGGAAAAGCGCCACTTGTCCTCAATATTGTCCATCCCCTGGCTTGGGAGAAGTTGAAAAGCTGTCTCCCCATTCTGGCTGACCTAACAGGGAGAAAGGAACAGCATGGGCTCTTACCCCGGAGTTTGAGTGTTGGCTGGCTCTTCCATGCTTTGGGCATCATCTCTCTTCGTGTCTTCAAGACAAACTGACTGTTAATGAACTTGCAGATGCTAGAGATGTCGAAAGTAACTTGAGGGTGGATGATGGAGAAATACTCATCTAGTCCAAACTTCTGGGTTAAGATTCCAGGGACATACTTCTGAATATTCACTCCAGCTTGCTTGACCCTTAGCTATCCACAGAGGACACATGTCAGTCTGGAGAACAGGAAATGACTTCTACCATTAGCTTTCCCTTAGATATGACATCTTGGCTCTGCTTTGAGACTCACTGGGATGAAGGAGGGCCGGTAATGGAATAAACCCAACAGAACTATAATTTAATGTCAGCGGCAGTCAGATCTGCAGCTGACCTTGGCAGAGGCATGGATTAGCTTGGGGGTGCTCAGTAGTTACCAAGGCCAATAGTTCTTCATTGTATGCTCTCTCTTTCCCTCATACCTCCCACCCCTATATAACCCCTGGCCCCTGTCATAAACTAACAAGTTCTGGACCTATTACCAGTTCATCCAGGGACCAGGGCAATGTTTCTCTGCCCTCTCCAGAGAATGCCCAAAAGGAAGTGTGGAATGGGGACCTTCCAAGACGTCACATGTCTAATACCAGCATAGTGCCTCGTGGCCTTTATTAATCATAAGAACTCAGGTAAGCTACAGAAATAAACCTCCTGTATCATTCTATTTCTGTTATTCTATACCCAAAAGCTGAAAGGGGAGCATTTAGAGCATGTTGAATTAAAAACATTAATGGCACAAATAATAGTCTTGTGGGATTGGAGAAGAGCTGGCATTCATTGCCAACTTACAATTCTGTTTCCCACCTAGGGGTGTTTATTTACCACTGTGGTACCATCACTTCTCTGAGGGAAGATCCTATCCTGAGGTAGGTACCCATCATAGAGTTCATGCTGCAGTTAGCTGGCAGTGATATGCGTGAGAGTTCCAATAAACACTAGAGAAATTCATAGTGGCTGAACATTTTAACTGGTACTTTTGACTGAATTCATTTAGCCTACTTGCCCTTTAAGTGATTTTTTTTAAAAGTCAGCTCAGTGCATGTGTCTATATCATCTATATCTACATCTTCTTCGCCTTGTCTCTCTCTACGTAGCCCACGCTGATGGTGCGGTGAACTTAACGCTTGCCTCCTGAGTGCTAGCATTATGGATGCAAGCTATCACACACAAGCTCTAGAAAAAAAAAATACTTTTATTCTGGGAAATTGACAGCAATCAAATTTAAATGATCATTCTCACAGCCTTCCCCACCCCCCAACACAGCAGGAAGCTCTCCTAAGATGCTAGAAATGAAGCATGGTGGGATGAGAATCTGCTGCAGTCACAGGGCGTGGTAGGTCACTTTTAAGATCATGGGTATAGGCTTTCTAGAGTGAATTTCAAAGTCTTCCTTCAACTTTTCTTTCTGATCATAAACTTTTCCATTTATTCATTGGTTCAACTCCCTTGCCATGTTTACCTTAAGAAGATTATGAATTCCAGAAGAGTCTACAACATAAAGTAAAGTCAGGGGACCCTCCAGGGTAAAGTCTAGTCTTTTAAGCTCTGTGAACTCAGGGATCTAAGACCTTATTGCCATAATGGTGGTGAACCGGACTCCCCAATCCTGATTATCCCCTATACCAAGCTTCTGAGGGAAAGGGTCTCTTACTGCTTCATCAAAGACAATGTGGAAAGGAAAAGCATTGCAGAACACCTCCTCTTCAATCCACAGTCTCTCGGGGTAGACAGGCTGGAAGGTGTCCCTGAGGGGATCTGGGCACAGAGAAAGAAAGCCCTAATGAGCGGCCCTCACAGAGCTGCTTGGACAGGGTTAGAATCTTAAGTGTGTCACAGGCTAAGTGTGATTCCCACTCTTTAGCACAGGCTCCCTCAGCTTCTCCAGATGGCCACCGCAATTATTGTCCAAATTAAAACAAACAGAAAATTTGCCACCAGGTTGAGAAGCCCTCCTGCCCCCTGCCAAGTTTCTGCCCGCTGCTGAAGAGTTAGTTTCTGGGCCAATTGAGTATGTCTCACCATGAAAACAGAGCTGGCATTGAAACGGTGACAAGCGGACAATGAGCCAGAAGAGGAGCGAGTGCATGCTGGGCCCGGCATCAGGGACATTTGCAACGGAGCTTTATAGACTGACAGTCTAGGGTGGCACGTGAAAATTTAACCAACAGTCCCATTTGGCAGGGGTTGCAGATTCTCAATGGAACCTTTTTGATATGAAAATCTCCTAGACAAAGGATGTCAATTGTGTTTGCTACAGCTTGAAGGACTCAGAATGCAGCTCTTTGAGCCCTGCAGACCTTCACCCAGATGCCTGTCATTTGACCTATCAGGCCATGACAAGGAACATCTAGCTCCCTCCTTCCACTGGGTCAGAGCTCTGACTCAGACTTGAGAGTTAGGTGCTGGCTGGTAGGCCAGCTCAGTGCCCAAAGACTGGGTATGACGAGCTTACCACCTTTACTTTGTGAGTGGAAAGCTTCTCAGAGACAGAGACAGGAATGCACTTTCTTGGTTCTTGCCCTCTGTCCTTTGTACCGCTGGCTAGCTGTGGTTAGCCACTGATTTCCAGTCCAGAAACACACCCCAGTCAAGGTCTGGGTCCAGAAGCAATGCAGAATTCACTGTGCCCAGTATGTCTGTGCCCAGTCTCTGCATTGCAGTCCGTATCTGGGACTGAGTCCAAGCTAGTGGCTTTCCTGATTAGAGATGACAGTGTTTCCATGTCACCCAGCACAAACAAAAGAGCTGATCTGTGGCAAGTTAGAAGCTGATTTTTAAAGTTAAGACCACAGATGTCAAATCCAAGCTCTACAGGAATCAGCGGCTTTGAAACTCCAGGAAGCTTTGTCTTGTTGGTGTATGGGGCTCCTCCCCTGCAAACCAGGCAGTTGCCCCATCTAAGAGCTGGAGCCAGCAGAGAAGCCTGCTTACCTTTTCCAAACAGGACTGATGCCTTCACAACAGCTGAGTGAGATTTCTCCGCTGGGCAAAGAGGGATGTTTAAATATCTCTCCTTCATCCTAAGGAGTGTTCCCTGGAGAGCCTGCAGACAGAAGGAAATGAAGCACAGGTACCTGGTCACAGGCCTGGAGACGAACAAGCCCTGTCTGCTGCTACTGAGCCTATCTCTATATACTGAAGCATGATGGTGGCTGGAGGGATAGTGTGAGTACTTACCAGGTCAGTTCCATCAAGAGCCTGGAGCTCTAAGGTGTACTCACTTTAGACCCTCACACCATTTTTCTACCAAAGGCAGCTAGATGTTTTCTGCAAGATCTCCTGGGAATCCTTAGAGGCTCATGCTTTTCTATGTGTTGATGTGAGACTAGGGCTTTAGTCCCAGGGCTAAATAGAAAATGTGGAGGAAGCAGGTGGAAGGGTGCTCACTGCAGTCTTCCTTTACAGTAGCAAAAGATTTGTAGCAACTGAAGATGCACAGGAGTGCACTAGTTAACTATGACAGGAAACATTTGGCAGAGGGAAGATGCTCATACACAAAATGAGCATCCTCTTGACACAGGAAGTGTCTCTCCCCAGACAAAAAGTACATGGCTCTTGGTGGACCATGAGCTGATCGCACAATACACATAACCCCTAGATCAATGAGTAACTCTCAACTTGGGCCAAGTGAGTATGCAGGGGGTTTGTGGACTTTTTAATAGTTCAGACTGTGATATATTAAAAAAATGACCAGTTCCAAAAAAGATGATCTTGGTGTCTATCCAGTTCCCAAAATCTACTGGATGAGCAGCATGTCAATCAATATTCCTCTCTTGAAACCCCTTTCATATCTCAGAAATTCTTTGTTTCCTTCTTCTCGGATGGGAGACAGCAAACTCACAAGCTATTGGCTCAGAGTGGCTTTGGTGGCTGTCATTTGTCTGGGACCACTCTCCCTGGGGTTGAATACGCTCCCAGTGAGCATACACTAACAGCTTTGCACACTGTAAGGTATAACCCCACCCCAGGCCTTCAGGAATCCCATGCTGTATGTTGGAACAGGCTACATGGATTCAGCAAGATTTTAACTTAACACATGTAGCATCTAAACTGGCAACGGTCACCTTATAAGCTGTAGCTAAGGTGGCCAAGGATAGGCTCTTGTCTGCCCACTAGGCCTGTGACTGGTTCCACTTACTATGTGGGCACTGTGGAGCGGATAGGTCCACTCACAGCAAGAGGATGAAGGCATAATATACCAGTTTCCAACTAAAAATCCTTTACCATGTTTTGTTGTTGAGGTTTCAAGATAAAGTTCTCTATCCCAAACTGGCCTCAAAATAATAGCAATCCTCCTGCGTCAGCATCCCAAATGCATTATAGGTATAAACTGCCATACCCAGCTTTGTTATTGCTATACATGAACATTTTACAGGATCAAATACACCCTAGAACGTCTACATTAAGTTACCCTTGATTTTTTGATTCTCAGCTAGGAGTGTTTTTTTGTTTGTTTTTGTTTTTGTTTTTGTTTTTTTACCCTGGGGACATTGGCAATGCCTGGAAACACTTTTTTATTGCCACAACTAAGAGGTAAGGTTCTAGTCACACTGGATATCTGTCTTAGATAGAGAGATGTCTGTGCTGTGGTGAAGGATCTTACAGCACAAAGTGCAGCCCATCACATCCCAGAATAACCTGGTCCTTGGAGTCAATAAAGCCAGGCCTGGGAAAGCTTGCCTTGAGTTCCACTATTCAAGAGTTAGGGAACTGTGCCCTCTGGAGACAAAGCACGTTCAGTACCTCCTGGTCTGCCTGGATGTCCTCACTGTCTTGTGGCCAGTTTGCCTTTGCCCCTCTTATCTGTCTTCGAGCCTTCTGCACAACCAGAAACACGACATGTTCTTTCTTCCCTGTCCTTTCCACCTCTTCGTTCATATTGAGGATACTCATGGCCACATCAGTGTCAAAGAAGTCCTTGGCCACAGCTTCAATAATGCCTGCAGCAGAATGACACCCGTGGTGAGGAACGGCAGAAGCCTGCACACTGGCAAAAAGCACCACAATATCTGGTGGTACAACTTGGTGAGTATCCTTCAGTTTACCAAGCCTGAGCCCATGCCTTACCTCGTGATAGGTATTCTAGGAAGGCTCAGGGGCAAGAGCATTCAGAGATTTAACTTTTGTGAGTTTGAATACCAAATATGTCCCCATCATTATACTTTCTACTTCAACTTCTATTCAGGTTTTTTTTTTTTTTTTCAGGAAGACACCTAACTCATTAAGCAAACTCTGTACATGATGGAAGCAAAATTCCACTGGAAATGCATTACAAAGATTGTGTGTTCAAAACTGTTATCTTGGGAATCCATCTTTGGGGGTAAAATTCAAAATATGGAGAGAGCAATCATGAAGTTACCCATCAACAACAGTATCTACATTACCAAAGGATCAGCAACATCTACAAACAGAGTAGCAGGGGTTTAAGGTGAGTATGAAATATCCAACCACCCAGGTAGGGTTTTAGGGCTGGATATGTACCTCCACGGAGGAGTATGTGGACTTAGAATACAGAAGTAATTCTGTTTGAAGTAAAATAACAAAAGTAGAGTACATACCAAGACTTTTCTACAAAGCTGATTTAAAAAAAAAGAGAGAGAGAGAGAGAAAGGTCAATAGATACAAAAATCTCCACAGAGTCATCATAGCTATGCAACCAACTGTGCAGACCGTTAAAGTACATGTCTCACTCTGGACATGTTTCTGTTCCAGAAATTCTAAAAATTCTCCACATCATTCAGATCATGACGACAAGGAAGCCAGTCACTACAGGTGGTGGAGTACCCTGCTCACAGTGGAGGTATGGCCACCCTAGAGAGCTATGGGATGGGCTAATCCATTTCCTACCTGGTACAATGTGACACAGACCATGTCTGTCTGAGTAGTAATGGAGAAGCATTGCCCCGTCAGCTCCTCCCTCCACTCGAAACGATGGTGCATTCATTTCCTAATTAATAGACATAGAATATTTCCCCACAGGGAACACACATTGTTTATATTATGGTTTTTATAGGCTCATAGTATATATTTATTTTTCTAGGTTAACATACGAAGTAGTGGATTCGACCACAGCATCTTTATACATCATATTTTACTCCTATTGAGTCTCTTCCTAGACTGGCCCTCCACCCCCTCCAGCTGGCTCCCTTGGCTTCATTATCACATGTATTCTATCACCTCTACTTCCCACTTCCCTAAGATTTCTCATTCCTTTCATGATCTCGTTTTCTATTCTGTGATGCCAACACATACATATTAGCATATGTACATATATGTACATAATATTTGAATGTGTGTGTGTGTGTGTGTGTGTGTGTGTGTGTTCCTGGTGCCTGTGAAAGTCAGAGAGAGTATTGAATCCTCTGGAACTGGAGTTACAAATGGTTGTGAACTGCCATGGAGGTGCAGAGAACTGAGCCTGGGTCCTATGAAAGAGCAGTAAGCTCATTTTTGAGACAGGATCTCACTGTGTAGCCATGCTGGTCTATAGCACACTGTATAGATCAAGCTGACCTCAAACTCACAGAAATCTGTCCACCTCTGCCTTTTGAATGCTGGGACTAAAGGAGTGTATCACCACACTTGGTCTATAAATACATAATTTTAAATACGTGTTCTGTATGTGGGAAAATACACATAGTATTTGTCCTTCTGAGTCTGGTTTATTTCACTTGACATAATTGTTTCCAGGTGCATTCATTTTCCTGAAAACATCATTTTATTTTTCTATGTAGCTTCATAAAACTGAATTGTGTACATGTATCATATTTTCTTTATCCATTGATGGGCATCTAGGTTGGTTTCATTTCCTGGCTGTTTAAATAATGCAGCAATAACCATGGATAAGAAAGTGTCTTTCTGGGTGGATATTAGCCCAGAAGTTCAGAATACCCAAGATACAATCCACAAACCACAAGAAATGCAAGAAGAAGGAAGACCAAAGTATGGATATTTCAATCCTTCTTAGAAGAGGGAACAGCTACCTCCAGGGAGTGCCTTAACCCAGAGACTCGGGTGAGAGCCGCCATTTTCTCTCAGGTGACTTTGTAAGACCAGAGCAGCCAGCCTGGAGGCACGGGCCCCATGAGTCCCAGGGGAGCTGCAGGGCGGCAGGGACAGGATCCTCTCAGCTTCCGAATGACAGAGGTGGATCAGCTTCCTTCTCTGCCCCTTCCCTGCAAGTGGAGGGCCTACCTCCAGGGAGCGCCTTAACCCAGAGACTCAGGTGAGAGCTGCCATTTTCTCTCCGGTGAGTTTCTAAGACCAGAGCAGCCAACCAGGAGGCACAGGCACCACGAGTTGCAGGGGACTTGCAGGGCGGCAGGGACAGGACAAGCTCTAGTCAGAGACACTAAGAACATCTAACACCAAAAATCAAGAGATGGCGAAAGGCAAATGCAAGAGTCCTACCAATAGAAACCAAGACTACTTGGCTTCATCAGAACCTAATACTCCCACTGCAGCAAGTCCTGTATATCCCAAAACACTGGAAAAGCAAGAATTGGATCTAAAATCATATCTCACAATGCTGATAGAGGAACTTAAGAAGGACATGAATAACTCCCTTAAAGATATACAGTAGAATACAGGTAAAGAGGTACAAGCCCTTAAAGAGGAAACAAAAAAATCCCATAAAGAATTACAGGAGATCACAAGTAAACAAGTAAAAGCACTTAAAGAGCAAACTCCAAAATCCCTTAAGGAATTGCAGGAAAACACAAACAAACAGGTGAAGGAATTGAGTAAAGCCATCCAGGACCTAAAAATGGAAGTCAAAACAATAAAGAAATCACAAAAAGAAACAACTCTGGAATTAGAAATCTTAGGAAAGAAGTCAGGAAACATAGATGCAAGCATCACTAACAGAATACAAGAGATAGAAGAGAGAATCTCAGGGGCGGAAGATAACATAGACAACATTGAGGGAACAGTCAAAGAAAATGCAAAAAGCAAAAATACCCTAACCCAAACATCCAGGAGATCCAGGACACAATGAGAAGACCAAATCTAAGGATAATAGGTATAGAAGAGAGTGAAGACCTCCAACTTAAAGGGCCAGTAAATATCTTCAACAAATTTATAGAAGAAAGCTTCCCTAACCTAAAGAAAGAGATGCCCGTGATCATATAAGAAGCCTATAGAACCCCAAATCGACTGGACTAGAAAAGAAATTCTCCTCGCCACATAATAGTCAGAGCACCAAATGCACAAAACAAAGAAAGAATACTAAAAGCAGTAAGGGAAAAA
>NW_022196915.1:49056883-49061656 GCF_008632895.1 Mastomys coucha
GATGTAGAGGCTCACAGCCATCCATTGAACTGTGCACAGGGTCCCCAATGAAGGAGTTAGAGAAAGGACCCTAGGTGCTGAAGAAAGTGTCTCTCTAGCTGACCTAGAATGGTATACCTGTGTCATGAACTACATTTTTTAAGTGGTGAGAAGCGATGGTTTGTACCCATTAGCACACAGAGAACTACAGTAGCATGTGCCCTTTACTATACAGATAGAACTACAATAGCATAGCATGTCTCAATTGCCACACACAAAGCCATGTCCCCATCATGGCTCTAGTCACATAACATGGCCATTTCATCTCCTCCTGAGGAACTTTACCCCTCACCTCACTCCCTGAACATTGGCATAACCCAGGGAAGTTAAAATGAGGTTAGTGAGAGAACCTTTGCTGAGCCTCGTGATCCTCAGCACCAGGCTGGGCTGCTTCTATCTACTCCCGAGGGTTAGCTGTGGCCATGCTTGGCCTATGTCAAAGCCATGGGAGCCTTCTCACTCCAGAAGATTGGTGGCTCAGTGACCTCATGACTAGAAAGAATCAGCTCACTTTTGTCCTCAGGGTTGGTTCCCCTTGAAAACTAGACCCTTCAAGAACATACTGGAAGAAATATTATTTGTCCAGAAATAACTGTAGAGCCCTCTTATGACAGGTGGGTTTTTTTTTTCTTTTTGAGGGTTCTCTGAGGGAATGAACAGGGAGTCCCCTATTGCTTGTTCTGCAGCAACTAAGGTCTAAGCTAGGGAAGAGGTGTAAGAGACTACTGTCCTTTATGGTTCAGAGCTGCTAGTGAAACGGATTTCTTCCTGACTTTCAAATACTTATTTTATATTTCTAAAAGTATGTTAGTGTATGTAGTGACTCAGCTTCCTCCCAGATTGAAACATTCCGTGCTTCAGGGAACCTTTTAAACATAGCATGTTAACAGTTTTACCATCATAAGTAATTAAGGAGGCAATTTAGCAAGCATAGTCCCATCTTATCCACATGACCACCCACCCAGGGTGTAGATGAACACAAAATACAGAAATAATTAAGAAAGATCTTGGTCAGTTATAAAGGGCCATAAGAACGAACTGTCCTACATAAGTTCACAAACTATTATTTATACTATGGATGAATACTGCATCCAATAACTGACCAAGTTTTGTTTTGTTTTGTTTTTGCAATAAAGCTTTTTGATGTCTAAGAACAAAGTCTAGGCATTTGAATTTCCAGTAAGTTCTACCAAGACCAGCCAGGCATGAACTCCAGAAGGACATATCCCAGTTGGGAATTTAGTTTCCTAACACCTCAGTCCATCACCCCATGGGTTAATCAGTGTTGGATCGCTCCCAGTTCTGACTCTTGGCCCTGCCAAGTTTTCCCCCTTTGGTACTTTCCCAACCCTAATCTGGTTGCATAAGCTATTATCAGCTCTACCCAGGCCAGGAGACCTGAAGAGAAATTTGAAAATCCACCCCAACCTGCTTTTCAGCCCTTGTCCTATTGTGTTTGGCTTCTCAGATTTATTCCAAGTCTGCATCTACCCTTGAGAAGTGCTCCACTCCCCCACCACCCCAAGGCTAGAACTCTGACTTTTTTATGAAGGAAGCCAGTGGGTATTTGTTCTCCTGTTTTCCCCTAAGAGAACTCCTGGGCCCACCAATGCCAGCAGCCATGGATTGCAGCTCCTCTGCAGGGGAGACTGGGGAGGGCTTTCCTCTAGGACCACAAAGACAAAGTTCAGACGGCCTTACCTGATAGGACAGTGCCAGGTAACTGTGGAGGGCATCTAGGTTTTCAATAAACTCCGTGAGATTTCCTCCAAGTGTCCGCAGCATCCTGTCATAGCCGGACATCTTACAGAACTTAAAGAAGTATTCGCCAAAGAGCTTCAGAATGGCTTCCATGGATATATCTGTGGAATACATACCTACTGAGTCAGACCCCTAGAAGGTGTTGTTATCCCTTGGATGGTTTTTATCCATATGCAAATGTTCAAATCCGGCCACTGTGATACTTGATGACCTTCTAATTCTTTACTTTCATCATCAGTGACACGTCAGGAATCACCTCTCTGTAACACAACTTCATAAAAAGCCAGGGAGCATGTTAGCCATGAATCCCTCCCTTCTCTGTCACATCTAAGATAGATATTTCCCAGTGGCCCAAGAGAGAGCTGTAGAGCGCTTTTGAAACCCTCCTTTGAGCACTGATCCTGAGCCAGACTAATTCGGGGCAGGGTCTCCCACCACCTTACACACCTTCAAACAACAGCCTGCTGTGGAATCAAGGGCTGCTTCTGAGAAATGACTAACACTGCAGTGCAAAATGACTCTACCCAAAATTCTCCCATAAGAAGAGAGCACATAGCTACGATGTTGACCCCCTTCCCTCTCAGCGTCACTAGGCCTCCGTCTCCCTCCCTAAAGGGCAGTCTTCATCTGGCATTCTCCATGAGAATCTCCCTATCTCCAGGCCACCCTGACTGCTCCCCCTGAGTGTGGACTTTCTGTCTTCCTACCAGAGAATTCTTGTGAACAGCAATGGAGTCCTAGTCGGTTTTTGTTTTCCTTGTTTGCTGTTGTCTGCTTGTTTTCTTTTGTTTTGTCTTGTCTTGTTGCTAGATAACAAAGTAAGTGCCTGGTGAATTTCTGAAGTAGAGCTACAGTATGAGGTAGATTGAGACAGGCTAGGCTGACTCCATGACTGGCTTCAAATCGGCAGTTCAGGAGACTAGGCCTAAATCTCTGTTTCCCAGAACTGGGCAGGTCCAGGCCTCAGAAGCTGCCCTGACACCTGGCCTGAGGCAAGGACAATGGGTCAGCAGCAGTTTCCAGACTTCCTCAGCATCAGTCAACAGTTTCCAGCCCTCCGGGCCCCAGCAATGGTTCTGCAATGTCCTGAGAGATAGATCAACAGATAGAAGTCACCTACTCCTCCCCAAAATTCCCCTAATGTGCTTTAAATCCAGCCTGTGAGCTCACTTTGGGGTCTCTCCATCTTTGTAGATGGTAGACACCAGCATGCTGGACTTCTGCAGAAAAAAAACACTCTTTGCATTTACAAACTATTTGAGTCCAGGGTATCCTCCTTCTAAGAATCATAGACCCTTACAAGAGTATGGCCCAGTCTTCTTATTTCCCATCTCATGGTGGGTACAGAATGTATCTCTGCGATGTTATGTAATCAGTTACTCTTCTGAGAGCATGCTAGGATCTTGGGAATAGATGATCCTGTTAGTGTATCCCTCTTTGTTCAGATGAGTCATGGAAGTGAGTTGGAGACTCTTGACCGAATCCCATGTCCTCTGCACCACATCCTGCAGCCAAACAAGGTACAGGCTGCTCTCACTGTCATTGGGGACACAGGAGGAAGGCCTCACTGGTATGGCCAGCATGGAGATCCCCGAGAACATTCACTTACTTAGAGTAGGGTTCTGAGTCCTAGTGGAGCTGAAGAGCATCCCTGGGAGTCCTATCAGAGCCATAGCTCCTGACTGTATCCTTTAAGGACTCTGTTTTTCCTGATGGACCTGGAGCTCACAGTGAGGAGGGCCCTGTTCTGCAAAGCGTTTCCATGCAGAGTACTACAGACTGCCAGGGATGCAGAGTGGTCCTTACTTCTAAGCCTCTGCTCACTTAAGATGGTCAGAACAGGATGGCCTTATAGTGCAAGCCTGTATGTAACGGTAAGCTACTCAGGATGCTGAGGCAGGCGGATCACAAACGTTTGGCAAGTCTGAGCTATAGAGTCAATTCAAGGCTGGCCTGGACAATCTAGTGAGAAGCTATCTCAAAGTAGAAAAAAAAAAGGTAGAGATACAGCTCTTTGGTAGAGAGTCACTTAGCACACAAGAGCCCCCTAGGCTCAATCCCTAATAATGTGTGTGTGTGTACAAGTGCACACACATACACATGCCAGAATAGCAGGTTCCTTATAGCTCTCTGTTCATAGCCAGATCTCTGGGAAGATAACTCTTCTGGAATCTTCCACAGAAATATCAAACATATTTTGCTAAGACTACTCACTAGGTCTTCTGAGTCTAGACAAAGGTATGGATGGAAGGGAGGGAGAAAGCCAGGGCCTGTGTGAATCGTTCCTTCCAGCTGACAACAAGCTTGTCTCTGCCAGAATTCAGGAGCCACCTGCTCACTCCTAAGTAAACTGAAATACACTCTATTCAGGTCTTTTCCAACCCCGGGGAAGTATGCAGACAGGTGTAGGCTGTTAGTTTCTGTTTTCTCCAACCCCTCCCTGCTGCATGAATGCAGCTCATTCAAGCTGAGATGAAAACAGCTGTGCTATGCAGTGTGCAGCCGGGTGCTCTATGCAGGTGCATCCTGTTACCTGCCAGGAACCATGAAGCACTCTCTCTCCTTCTCCCTGGGGACCTGCTCTTTTGACTTAAAAAGCTGAAAACCTGGGGAAGGAGAAACCCACAGTGTTGGCTGGTTCAGTTCTAGCAGCTTTGTCTCTGGGTGCTTGGCACTGTTAACAGAACAGGATATCCATCTGAGGCTAGCTTCCTAAAGCCGCAACCTGGGCTTGGGTGGGAAATTGCCATCTGTGCTGGCCTTGAGCTGCTTCTGGGAATCCTAGTGCAGAATGCCAGTCTGAGAGGGGACAAAGGCCTCTTTTTAAAATCAACAGCTGTCATAGTTTTTTATACAGTTTCACCTCTGTGAATTTAGGATTCTAAGAGCCCTCTGATTCACAGGAGACCAGGGACAGATGGATAATGGGAAGAGAAGAGAGCCAGAAACACATCAGCTTTAAAACATTATTTG
>NW_022196915.1:49061865-49102041 GCF_008632895.1 Mastomys coucha
AAAAAAAAAAAAGGAGGTGTTTATCTGTATAAAATTAAACACCAGCAGTATAAACCAGGGACTTTTGAAATTAGTTACCTAAGGGACCCCAGTGGGAATGGGGGTAGAGACAAGAGTTGTAAAGGGTAGAGAGCTGAATTCTGTGGATAGCTCCAGAGCTGTGAATCATCTTACTATTTCATGTATGTAAATAAGGATAGAGGAGAATGGTGAGGAAGAAAATAAATGCAAATTAATATTCAGGAAGTAATATCAGCTCTTCAGGGGACTGAGGCAGGATGATCTCCAGTTCAGGGGTCAACTGAACAACAAATACAAAGCTAATTCAAAGCCACCCTAGTGAGAGAGCTTATGACAAAATAAAAACTAGAGAGCTTGGGATATGAATCAGTAATAGAGCATTCGCCTAATAAGTAAGGTGATCTAGGTTCAATTTCTAATATAAGAGGAGAAATAAACACATACACATACACACAGAGAGATTGTGGAGGGCAGAGACAGGAGTCACTGAGGCTTACTGGTCACCAGTCTAGCTCAAGGTTCACTGGAAGACCGTCTTAAAAAGAATAAAACATGGGTGAGCAAGACAGCTCACTGGGTAAAGTTGCTTTCCAAGAACACTATCACCTGAGTTTGGTAAGGACCTGCATGGTGGAAGAAAAGAACAGACTCCCATAAGTTGTCCTCTGACCCCTTAACACACAAGTCATGGCAGGTTCACACACTTAATATAAATAAATGAATGTACAACATTAAAAATACACAAAAAGAAGACAGAGAAAGATAGAGCAGTACATTCTCACACACAATCCACACATATACACCACATTCATATACATACAAAGATACGACATAAGACCATGAAGCGCATCATACATAATAAATAACTAGATAGTAGAGGACAAATCAATAATGGCTAGATAGATGATAGATAGATAGATAGATAGATAGAGAGATGATTGGCAGATGATAGATGATTAATAGATGATGGATAGATAGATAGATAGATAGATAGATAGATAGATAGATAGACAGATAGATAGATGATTGGCAGATGATAGATGATTAATAGATGAATAGATAGATAGATGATAGATGGTAGATAGATAGATGATTATTAGATAGATGGTAGGTAAATGGTTGATAGATGATGAATAGATGGATGATAGGTAGAGGTGGAGAAGAAGAATCCATTCTGCCAAGTACCTACTTTGCTTCACTATTTGACTTGATTTCTAAGACAGTCTCTGATATCACAGGTGTCACTGCTGTCTTACCAAAGAGGATGACATGAGGTTCATCCTTAGGAGACATAAAGCTGAAGGCTAGCCCACCTCTGTCTGACTCCTAAATACACACTGTCCTCCAGCCTGAGAGATTCTGCTCTGGTCTTGGCATGTTGAGACCTTAGTTTAGGTCTCCATTTTCTGTTGGCTGTGTATCCCAGCCTGCATGTCTGGCTTCTGGCTTTGTACATTTTTAGTCTTAGGTTTTCCATTGGTACTCTTATTTTGAAGTAAGTTCAGGGAAGGGCTGTTGACATTTGCTGGTGGCTCACTGTTGAAATGCATTTGACTCTGGATTTCTTAGCAGGCAATGTCTAGATAGGCATAGCTGTGCCAAGTGCCTGGTGGGGGTTGTTTTTGGTGTCTTTACTTCAGGTCACTAATAATTATGTACTAATAACCTAAGTAGGCACTTACTTTTACACAGAAAGATTACTTGTCCCATGCTCAACCTGCCATCTGGTCCCATCCTGACTATGCTAATTAGAAAGCAGAGTTATGTAGTACACAGAATTGTGGAAGAGTCCCCAAAATCACTTTAAACAGGGAGGGGGATGACTTCCTAGAGGCCACTTGGAAGGCACAGCACTGGCTTCTTGTTGATGAAACATGTTTTTCCCTTTGTCAAAGGATGGAGCCAGTCTCAACTGACCAGCATAATTTATTAAACATGAAAATGCATGTCCTGGCTGGGCCTCCCTCTCTCTGACTCATGGCAGTTGTACAAATACAGCGAAATTGCAAGCTTCCCACAACACCATGACTCCAATCACTTGTGTTTGTTTTGGAGAGGAAGAGAGGGAGAGAGAGAAAGAGGGAGAAAAGGAGAGACAGAGAGGAAGAGAGAGTAGGGTATGTGTTGTGGATTTGACCTAATGCTTGTATTATGTTAATTGGGTCCCCAAAATTGCACGAGAATCCACACATCCACAAGATGCTGAGGTCCCTGCCTCCAGTTGGGTTTGATTGGTAAATAAAGTTGCCAGAGGCTAATGGTTGGGCAGGAGACAGAGGCTGGACTTTTAGATGGCCAGGCAAGAGACTGAGGGAAGAGGAAGGAGATAGCCACTATGCCAGAGAGGAAGAAGGATACACCAGGCCTGAGAGGTGCAGAAGAGAGAGCATAGCCATCATGTTAAAATTGGGGATGGTGGTCCAAGAAGTCTGCAGGTCTGGGTCTGGGACAACCAAGATGGAGTATAGGTTTTAGTAAGTCATAATTCAGGAATGTCGGAGCGGAGTGTGTTGGCCATGTGGAGGCTTAGAACTATTGAGCTGTTTTAGGTATATTAAAACAAAAGGTTTTGTGTGTGTATATGTGTGTGTGTGTGTGTGTGTGTGTGTGTGTGTGTGTGTGTATGTGTGTATGTGTGTGTATTTCATTCAGGAACCCAGAACATTGGGAGCAGAAAGCAAAGAAGGTGCTACAACCACAGGGACCATTTCAGTAGAGTGATTTGGGTTCAGCAACAGGTATACACGTATCTGGAGGTACATGCACCCATGCATATGAAGGCAAGAGGTCTCTCATTAAACCTGGATCTCTTTGATCAGGCCAGATAGGCTGGTCAGTGAGGCCCTAGGATCTGACTGTTTCAACGTCTCTCTATCCCAGCACTGGGATTATAGCCTCATGTGGTCATGCCAGCCTTTACTAAAGTTCCAGGGATCTGAATTCAAGTGTTCACCTTTGTATAGAAAGTACTTTACTCCCCAACCCATCATGTGGATTGAGATTTCACAATCCCAATGTTTTATTTGTGTAATGTACCTGACACGGTTATCTTTCTTTTGAAATATGACCTAAAGGATTTTCTAGCGATAACAAAAAGAAAAAAATGTCTGTTAGTTCGAAGTGAGTCAGAAGGAAATCATTGTGGTAGAGGGAAAGGAGGCCTTGGGTTGGAAGGAGCATAGTCATGCCCACACATGGGCCTACAAACTTGTTGCTGCCTCTAAATGTGTTGCTTGGGTTGGAAACAGGGCCAGGACAGATGTGTGATGGCATCTCCTGCTGAAACTGCCACCACATTGAAGAGTGTTGTATTGCATCGTTACCAAAACTTCATGGGCCAACTGATCTACAGCATCATCACTGAAAAATACACAGGCCAAGTGATCTGCAGTGTGGTTACCAAATTCATAGGGCAAATGTTCTACATCATTCTGAAGATCTACATAGTTGTTAGAGTTTCTGTCTATGAGGGCATTGTGTAACAACATGGTACAACAATGCCTTAAACCACAGAACTTTATCCCTGCTCTGCCCTCATGTGAAAGAAGAGACAGGATAAGCCTCTAGTGTCAATTCTTTGTGGGACACTTTGCATCTAAATCTAGTTTGCTTGTTTTTTCAAATACTATCCCCCTGGCAGCCAACACCTCAAGACATGACACAGTTCAATCCATAGCAGCTCTTAGCTCAAAATTGTAGAGAGACAGACAGACAGACAGACAGACAGGTAGGTAGGTAGGTAGATATCCTTCAAAAACAGGATATTTGTTGGTGATCCATTCTCTGAACTATGAAATGACAGACTTTTTTTCTAAAAGGTACTTGTGGAACACTTTAAGCATCACAATCTGTATAGGTTCCATTGGGCCAACTCCATTTTAACAATATACCACAAAAGACATACAGACAACATGTAAACAAATGGGCATGGCTATGTTTTAATAAAACTTTATTTACAAAACCAGATAGGGTCCCAGATTTGGCCTGCAAGCTACATTGCAGACAGTTTACTGACCACTGGCCAGAGGACGCAGAGCATTATTATTAATTTTACCTGTAGGCAGCCGCTCGGACAGCAGCGATTGACGATTCTACTGCGCATGCGCCCCTCCCAAGCGGGCTCATGCAGGTGCCCCTCCCGAGCAGGCTCATACAAATTAGGTGTCTCCCGAGCGAGTGTATGCTAACCAATCATGCGCCAAACCCGAGCAGGTGCATGCTATCAAGCCCCTCCCAAGCAGGTGTATGCTAATGAGGCGATTGCCAGGGAACCAATCCAGGAGGACTTGAGAGCTTGGGCTTGAGTATAAAAGCAGCGCTAGCAAAGCAGCCGGGCCGCGCCATTCCACACCCCGCGATTCCACGCCACTCCACACCACTCCTCCAAAGCAAGAGCAGCGGCAAGAGCAGATGCAACTCCACAGGGGAAGAGCAGCGGCGACTAGCAAGAGCAGCGGCCACCGCCCGTCTCACAGAAGCGGGAAGAGCCATAACACTTAGGAACCAAAGAGAGCTGTAACACTTGGGTACCTAAAAGAGCTATAAACACAAAAGAAAACTCTTGAGTAAACCGTCGAGAGAAGTCTCAGTGTTTGGTCGTTATTGCTGCCGTCAGGGCAGCAAGGCACCGTACATTTACCCACAGCCATTTGAAGTGAACAGCAAAGCCCATCTCTAATTTTAAGAAACGTCATTCATTCATAGTGATGTAGCCCACCTTTCTTTCAGGTTCAACAACATTCAGTCCCATTTGCTGAGGCCACTAAGCATTCTGCGTGCCGCTTCAAGCTTTACACTTGCTTTGCGTTTCAACTGAGTCCTCCCCACAGCCTCCTGAGGTATTATTCTCTCCTGAGAAGAATCTCCTCTCACGGAAATTCTAGTTAAAGTCAGACAGCTGATAAGGTAGAACTGAGTCTGCCTCTTAAACTCTAGAACGCTCCTTTTAGCAGAGAACAGAAAACTAATCAAAGGCCATTTCCTCCTTGCCAGGACCCCACAAAATAAAAACCTAACAGGACAGCTTAGCTTCAGCATTCAGCCCCAGCCTTCTAATAGTTTAAGCCCTGCCAGACTCCAGCTTCTCAGGCAGGCAATAGTCACCTCTCACCACACACTTCTCACCCAGCGTTCCACGTCTTTTCCCGAGAGGATGTGACTACTTAGAGGAGAGAAGGGGCAATTGAAAATGGTTGGAAATGATTGATTCCACCCAGAGACCCCTAGCCTCCACCTGGAATCTCAGAGCTGCAGAATTGTCTTTAGAAGGGCAGCACCGGGGCTTTGCCTGGGGTATGGAGAGAGCATTGCATTAGGATCAAGAAAGGGTCTGGCTGTGGGGTGCCTAGCAACACTTGATGTATCTACAATGCAATCTCAATACCCAAGGTTCAGGAAACATCACAGAAGAGTCTAAGCCAGGGACTAGAACATATGCTTTGAGACAGTGCTCTCTGAATATGTCAGGGAGGCTGTACCCATAAAATCTCACCAAGATAGCTGGACGATGATGGCACATGCCTTTAATCCCAGCACCTGGGAGGCAGAGGCAGGCAGATTTCTGAGTTCGAGGTCAGCCTGGTCTACAGAGTGAGTTCCAGGACAGCCAGGGTTATACAGAGAAACCCTGTCTTGAAAAACAAAACAAAAACAAACAAATCTCACCAAGATGGCTGCCTAAACAATACCTGTGTAATGATAGCACCAGTTGATCTGCTAATGTGGATGGGAGAAATTTCAGAAGTCCCTACACCTTGATGAAGAGTGACAGGCAATCTGGCTACTGAGAGAGAGAGAGATAATCTGTTTTCTCCAGGATCAGTCTCTCTGCTAGGTTATCCAACTCCAAGTGGTCAGCCCTAAGCATGAGCAACACCAAATGGATTCAACAGGGTATAGATAATAATTAAAGAAGAGGCCATGAATTTAAGAGGAATTGGAAGGGATACAGAGATGGTTGGAGAGGAAATGGGTTGGAAATGATAAAGCCCTAAACAATTTAAGTATTTACAATTTTAAAATTGGTAACTAATCTAAAAAAAAAAAGGCAATAATTAGGCTGTTGATTTGGGAAAGGATATTTACACCACAATCGTGTATTTTAAATTTTTTTTTTGTTCTTTTGTGTTTTTAGATTAGCGCAGAAGATATTAGACATTGTTATAGTATTTTCTTAGGTTTTATTCCCAGTCCCACTAAGCTGGATATGATGGCTAATGCCTATAATCTTAGTACTTCAGAGGCTAACCCAGGAGGATCCCCAGGAGTTCAAGGGCAGGTCTGTTCACCAGTTCCTGTCTCTAGATTCCCGCCCAGTTTGAGTTCCTGCCTTGTCCTCCCTCCATGATGAACTGGCATCTGTAAGCCAAGCGAACCCTTCCACAAGTCTCTAGGTAAGATAACCAAGACGATGTGCTATGTGTTTATTTCAGTTCTCAGAAACACAAAACCTCGATATAGTTCAGGCTCACCTGTTTCTGATTTTTGTTGGTGATTCCATTGCTTAAACTACTCCTCCAGTGTACTGCCAAACTGCTATCTAGCGTCCTGGGCACAAGAAAGGTGTGATGTGCTGACTTAAGGCGAATGTTTGTTTTATTAGCTTCTTAAGACATAATGTTATAATGCAAATGGTTATGAATACAGTGTTTTTTATTTTAATTATGTGTATATGTGAATCCATGTGTGGCTATGAGCTCATTGTATAAGGAGGCCAAAAGAAGGTGTTAGAATACAGACACTGGTGTTAGCCCTCCAAAGCTGGAGTTATGAGTCCCTGGTGTGGGTGTGGGCGCTGAACTCAGTTCCTTAGCAAGAGCATTATGCACTCTTAATGGCCGAGCCAATGTCAATGAATTGTGTGTGTGTGTTTGTGTGTGTGTGTGTGTATGAGTGTGTGTGTGTGTGTGTTTAAACAGAAGCCCACAAAAATGACATTACACATTGATTGCTTGTCAGAGATTGTAACTAGAGACTCGTGAACTGAGCTATTTCCCCTAGGAGCCAAATATCAGCATTTACTACTTCATTGTCTACAACATCATAGTAGAGCAACTGTGAGTGAGGAGAATCAGCTGTGATCTTGTTTGTTTGTTTGTTTGTTGTTTTTGTTTTTTGCTTTTCTAGCAACCTTAAGAAACCCAAACAAGCCTTTTTGGACTTACCCAGAACCTTGCAGGCTTCTTGGATGAGCTTAATGGTGATGATGTCATCGTACACAGTATAGGTCATGAAGACATCTTGCACTTCTGCAGAAGCCCTGAAAGATACATCAAGTGCAGTTGAGCACTCAGTCACTGGAGCTCAATCCCACGGGCGGCGGGGGTCGTGGCGGGGGGAGGCTATGAGCCAGAACATAACAGGCAAGGCCCTAATTCAGACTTGATAGATTTCAATAATCTCAGAGGAAGGCCCTAAAGGAGATGATGTGAATCTTGGGTTCTTTGGAGGACGATCTTTGTGGCTGTGGCTGTGGCTGTCCCCGCCTCTGACAGGACCACCTCTTGTCCTCTATCAAGGTCACACAGCCTCTTTTTTCCTGAAGGATAGCCTGCTAATACTGTGGTGTCAAATCTTTTTCTGGGTGTGTACACATGCTGCATGATGGTGGGGTGGCAGACACGCTGACTGCTAAGGCTTCCAGCCCTTTCTGGATCTCTACAACCCTGCATGGAGCACTTGCCACAGCCACTGCACACTGGGACACAATCTTTTAAACTACTTCGGGAAACCAGTATGCTTGCCAATAGTTTACTTTAAAAAATATAAACAAATCAACATTTTAAATGAGATCACAGAAGTTCTATTAAGAAGGGAAAGAGAAAAATGACAGCTGGAGACATCTCAGGGAGATCAGGTCTTGAGACATCAAGTGCTGAGAGACATAGAGAGGACACACATTATGGAATATGAATGCTAGTCATGCAGGGACTCACTTCTACACATAAAGGGACTTCTTACACACATGCAAGGGCTCATCTCCACACACACAGGGGCTCACTTACAAACAGGCTGAGGCTCACTTACACACATACACGCATACACACACACACACACACACACACATACACACATGCTCACCTCCACACTCTAAGGCCATTGACTAATGGATATTTCATTGGAACATCAAGGGTTCCTCATTATCCAGTAACATGTAGTAATATGCAAACTATCAATGCATCAAGTCAGGGCTGGCTTCTAGGACTGGAATAACTTGAGAAAAAAAAAAAAAAAGCATGCAGACTCTTGAGCCCCAGCAGGTTGTAGGCATCTTATCTTTTAAACTGTTTGCCTCCTATTTCTCCAAGCTGAGAAATCACTGCTCCCCAATGCTTTCTAGATTCAATACAGAAATGAAACATGAGACATGATGGGTCTTACATTGGTCAACTGTAGTTGTCACAGTTCCTTAGAGTCCAGGGTGACTCATGAAAGTCACAGGAGAAATGAGAAGCTCTTCAATCAAGATAAGTCTCAGGCCAAAGGAATAGGATGGATTTAAAGCAACAGGGCGCTGTTCTGTCAAGAACCTCTTACAGTAAGGCATGCCTACAGCCAAATTGGGGACATGGAAGGCTGGAGTGTATATCCTGTCCTGACCACCTGTCTCTCTCGCTCATCCCTCTCTCATTCCCCCAGGGTCCTCAGCAGCATCCAAACTGCTTAGCTGGACACTTCTGGCTCTTCCTCCTTCTGCTCTCCAGCCAGGCCCCTAATACATACACTCTTCTAGCTGCTCACAAGCCCCTTCCTGCCCCCAACAGGCTCCCTCCACCAGAAGGGGGCACACTCTCTTTAACATGGCCAGCTTGGTTCCTCTTTCTGAGTTTTTTTTCCTAAGGCTTACTCATTGCCTTTGCTTATTCCAAGCCACACATCCATCCACCTCCCATCCCACACCAAGCTCCATGGCACCTGCCTGAGCATGGACCATTTCTGACACCCAGGAAGGACCACTGTGCAATGCTTTCTATATGACCACATCTAAATCAGGAGTGTGTTCCTTGATTTATTCTCTCCATTACCTAACATTGTCCCTGACATCCAAAAGGAGCCTGATAAACATCTAAAAGAGAATTTTGGAATTTTTTTCTTCTTGAGGCAGGGTCTCATGTAATTCAGGGTGGCTTCAAACTCAATAAATGGTTGAACATGACCTTGAACTTCTGACCCTCCTGTCTCTACCTCCTGAGTTGTAGGATTTTAAGTATGTGTCAGCATGCCTAGTTATGTAGTGCTAGGAATGAAACGCAGGGCTTAATGCTTGCACAAGCTGCAATCTACCTACTGAACTACAGGGCCAACTTTGTCTCAGAAGTTTTCATAAAAGATACAAATCAACAGAGGCTCACATTCTCGAGATCTGAGAGTTAGCTCTGATCCCACGATACTCTTGCAGGGTGACTTGGGAAAATCTCACTGTTCTTCTCATTTTTATAATGATAGGATTAGAGCAGAGGTTGTGGCATCCAGTCCTCCCCAGACACTGGTGATGCTGCCACCTGACCTTTGATACACTGGGAAAGACTCTGACACTTTGAAGTGGCAGTTTTACAAGTGTTGCCTGTGGTATCCTTGCAGGCCTCCCAGGCAATCTTAGAAATCCTTATGGTAAAAATGGCTTTAGGGCAAAATGTAAACATTACTTGTCTTTTTCATTGGCTGGTATGTGAGCTAATGGCATAGTCGCAGAGATGGGTAAAGCTGCTGGTGCCTATTCCAAATCAAGGCAGAGGGATCAAGAGGCTCCATTGCTTCTCATATCCTTTATAGGATATTGCATCCTTCTGTGTGTGCAGGGGGAGGAGGACCTGATTTCTGTACAGATTTTTCTGGTGGAGGCAGAAAAACTATCCATTTCATCAGTCTGAAGAGCTTTGGGCATCCACATCTTAGGACCACGACGTATGGTGAAATGGGAGGCATGTATATACACAGAGCTTTTCAGCTGCACAAGGAAGTGGCACAGTCACCCTCAGGACAGGCACTGATGCCAAGGACTTAGGAGTCCAGTTAGCCACTTCTCATTAGTATATCACTTCTGCTCAAGAGAACTATTGAGAGATAAGTGAATCATAGTTACTTGGACTTATATATTTGGCAGATATTTTCATTAAAAATAAAAGAGATAAATATTTCTTTTCCTCAAATTCACTCCAGCCATTCTAGAGTGTTTTTGGTTTGGTTTGGTTTGGGGTTGTTTTGTTTTGTTTTGCTTTTTTAATTTTATCCATTCTGACTGGGCATGTCAAAGTAGTTGGTTACTTAGTAGTGAAAGATGGTATGAAGACTCATCAAAAAGCTAGAAATATATCTACCACATGATCTAGCTATATCACTCTTGGGAATTTACCCAAAGGACTCCGCATCATTCTATAGAGGATCTCATGTTAGATGTTGGGGTGTTTAAATTCTTCTTCTTTAGCTGGGACACCTCCCAGGATGCACAGACAGGGGCTATGGGAGCACTTAAGTCTCAGAGCTCTTGAGGATTCTGAAGAGTACTATTCACCTTTCCCCCAGAAATACATAGCTAGTCATGAACATAGATACCATGCTACTTGGACAGGTGACTTCAGAGAGCTCTGAGATCCTCCCTAGGATATCCATGAGCCCCTCTTTAAGAGCCTCAGATCTAGAGAGAAGTCCTGTAGCCTGATTCATCTTTTTTCCTAATTGATGGACTTGGGCTTCAAAGCCATTTAGCCACCTACTGTTTCTTTGACCATCTTCCATTCTAATGCACCTGAATCAGCTACCCACCATTCCCTGTGCCCTTGTCTCTGTCATAGGGAACATCTGCCAGTCTTAAGGCTGAACCTATCACTTCTTCTTAGGGCCATGCCCTGCCAAGTCTGTCTAGTGGACATGCCTGACTCCTAACCAAGGCTAATCCATCAAGGCTCCGTCTCAGCCACCAGGACCATGGGTACAGGAGCCAGTCCAATGATGATGACTACTTGAGTCTAAAGCAGTGGTTCTCAACCTGTGGGTCATGATCCCTTGATGAATGAATAACCTTTACCCAGGGGTCCCCTAAGAACATTAGAATTCATAACAATAGGAAACATGTTATGAAGTAGCAATGAACATAATTTTATGGTTGGGACCACCACAACATGAGGGACTGTATTAGAGGATCACAACATTAGGAAGGCTGAGAACCACTGGTTTAAAGAAAATGTAGAAAAGTTTGAGGGGAGGGGAAGATGTTTGTAGAAGCAGACAGGAACATGAGTGCATAGGGGTATAGAGAGCCTACTGACTTCTATTTCTTATTTCCTGGGGTCCCCTGTGCACATGAACTGACTCCTTTAAACTGAACCCTACAGCGTAGATGGCTGGTCCTTGTTAAAGTTGGTCTGGCACTGTTATGTATTCAAATGTTAGATCTGTACCCTTAGATCTGGTCGCCCCAAGAGCAAATTCTCACACACATCAGCTTTTTTTGGTACAAACCCCGCTCCTCAGGTTAACTGGTCAATAAAAGGCTAATACCTGTGATTGAGCAGTAGAACATGGATTTTGTCCTAAAAGCTCACCCTGAGAAAGGCTTGGGACCACACTGGGATCTCGAACACCTAGTGTAGTCACTGACCAGTTAATAAAGACTTTCTATTGGCTTAAAGCCATCTCTGAGAAGTCTTCTCTGGTGAATAACTCACAACAAGGGCTATTTATCCTTTTCTCTTGCAAGTGAATATGAAGTGTCCCAGGGGCTTCAGTAACCCATGCCTACTAGAAGGAAAAGCCAGTGCCTTCCTGCCTTCTACACGCATGGGTGCTCTGGTCCCTAACAACTTCTCTACTGTTACCTTCTGTCAGACAGCACAAGCATGATACTGCAGTCTAGTCACTTTCCACCAAGTTCAGCTCACCCCAGGCCCTTTGCACTTGTTGTCCTGTCTTCCTGGAGCAACATACTTGCATGATCCAGGGTTGACTCCTTCCTGCCTAGAGGTTCATACATTACCTCTATGAAGAGACTGTACAGCTACCACAGAGAAATATGTATCTCCCCTTGGTCTCTTTCAAATGCTCTATGTTTGCACAGCTCTCTGAGCAAACAGAAAGTTCATTTATTTGCATGTTTGCCTTCTGTTCCTCAAACTAGAATCCATTCCCTGGCTCAGTCCCTGTGTCTTCATCACTTCCCTCCCCAGTGTTTGTACCTCGGCTCAGCACATGCTAAGAGGTGAACGCATACTTGCATAGTGGAGAAAGTGGCCCATTTCAAACAGCCAGTGAGTAGTCTGGGTAAAACACAGAGACGCCGCTCATCCCGAAGGTCCAACTCTTCCCAGCCCATTAGTCCCTCTCCTGTTGAGGTTTAAGCCAGGAGGTTACAAAAGGGTGGTTCAGAATTAGAAACCTATAAATCTCAACTCTATAAGAGGGAAGCCAGCAAGGCAAGCAGAGGAGGACACACATCTGTTTCTGATTATTTCATATAAAATAAAATCTATGTCATAACGTCTGGAGACATAGTTCACTTTGCCTAATCATTTCTTCTTAAATTTTGTATGGGAATTGATGGCTTTTTTTCCCCTTTCAGCAAAAATTCTGCCTTAAAAGCACTAGGGAATTTGTTGTTTAAACATAGCCCAAAGCAGATCCTTTGGCACAGCAAATAATCTTGGCTTAGTTTCAGTTTGTGTTTATAAGCTAAATTTTCTGTATTATGGAGTTCTTTTTAATAGTATTCCCCAAATGAATCTAGTTTCATAGCTGATCTTATTGGATATATCTTTCTCTTGGCTTTCCCAGGACAATCACATAAATGTCTAGTTAGTTCTGACCATATGAGCACATCCTCACGACTAGATTAAGCAGACGGGCTAAAATGAAAGAGTGAAAACCAGGTGACACAATCCCTGACTATTGTCTTGCTAGGCCCTCTGCGCCTGGTGGTGTTTCTTTATTCCCCCTGCAGGCTTGTGCCCCTGTCTTATAACTTTTCTTTCTCATTGCTGTGACCAGATGCCCAACAAAATGTAGCTTACCCTTGATCATAGTCTGAGAGATGACGGTCCACCATAGTGGGGAAGGCATGGGAATGGGAGCATGCTCATATTTGGGTCAATCAGGAAGCAGAGCGAGATGGATGAAGATGTTTCACTCACAGGCTCTTTCCTAGCTCAGGGAACAGCACTGATCACGTTCAGGGTGGATTTTCTCTCCATTAATTCTATCCTGAGATACCCTCACAGACACACCCAAAAGTATGCCTCAGTCATACTCTATTTTTTTAAAATACAAGCATGTTGACGATCAACCAGTTATCCCATGTTCCTCTTTTAATGCTCTTTATCATTTGGAGTCCATCCAAATGACAGAGCAGGAGAAGATGACACAAAGAAATGGCATGCTCGTCCTAGTGAGATCACACCAACGGTCCAAAGAAGGAAAGTCCTTTCTGTTATCTTTCTATGTGAAAATCCACTCCTGTCTTGGATTTAGGATGTGCCAGTCAGCATGTGGCCATGCTATTAATACAACAGCTTTATGACGGAAGAGAGGTTGCAAGGCCTGCCTTAGACAGGGCATCTCAGTTGCCAGCCAGAGGCAGAGCCAAACACAGGGCTTGTGTCTGAGGACTTCAGCAAATCCCTGCTTATTTTCAGCAATTTCCAAAACTCTTTCCACTTTCCTAGGCAGAACTGATAACAGGAGCCAAGCTGAATCCTCAACAAGAAATGAGATGATACAGAGCATTGGACCAAAACTCCATCTTTCCCTCTTGCTGGTTATGGTGGCCAGCACCAGGGAGCTGAGCACCAGGGAGACCAGGCTGAGAGAGGAGTCCATTGACTCATGCTCATCCTAGGAAGGCAGAGTCCATTGACTCATGCTCATCCTAGGAAGCCAGATCTCTGGAGGCAGCAGAACAGTTTCTAACAGTGTTGAATGTGGCTGCCTCCTGCCCTGCCTATGCTTTCGAGGAGGGGAGAACACGGTGGGGTTCCTACAAGATTCCTCATGATGTGTTCTTCTGCTCAGACCTCTCCTCCACTCTGGACGACAGGTGTGCTAGTCTTCTCCCATCCAGCATCAGAGATTCAGGTAAAGGGAGTACATGGCTCATGGGCACACACATGCTCCATACAGAGTCCCTCCACTCCCAATCCCATGATTATAAGCTGACAGCAAACCATGCCTCCTGTGGCCGCAGCTAATGTTCGCTGAGTGCTCTCTTCTGGCTGAACACCTTTTCGAGTGTCCGACTTACACATCTCTCTCACACACCTACATGCAATGACAGTTCTTTTATGGTGAAACACCTGGTTCACTGAGTCGTTAGATAGTGTGCTGTGGCCAGGCAGACTGTAAATTATTATATTTCTGACCTTTGACCCTCCAGTGACTGTAGCCCCGGGCCCATGGCTGTACGGACTCACAGCCAAATGCCGTAACTTCTGGGAATGCCAAGTATTGTTTCTCAGAGAGTTGCCTCACCCTATTGCAGTGTGCACTTCACAGCCTTCACGAGCTTGCTCTCTCTCTTCTTCCTCCCAAGGCTGATACCACTGGGTGTAGATAGAGGGGCATAGAGCTTTAAGTGACTCCTGCCTGACCATTTTGTGGCAAGACAAATGATCTCAGTGTTTCGTGGGCCATGGACCTGTGACGCCTTGCTTTCTGCATTCCAGGTCTATAATGTAAGGTCTCTGCAGGTGGTGACATCATCTGAGGGAGTGATTTATTGGATTCGTTAACCTCACGGCATTTTTCACAGCACCAGACATACCGACGGAGGTCAGCAAATGCACATTCACAGAGATAACCTCTGCTCTCATCCAGAGACATGGCCTAGGCTAGAATATGTGTTGCCATTGCTTCCTCCACATATATATGCCTATGTGTGATGTAGGATAAGAGCGAATGTCACGAGCTGGCTTCCAGTATCAGAGCATGTGCTCATCCTCATAATTTTTGGTTCATGGGGCCTCACTGACTGTCAATGCCAAATGGGCAAGTTCCCATTGTTCTGCATCTTAACCAGGATTGTCTATTATGTAAAAATCTTTGGAGCCTTAATAAGCAAAGCTGTGCCTAATTATCTTAATTTAGCTATTCTTGATTAACTGATGAAGCCAATCATCTTCCATTGTTTTTAATTCATTTCTCTCTATAGAACTAGGTGATTTCTGAGAACTTCAGACTCCAGTCTGTAACACTGGAAGATGTGGAGCCAGGAAGATTATAGAAATCTAATGAGGGACTACATGGAAATATAAATGACAGAATTAACATAAACTACTGGATGGGGTCAGGAAGGTAAAACTAAGAACGATGTGAAGAAGAAGTAAGGTGGGAGGCAGTGGCTTAGGAGGAGCACGCTTGTCTAGTGCATTCAAGACTGTTCAATTCCTAGTGTCCCTCTCTCCTCTCTCTCCTCTTCCTCTATCCCTTTCCCCACCTCCTACATACATATGATTTACTTGCTCATCAGTGTGGTCAGTGTCAAGAGCCTGGCGTGAGCTTAGCATGGACCAAGGCCCTGAGTTTAATCCCTACTGTTAGGAGAAGAAAGGGAAGAAGTAGAGAGAGACAGAGACATAAAAAGAGAAACAGAGAGAGAGATACAGAGACAGAGAGAGAGAAAGAAAGAGAGAGAGAGCAAATGGAAGTTCATTCATTAAATACACACTAGAATCATGTGACTTCTTAATAACACTTGGAGGGTCCCTGTTTTTAGGCTTATTTTAGAGATAGAGAATATTGGGGGGGGGGGCTGAGAAGATGACTCAGCCAGTAAAGCACTTGTCACACAAGCATGAGGACCTAAGTTTGAGTCCCTAATACACACATAAAAGCAAGGCATGGTGGTCCATGTTTGTCACCCCAGCACAGGATGGTGGAAGACGGAGGCAGGCAGATCCTTAGAACTTGTTGACCAGATAGTGTAGCTAAATCAGTGAGCTCCAGGTTCAGTGAGAGACCCTGTCTCAAACAAGATAGTGGAGATTGACTGAGGAAGGCTTCTGATGGTGACCCCTGGCCTCCGCATGCACACACACCCGTACATTTTACACATACACATATACATGCACATGGACATACAGAACCTAGATATGGGTTGAGGAGTCTTCTCTGTGTCTTGCTAGTGTGTTTTAGGCACTGACAGTTGATGTCTTAGTCACTAAACCTCACTGAGAGCTAGAGTAGTATAGTCACCCATTCAACTGTGTCAGTCGAGAAGTCAGTAAAATACCAGAACCATTCAAAACAAAGGAAAGGGGAAACAACAACAACAGGGGTACTTACTTTAGCTTTTCCCACGTCTCTTCTCCAAATTTCTCTGTCACAAGAGACTGCAGACAGGTGTTGATGAATCCATACTACAGCACAAAAGGAGAAAGAATTTGGAGAATGAAGAATGCCACTCTAGACCTGACTGAGGTTTTTTCCCTGGGGTTCTCTACACTCTGAGTAGCCACCACCCTTTCCTGGTGGAGGGAAAGCTGAGCCGCCTGCCTGCAGCTGGTGGCATGCATACAGGGGCCCTGTGAGCTGGAGTTCCAATCACACCACCTTCAGAAGGCGCTTCCTGCTCCCCGGGGTCCCACTTTCAATAAGGGGGTTGTTCAATGAGGGGTTTGAATCATTATATCAGACATTGGGAACCCAAGGGCACACACTTCATGTCAGGCTCAAAAAAAAAAAAAAAGACTTTTCTTTATAAAAATGAATCTAGGTCAGGGTATGTGTTCAGGAAGCAAAGGGTGGAGAAAAAAGGAATCAATAGTACAGACTGAGAAAGATGGGCTGGGGTGTGGCTCAGTGGTTAAGCACTTGTCTGGTATGTGCAAAAGCCTGGGTTCCCTCACTAGAATGAAGAAAGAGAAGAGGAGATGGAGGAGGGAGAGAGAAGGAAGAGGAGAGAAAGGGATAACCCTAGAAGGGTGAACTTGACTGCCCCACCGCTCACTCCCTAGAAGATAACACAGGGAGACAGCCAGAACTTTGCAATAGGCTCCTCCTCCGTTCTAGTCTTTGCTCCAGCAGAACTAGGGGACGGGCTCTGAGCATCTCTCTTTAGTGCCCACTCATGCCCAGAGCAAGTCACCTTGCCCTCCTTGGTTCCCAGACCCCCGCCCCAGGCCTGAATTCTATTTGAAAGCTCCGAATGACCTGAGTTCTAGAAGTTTCCTTCCTAAAGCGAAGGGTTTTTTGTTGTTGTTTATCACTGTCTGCCTGGAAGTTGGTTGTATATGTCTGGATCCTCACAGAACGTTTCTCTTTCTTGTTTTAGGTTTTTGAGGCAGGGTTTCCTCTAAACCAGGCTGGACTTAAACTTAATATGGCAGGGATGACCTTGGATTTCCAGTTCTCCTGCCTTTATTTCTCAAGTGCTGTAGTGCACCATCAGAGTCCTCATCATAGGGGTGTATGATGTGGTACGTGTGTATGTGTGTGTGGTACGTGTGGTGTGTGTGTGCTTGTGTTCATGCATGGTGTGTGTCTGTGCTTCTGTGTATATGTCTGTCTCTGTCTCCTCTGTCTCTCTCCTCCCCCCTCTCTTGGTGTCAGTGTCTGTCTGTCCATCTGTCTCTGTCTCTGTTTCTGTCTCTGTCTCTATCTTTCTCTCTCTCTCTGAGTGTGTGTGTGTGTGTGTGTGTGTGTGTGTGTGTGAATTGTGTGGTATGATGTTTTCCTCAACCACTTTTCCACCTATGTTTTCAGCCAGGGGTCTCTCACTGAACTTGGAGTTCACTGATTGGCTGGACTTAGCTGGCCAGCAAGCTCTAGAGATTGTCCTGTCTCCAGCTCCAAGTGCTAGACTTACAGGTTCCCCCACCCCAATCCATACACATCAGGTTTTTACACAGGTGCTGGACATTTGAACTCAGGACCTTAGGCTTTGTGTAACTAGCAGTTTGTCAACTGAAGCAGCTTCCTAGCCCCATGACAGACGTTTTAAAGAGAAAACACAGCACAGAGGGCCGCAGTGGCAGGCTCTATCCTGGAAACAGGCCTCTGTCCTGCCATAGCTCCAGTTCCCACAACAGTGTCATGTTCACCCTTTCCCCTCCCCCAGCCCCCAGATGTGCCCTTTACCCTGGCATGACACCAATCACTTATACACATAAACTACAAGCTTCACTTTTGTGTACACTCCTCCAACCTTGCCTGCCACCATGAAGGCTCCTGCAACAGACAGTGGTCCCTTTTCTTCCTTTGCTAAATCATAAGCTCCATAAGGTGACAATGTATGAATCATTTCCCTAAATTTTGATTAAAGTCCCAAGATAGTACCTGGCACACAGCAAATACTTAATAAAGACACTAAATAAATGGGCACCTAACTGAAGCCTCATCTGAACTCCTAGAAATCCTTAAATACCCCCAGGTTCTCCAAATCAATCCAGTTTAGCAAAGATCATAAGTATTAATCTTTACAAATGGATGCAAGATCAGATAAGAGCACTGTGCCCACCGTCTGCATCCAAATGGCCATAAATACCTACCAGTATACAGCAAGGGAAACTGAGGCTCAGGGCAGTTTAATAGCTGCTGGATTGTAGCCCCATCATCTTTTCTGGGTTTTAAGCACTTGGTAGTATACCTTAGATTTGTTAGCAGGGAGGCAGTGACTCACTCCAAAGACAGCCTTCCCGTTTATACGCTGCTGACCCAATGCCAACCCACCAACACTTGATTTCTTTAAAATATATTACATGTCTCACACACACACACACACACACACACACACACACACACACACATTTATATATCTTGTTATATTCTAAGTGAGTCACAGGAGTTTAAACTTTCAGAAGGGTTGTGAGGATGCCAATCAATCCTCCTGGGTGCCCCCATCCAGCTCCACTTGATGACATCTTGTGTAACCCACTTGATGACATCTTGTCTAACTGAAGCATCTCTAAGAGTTGAAGAGTTCCTCTCTCTCGATGCTGTCAGTGTTAGCTAACGCAGGGAGTTGACGGCAATGCTTTCATTGTTTGTGTGTGTGTGTGTGTGTGTGTGTGTGTGTGTGTGTGTGTGTGTGTGCTTGCTTTGCTAACATCCTTTGAGCTATTCAGGACCCCATCTTGCATTCACTTGTCCTGTCTCCATATCACCTTCCATTGTCCACCTTGTGGCGGTGTACCATACGATGGCTAAGGTGCTTCCTGCGGAACACTATACTACCCTACCCTGTGACGGTGTACCATAGGATGGCTAAGGTGCTACACAAAGCACACTATGCTACAGTAACATCTGCTAGGATTCTCTATGCTAAGCCCTACTACAGTTTCCTCAGTAATTGCTAAATATTTGCTAAAGGTAATTTGAGACAATGCAAATGTCCCACTTCTGTTGAAAACCTGCCCCTTTTCCTGCCCTTGCTTGTGGCAGCTACTACTATGTAATCCAACTGTTATTTCCTATTTCTCTAGGATTCTTCTGGAAAGAAGAATTGTACCTCAAATTGACATTTTTAGTTATAGCAAGTTATAACAAGATATCTGGGATAGGTGGACATGAAGAAGTCAGAATGTGAGGTGATCCAGTGACCATTCTCAATGGCAAAGAGAAGAGCTAAGTTGGTGGACTGACCTTGAAAAGCAATGGTCTTAGGAAGGTAGGTAGTGTTTATGATTCATGAAACTTGCTTGACTTTTGACTTGAAGCCGAAATCAATTTTCTTTTGAAATTCCACCTCTAGACATTTACAAACTGCCTACAGGTGTATTACTGTTGGATCATTTTTGTCAAAAATCTTGAATAAAGTTACCTAGACCCAGGGTCAGAGAGACCCTGTCTCAGCAGAACAGAGGCCACTGGCAGCCTGCTTACCATGCTGTCCAGCGATGCGACTCCAGGCCAAAGCTGCACACCCAGCGTCCTACCAAGTCTCTGGAAGCCGGCTTGCAGCAGTTGAGATGCTCCTCCGCAGTGAAGCTAGGAACTGACCTCAGCCTTCTGCTGAACCCTGCTCAGGGAGTAAAAGCTGGGCTGTCCCTGTGGGGGAGGAAGCAGGATTGCCACCTGGCATCCCAGGAGTGCAGAACACCAATGCTAAGCTCTCTCAGGAGTTGAGTGTGAAAACCAAACTATGCCCCTGAGGTGTCAGCACAATAACCATGCCATGCTGTCCCCAAGGAGCAGAGACCAGCAGAGCTCCAGGGGGTTGGCCTTACTACCTTGCCACCTGTGTGTGTGGCAAGTTTGGGGTCTTGAAGGATGAGTGCCCCAGTTCTGCTAGACACTCAGGACAATGGTGACTCCTCCAACTGATTCTGCTGCGCCTGCCCTTCCCTCTGCAGAGGGTCTCTGCTCTCTAGTTTCTTTGTTTGCTTGTTTCTCCCTTCCTCCCTTCCTTCCTTCCTTTCTCCCTCCCTCACTCCTTCCTCCCTTCTTCCCTCCCTTCCTTCCTTCTTCCCTCCCTTCCTTCCTTCTTTCCTCCCTTTTCTCCTTCCTTCCTCCTTTTCTTTCTTTCCTTTGAGACAGGGTTTTCAAATAGTTGTGGCTGGCCTAGAACTCACTGTGTAGACCAGGCTGTTCTTAAACTCACAGAGATCCACCTGTCTCTGCCTCCAGAGTGCTGAGATCAATAGCATACCCGGTTCTTTCTGAGATGCAGAAATTCCTGCCTGCTGTTTGACAAAGCCATTTTTTTTTTCATGAAGTATGAGGCCTGAGAACACTAGGGACTGAGTCCTGCAGGGTTGCCATAAACATGTTCCCAGAAGCCTGAGCTTGGCTTCAAGTACACCCCTCAGGAAGGCTGCCTATTACAGGATACTATCTACTGGGAGGCTTCGAATTAAACCACTTTGGATGTCATCCAAGAAATGCCTGCCTCAACCAGCACTTGGCCCTGTCATGCTATCATGTGGTGTCTGCTGGGGACTGAAAACTTTATTCTTCCACCGAATTGTTGCTATGTTGAAGGCCCAGGTAATCTGTTGCCTGCCGCCTACTTCCTGATAATTTCTTGGAGTCACAGATGAGAAACCCATCCGCTAACCAGATCCCATGAGTATCCCCAAGGCTATTCCAGTGACCTAATATCTGTGGTGCAAAGGCAAGATGACCAATAAATAAATGTAATAAACAGAAGGAAGAGGGTTACCTGACCCTCCTGGGTACCCAGGGTGGAGGGCCACAGCAGCTCCTAAAATGTGACTCACAGTTAAGACTGCATCTCTCATACTTGACCATGCAGGAGGCTGAGATGGGTCACTGAAATCAGTGCCCAGACAGACTTCTCCTGAAGGTACCTGGCCACGTGTCTCAGGAGATCCAGCCTAGCAAACGGTCCCCTCAAAGTCTCCTCTCAGCCCTCTCTCACCCTGCTGCGGCTTGCCTGAGAAAGCTCTCCTGGCATCTCTGTCTTTGACCTTCTCTAGCGCATTTGTTCCTGTCTTCACTGGCTCCATCTACTCTATGGAGGGGCCAGACCCTCAGAGACACCAGGACTGAGTGAAGCCCCCTCTTTACTCTGAAAGAGTGATTTTGCATATTAGCAAAAGCTAGAAGACTCTGTGCTGATTCTCTGTGGAGAGGACATGTGGTCCTGAGAAAATGTCTCCAGGATAGATGATTTCCACAATTATGCTTCCCAAGCCCTTCCCACCACATTCAGCTGACAGCTCTTTTGGCCCTGCCAAATGTACTTGCCCTGGTTCCCCCTTTACAGCCCTCAGCCCCCTCCCTGCTTTTGCAAACACATAAACGCTCACATTTCACAATAAGCAAATGGTTAAAAAAAAACAAAAAACAAAAAACAACTCCCTCTTTCTTTTTCATGAAGCAGATGGTAGGTCTCAGGAACTTGGTGGAAATTAGGCTTTCTGATTTTCTAATAAATTTTAGCATCTCACACAAGAAGCACAAGCTCATTTTCATTCTGATGTTAAGTACCATATGGCCCATCATCCGTGGAACGTGGCAGCTCCCTAGCCAGAGTAATGTGGAAGGGAGGAGCGTCCCTGTGAGGCCAGTGTGTGTAAGCCAATCGGATTCCAGGGTGAATGCCATTTGATAATAATATTGTATATGGCAGAGAACTAATTATCCGTCTTTTATGGTATGTGTTAATTTTCTCTGCCAGTTTCCCTAATTACAACTGCCACCCAAAGGACTACTCTTTGTAAATACTCTGTAAACATTTGAAAAGACACAGACAGCGCAGGCGTGCATGAGGAAGGCTGTCCCTGGCTTTTGAAGCTGTCTGCAAGATTAGCTGGCATCTCGTACGTTTTCCAGATGCATTAGCAGCGGGGAGGACTTGTAACTGTATGGAGGACTTGTAACTGTATGGGAAGACCCCCTCCTTTCCCATGACATCACAGGCTTCCCCGTATGTTCTGGAACCACTGTTTTGAGAGACTATTTTTTTTTTGTTTGTTTGTTTCTGGGGGGAGTTGAGGGTCCAGTTTTTTGTTGTCTTGTTTGTGTGTTTGTAGCTGCCTTTGTTGCTCTGAACTGAACAGTTCCACAAATCATGGCAAATGTATATGCTAGTGTAACTCATATCCTGATATAGATGGAGTGTCTGCAAGTTCCCTTGGTGCCCCTGTTCAGCCAGTTCTCCCCCCTCAACCCCTCCCACTGTTCTCCTCGCTGTACCTGTAGATGGTTTTGCTTGCTCCCTGATTCTACTTGCAGGGGGTCATACAGCGCACCTTCCACCATGTCTGACATTTTAGCGCATATCCGGCGAATGCAGTTCAGACATTGTCATTCTTTCAATTAGACAGGTGTTTGTAAATACAATTTCATGAGGCACACTTCTGATAACGTGTAGGCTGACCCAGCGAGACAGTCTTTGCATCCTGCGCAAAGAGAAACAAGCTTTCTTTGTTTAGAGAATACTACACGCTTAAATAAGCTTTAGCTATTGGTTAAGGAAGCAAATGAGAGGGATCTCTCAGGGGCAAGGATCTGCAGAGAAATCCCTCCCTTATCTGGTCTTGCTGACCGTTTTACATTTGCATCTGTGTAGCATTGTGTGCTACGTGATTGTCTCCCCTGGTGTGGCTAACCTCTCACTGAAAGGTAGCTTGAGTGGGGGTAACTGGGCTAAAGATAAGGCTGGAGTACAAGCCAGACTCTGGGGGCAGTCACGGTGGGACTGGCTATTGGCCCTTGCCAGCTGGAAAGCTGAAGAGGGAGACTGTTCCACAGCAGACTGAATAACATGGCAAGACCCTGTCTCAAAAGAAAACAAAACAAAACAAGAGTGTCAGGAGAGCAGCGTTGTGATTGGTGCTTGTAATCTCACCACTAGGGCAGCTGAGGCAGGGGAATGGGGAGCTCAAGTCAGTAAGACCCCCGTCTCAAAAACAAACAAATTGATAATTAATCATAGTGATGATAATGGTAATGATAAAAACAGTCTGAAACAAAGGCTCCAGATTTCTCCCAGGCTTATTTCCATAGTTATTAATTCAGCATGCAAAAGTCAGAGGAGCTGATCCTAGAAGCCAGTCTATTTCCCTAAACGGCCACAGCCCTAAGCCGTGCTTAGATCAGTCACATCAAGCTGTGGAAATCACCATTTGTTACCACACACGGTGCGCAGTACTGGGCCCAGCACACACTACTTGGTTTAGGATAAATCACACAAAACTCCTACGTTTTCACCAGTGGCTGTGAGCAACTTCCTTAGGTTCTATGTGATTTTCTTTCCTCCTTACTATGACCCCATAAAGTTGATCCTCCTATCATTAATCCTCTTGAAAGATGCAAACAGTGGTGCAGAGAAACCAGAGGCTTTCTTGGGGCTCCCACACCACAAAAGCTTAGTAAATCAGGTAATACCCCTTTTCTAGGAAAGTCAATAGTAATTGACTTTATTATTGACTCTTTCAGAGATAAATTAGATAGATAGATGATAAATAGATAGATAGATAGATAGATAGATAGATAGATAAAGGCCCACTCATCTAGTATACTAAAAGATAGAGTTTTGATTTTCATGTGGACCAGGGTTTGAGTTTCAGCATTTATTCCTTTCATTTCACATCAGCACCTTTGCTTGGGATCCAGGAAACCAGAGAAAACATAGGTCTTTTCCACAGAGAAAACAGCCTTTTTCCACAGTGAGGACATCCACCCACCCATGAGCCCTGCGCTATCAAGATCGCTCATCCGCTCTTCAGCTTGCCTCTTAAAGTTTCAGCCGGCGGCCGACCAGGAATTGTTGGACGCAAAGCGCCATCTTGTGGCCAAAGTCATGCATACATTCAGACCCCGGATGCATCCTGTGCTCTGAGAAATGGAGCCTTAACCATTAAATTAGGGCTAGGATCTTCTCCAGATCACAGTCCTGTAACTGCAGTGTTACATATGAAATAGGTAAGGGTGATGTTCATAAATCTAAAAGCATTGTGAGATGCAGGGGCCAATTTAAGACCAAATTCAGCCTCCTGCAAGTTTAATTGAATCTGATTCACTTGATAAAGCAGAAATCAGGTGACCTGATTGCAAATAGGTCACATTGTACACGGCAAACAACTGGTTGGCACTTAAATGCAGATGCTTTGAAAGCCTGGAAAATGTTAGCTGCAATACGGACCATGCTCATTGTGCCCCGCCGCTGCTGTGAGGACTTTTGCTTCTGCTCAGACCTGATTCTATGTCAGGAGCTGGACCCAGGAGCAGCCATCCACAGACAGGGGTGTGGAGGTGGGGGAGGGGCAGACCTGTGACTTTGGAGAGGCCACTTTTATCAGTGTCTTCCTGAAAGTGGTTTTCCTAGATCATTCTTCCTCTGGCGATGCTTAGAAGAACACTCTCAGAAATGCTCTTCCACTATTGTTTTAAGTGTGTGGCAAGATGAATATCCTAGGTGATAATACGCCTTCATTATAACCTGCTAATGATGTCTATGGGCCCTGCACTCTGACAGGCAGTGATCATCTAGTTATCACCTTAGCACTCTACATTAGAACGTTACAGCCACATGTGTGACATCCACCAACATTCCAGCATCTTCACAGAATAGAGAGTCTGAATCCAGCCTGGGTCTTATATCAGTCAGATGATGATGCCGATGATGGCAGGCCTGTTGGCACACATCTTTAATCTTAGAGCTTAGGAAGCAGAGGCAGGATCTCTCTGAGCTCTAGGCCAACCTATTCTGCATATTGAGTTCTAGATCTATCAGAGCTACATAATGGGGCTGCCTGTAAAAGGGGGAGAGAGGGTAGAAAGATGGCTCCAAGCACTGTCCTAGCATAGGAACCAGATTTTAGACCCAGCAGCTACTTTAGGTGGCTCACAACTACTTATATACCCAGCTCCAGGGGGACCCAGTGACCTCTGCCTCTCTAGGTACCTGCAGACACATAGTACACATAAGCTCATGCAGGCACACACACACACACACACACACACACACACACACACACACACAAACATACTTTAATTAAAAATAAAAATAACAACAGAGCTAGGCACAATGACTCAAAGCCATAATCCAAACTATTAGGAGATCATAATGATAATAATTGTAATAATAAAAATAATAATAAAGTATCATGATTATTCTAGATTCACATTTGGCACAAATAAGGTCTTACATGTCCTCAGCACCACCACTACCACCCCCAATGCTCACCGCTCACTGCTCATTCATCTCTCACATCCTGTTCTTCTGCACCAGGATCCACCGCAGTCCATGTCCGGCACCTCTGGTTGCTCTGCTTGGCATTCATATCTCATGAATGAATTTAAGCTCTGAGTGGCCTCAGACCTGCCTCACATCCTGCAGCACAAGAGCATGCGAGATACAGCCTCAGCCTGTCCCCAAACCCTTTACACGGTGATGCCTCTTGCTGTCTACAGACCTTAGCTGAGCTCTTCACTTTGTTCATTCAGACAAACTGTCAATCAAGCCATCAACAATGTGTGATTAGTGAGGTTCCAGGCACTGCAGACAGTAGCTCAGACTAAGTTCTCCCTCTTGCAGCTCCAAGTGAAGTGGGGAGCATTGTGTGAGAGAGCATCCTCAGGTTAGGTCACAGTAAGCACAACCAAGAAGACACCTGCTGGTGGAATAGAGAGTGGCATTGGTTGGTGTGACTGCAAGCTGACTGGAAAATGAGAGGAAACCTGTAGAGGGAAAACTCTTGCCCCAGCCAGCCTCCTGTGGCAGACTTTCCTGTGACAAGCCTTCAGTGACATCTTGTGGTACTGGGTATGTATGGTTGAAAAACAAATGACCTCCCAAAGATGCTCACCTAACCCCAGAACCTAAGAGCATTACCTTGCCGGACAAAAGAGATTCTGATTATTTGGTTAAATGAAAGATTTTGAGATGGATCAAGTATCCTGAATTATCCAAATAAGAGGGACTGATATCATTGCAAATGTCCTTATAAAAGGGAGGCAGAGATCAGCTGGAGCTCTGAGGAAAGCAAGAGGCTGGGCTCATGCAAGGAAAGGGTCAGTGGTCAAGGAATGCAGGCATCCCCAGAGGCTAGGGAAGGCTTCAGAAGGAGCAAGCCCTACCAACTCTTAACTAATAAGGCTGATTTGGGTTTCCCACTTCCAAACTTTAAGGTAATAAACTTGTGGGGAGTTTATGCTTTTATATTTGTGATATTAATTTTTTAATTATAATTTATTTGTGATAAATTACTAACAACAGCAAGAGATAAATCACTATGAAAGGAAACCAGCGATGTGGGAAATATAGCCTTCTGATAGAGAGGCTCTGGTATAACACCAGGTAGCTGTGTTCTCAGTTGTTGCATAGCAACCCAGTGATGGGAAGCTTACATAGGGATGACAGGGCACAAAGCCCGTGGCTAAAGGCCAGGGAGTCTCACTCGCCTTTAAAATTGTCTCTTTCTTTCCTTCATTTCTTTCCTTTCTCCTTCTGTTTCTTTTGTTTGTGTGTGTGTATGTGCATGAGAAGGCTACAGGACAGTCTCAGGTGTTCTTTCTATGGGTGTCCTCTACCTAGTATTTTTGTGTAAGCCAGGATCTCTCACAGGTCTAGAGTTTGTCAATTAGGACACACTGACAGACTGGTAGTTCCAAAGATCTACCTGTCCTGCCTTCCCAGGGCTGGGATTACAAGTGTGTGCCACCAAACTTGGCTTTTAGAATTTTCGTTTTACTTAAAAAAAAAAAAAGTTGGGGTAGAGAGAGATGGCTCAGCAGTTAAGAGCACTGACTGCTGTCCCAGAGGTCCTGAGTTCAATTCCCAGTAATCACATGGTGGTTTACAACCACCTATAATGGTATCAGATGCCCTCTTCTGGTGTGTCTGAAGAGAGCTAAAGTGTACTCATATAAATTTGTAAGAACTGAGCAAACAGGGACACTTCATAAAAATACCTGGAAGCCAGGAATGTCCATTAAGCTTAAAGTCAGGGAGCTTCAAAGGAATTTACTGAATAAACATCCATCCCCAGGAGATGCCCCAACTGCAGGGAGTAATGCTCGGTTCCAGGAAACGTCCCACCCACAGTGAGGGGCAGATCTCTCACCACCTCTTCTAGGTGCAAAAGGTATCTCCTCCTCACCTGGGGCACAAAGGGCAATGGACACAATGGACAATGAGCTCCACCAATGAGAGATAACCAACTCACGCTGTAAACTAAAACCTATGTTCTGAAAGGGTATAAAGAGTGTGTGCTTTTGTTCCTCGTGGTCTCCTCTACCCCGATTACTGGACGACCCCAGTATGATGAATCATTAAACATTAAACCTCTTGCTTATTGCATCGATCTCTGTATCTGTGTCTTTGTGAGTGGAACAGCCTGGATGTAAGACTCAGCTCTCCGGATCTTACAATTTTTTATTTAAAAAAAATCTTTTTCAAAAGTTGTAGGGAGTTGAACTTAGGTCTTTCTGCTTACAAGAACTTTATTGAATAAGGCATCATTCTTTATAGGTTTCATCTACCCAGATTAGGACAGTTTTGATCACCTGAGCCCCTTAAGTAACTGTCCCCCTCAAGGAGGACAAGAATCAGTCAGAGCATCGTGGTTTCCCCAAACTGCATTTTATTGTTTCCAGTTTGACTTATCTCAGACCCTTGTATTTACAAGATTCATGAGCCACAGCCCAGATCGTGGGATTTACCAACAACTTCAAAGAAAAGTTGTCCCACAAGACATGAGTTCAACCCGAAGAACTTTGCCAGAAGGCTTTCTTACTAAAGACAAAGGCATTTAAAACCTTAAGCAAAGTGGACTGGTATAGCTTCGTATCCCAGAGAAGAAACCCCACAGAAGAACGTTCACTGGGCTCTGAGCATCTTCTCCATCCTGCTCCCTTGACTTATCTTTAGACACCAGGTTTACACAGTGCTTTCCCCGAGGTACATCAGGGCAGCCTACTACAAACTGTTGCTTGGTGAGGCTAAGTGGACTTCTTTCCCCATTCCACCTCTCACCCCAGTCCCCAAGTTTGTCCACAGCAAAGAGCTTTCAAACACAGAACTTTAAAGAATGCCACATTCGGGGAAGAAATCTGTGCAAATAGACCACAGCATTAAAGCTGGCTATAAAACAACTCTCCAGATGTTGCTTTTTTCGGTCAAGCAACAAATGAAAGAAACCTCCCAGACAGTGACATTGGCACTTGAAAACCAATGGAGAGGAGGGAACAAAGGGTGGGTGTGTGTTCACCTAACACACACCCTTATTGTATTGGCTTGACATCCTTAGGGCTACTGCATGATTGCTGTCACTTTTCTTCAGAGTTAAAAATTCTCAGCTTCACGAGGAGGAGGGCTACCCTATAGGATGACCAGCAGTCTCAATTAATCTGGATCCCTGAGATCTCTCAAATATTGGACCACCAAACAGGCAGCATACACCAGCCGATATGAGGCCCCTAACACATATACAGCAGAGGACTGCCGGATCTGTGTTCAATCAGAGATTATGTACCTAACCATCAAGGGACTGGAGGCTCCGGAGAGTTTAGAGGTCAGGTGGAGTGGGGAGGAGGTATGGGATGTGGAACAGTCAGAGGGTGGACCGAGGGTGGGGAATAAAATCTGGAGTGTAAAATAAATAAATTAACTAATTTAAAAAAATTCTCAGCTTCAGACACAAAAGACAACGTAAATAAAAGTTTTAATTATTACTATTTGATCAAAAAAACAGAAAACAAAACAAACTAACACTGGACAGTACTTTGTGCAATTGTCATGGTCACTAAGCCTAGAGTGTCCCTAGCTTGATTTAGATAGTGCTTCTCTTTCTATTTCTGCTTTCCTATCCCAGGCAGGCTAACATTTATGGGGATATTCCTTGAAAAGTCACCATTGTATAATAAGATGCCAGGAGTCAGTGAGGAAGGTCTATTGCCATCCATAACTCTCCCCACCAGCACACCTGATCTCAGCTCTCTCAGAAGCAGAGCGGGCATAGGCCAGATGAGATGGCTTTATTGAGAATGGTCCCATAGACCCATATATTTTAATATTGGGCCCCAGTTGGTGGAACTTTTTGGAAAGGTTTGGGAGGTGTGGCCTTGTTGGAGGATGTGTATTACTGGGATGACTTTGAGGTTTCAAAAGTAGAAACTAACCCCAGTTAGCTTGTGCACTTGTTCTCTCTCTACCTCCTCCCTCTTCTCTTCTCTTCTCTTCTCTTCTCTTCTCTTCTCTCTCCTCTTCTCTTCTCTCTTCTCTCTTTTCTCTCTCCCTCTCTCTCTTCCATCTCTCCCTCTCTCTCTCTTTCTCTCTCTCTCTCCCTCTCTCTCTTCCATCTCTCCCTTGTGGTGCTTATCTCAAGATATGAGCTCTCAGCTTCAGCTCCAGTGCCATGCCTGCCTGCTTGCAGCCTTTGGTCCCCTCCATGATGGTCATGGGCTCAGCCTCTGGAACTGTAAGCGCCAAATAAACCCTTTCTTCTATTAACTTCCTTGGTCATGGTTTCTTATCCCAGCAATGAAATAGTGACTAAGACACCTGGCTAGTATTAGAGAAGAAGCAGGAAGGTCAAAGTGGAGTGCCTTCTTTGACCAGTGGCTCTTAAGCTTAATTAGGGTAACTCTATGGCCAGAGAAAGACTGTGTGCTGGACTGTATACAAAGCACACACTGAGAGTGGGGCAGTGAGTCAGCCAATGGCTGAACCACAAAATTCTTCCTAGACAGAAAGAACACTATGCTTCAGCTACTTGTAATTGAGAGATGCAGAGCCTGTAGTGAGCTGGTTGCGTGGATACAGCTTTATGTGTGTAAATTAGAAGGGAGAATTAGAAAAGACCCACCTACCTCCACCACCTTGAGCCAGCTGTCTGTGTGGAGGAGCAGGACTATTGGGCTGGAGGTGATCACAAGACAAGCCTTCGACAACGTGATCACAAGGCAAGCCTTGATGCCACCTTTCTCTACCCTACAGAAAGGATATTGGCCTCATTTTTAGCCTAGCAGCAGAAGATTCTGAAAATTCTGAGAAGACCTAGCACAGAGTGGGTGCTTTCTTAACTATGTTTTGCATGAGAGGAGGGACCTCAGGACTTTACCAATAGGCTTCCAGGATACAGTCCTGGACACTTTGGGCCAGAACTCCAGATTGGCTCCTTTTCAGTTCTGAGTACATTACCTGCAGCCATCTGCACAATCTCCTATGTGTGACAGGCCAGGTAAGGTGGCAGGGACACTCATTCAGGTCCCCTGGCCTCTGCTTTGGAACACTAGCAGCCAGGCCCTGCTTTTTCCTGGCCACTCCTGTGGGAAGCTCAGGCTCTGACTCCCCCCCAGGACATGTCCCCCTGGGAAACTCAGCTTCTTTTTGGCACTAGCTAGGCTCTGATGGGTATCGCGTTGAGGAGTGTGGTTGTCTTACAGCTTTATAATTTCATTTTTTAACTCTACTGAACATTTCACACTTCCCCGAAAGCAGACCTCTTGTCCTAGACCCAGGCTAAGACAAGCCAAATCAGGGCACTGTTCGCTCCCAGAGTCTTTCTCGGACTATCCACTCCCCTTTGGGATTCTCTGTCTCATAATGATCCTCCTCCAGAGACACTGGGGACTCCCGTGTGAAGAGTTCCTCGTCCCACTCCACGTCTTCTTTGGAGAAGCTGCGAAGGATCTGTCTGGAGCTCCCCAGACTGCAAGGAAGGGAGAGAAGAAAGTTGGGTTCAAGCTGGCCACTGCACAGATGAGAGGAACACCCAAATTACCACCCTTTCTGCAGAGAACATCATGCTGTTCCCCCAGTTCTAGGCTTTGGGGGAAACCTTATAGTGGTACAGGGTAGGGTGTGGATGGACTTTAGGTGGGCACTGGCCAGACCTGAAGGAGAAGGTCAAGGGTGAGTGTGGGGCCAAGGCTTCCCTATATCAAGCACCTTCCTTCCTTCCTTCCTTCCTTCCTTTCTTTCTTCCTTTCTTTCTTTCTTTCAGAGATTTATTATTTTATGTATGTGAGTATACTGTTGCTCTCTTCAGACATACCAGAAGAGGGCATCTGATCCAGTTACAGGTAGTTGAGGCTGAGAACCACCGTGTGGTTGCTAGGAATTGAACTCGGACTGTTTCAGACTCTGGTTAAGAGCGGTCAGTGCTCTTAACCGCTGAGCCATTTCTCCAGCCCAGTGTATTTCTTATTACCATGGAAGTAAAATGTTATCAAAGAAATGCTGGCTCCACTGGAAATGAGCTGCTTGTGAGAAGTAAAGGGACAACAGCTGTGGAGTCTGAATAGGCCCTTGTGTCCTGTGACATAGCCTAGTGGTTGTCCTGCATGAGGTCCAGGGAATGTGAGACTTGGTCATGAGAAATAGTCTTAGGAGAGAAGGATGTGTCAGGAGAGAGGCCACAGGAGCCAGGGGCAGTATGTCCCCACAGGGGCCAAGCCAGCAGGAAATCCTGCCCTGCAGAGCAGAGGTTGGCCACTATCTTCCAAAGCAATAATGTCTCCATGTAACGTTGCCTCCTGCTTGGTGCTCTGTTCTGTAGAACCCAAGCTATATTAGAGAGATCCAGAAGGTGTAGGCAGCGGGCTAGGAGAGGAAGTGGGCAGGAAGAATGGAAGCAAGGTCTGAATAGAGGACTGCAGTGAGCTAGGCTGGGGGAGTACAGCCTTGAGAAAACATCTTACCACCCGCCCCCACCCCTGTAAAATCAACAACTTTAGCGCTTGGGATAAGGGGCCAACACACTGGAGTCTGGGGCACTTGAAATTGTTTTGGTTCTGTTCATTCCAAGCACTTACTCTTTTTTGTGGGCTTTGGGCTTAAATTTCAAGGTGTTGAACGCCCCTTCCACAGCCTTAGGCAGGTAAATGGGGTGTCTCTCAAGCCTCCGCTGGGTGCCAGCGACCCTGTGCTCTGTGCTCCTCCGAAACCGGCTATCGGCAGTGGCGTGGGCAGCAAGGGCCTCGGAAAGTCTGCGAGGTGCCCGCAGAATCCAGTTGGAATGCAAGCTGTGCTCCCGTGAGCTGGTAGCCACTGGAAGAGAGAAGAAGCAAGTGACCTGGGCAGGTGGTCACTGTCTGGGGAACAGAAGGTAAAAGAGAGCAGGAACAGGTAGGGAAGCCATAGCAAAGGAAAGATGGAGCTCACTACCGGGAAAGCCCTTTGTGAAAGTCACATGCCCAAGTGTTAACAGTCACAGTGACTTACAGATGGTAAGTATTTTTTAATTTCTTTTTAAAATTAGTTTTTCGTTTTAATTATGTGCATGTGAGTGTGGGTGTTCTTGGAGGCCAGAAGACAGTGCTGGATTCCCTGAAGCTAGAGCTGTGGGAGCCCAGTGTGGGGTGCTGGGGACTGAATTCTGGCCCTCCGTGGGAGCAATGTGAGCTCCTAACTGCTGGGCCATGGCTCCTAGCATTTTTATTCTCTGCTGTGTGGTTTGGTTAATTTGATTTACAGTGAGCATAGATGATTGGTGCTATTTTGGGGAAAGCGGTGCATCAGAGGACAACCTTCATGAGTTAGTTGTCACTGGAGATTTAATTCAGTTTTTCAAGCTCAAACACTTTCGCCTCTGAGAGCTCTTACTGGCTGTTCTATGGCCCATTCCTCCTGACTGCGGCTCTCCCTCCACATTCAAACATTTCTTTAAGGGTGGTATGGATTCCCCAGCAACAGTGGTGAATGATCAGTCACCAAAAGGTCACATGTACCAGAACAAAAACCTGAAAGACTCCAGAGTCCCCCCAAAACTCAGAAAGGAGTAAAGAGTTGCTGGACGGAGCAGCCAGACTGCAGAGAGAAGGATGTGGAGCTGCAGTGCTCCTGCGGCCTGGAGTCCTCGCCTGGGGTGGGGTGGCCTTTCCGGCAATGCAGCTGCTTTTGAGTTTGCGCTGCTCTTTGTAGGTAACCCCTCACCCACACTTCTGTTCATAACCTCAATAAAAATTCATTGGTTCACCACTTTGGACACTGGTGCAAAAGTTACTTTGGTCTGCCATGAGTTATCTGTCTAGGCCCTAGACTCTGGCATAAGGAGACATATTTATGTTATGTCTTCCCAGGAAAAGTCTGTCACACTACAGCGACCTTTGCTTTGCTTTTTTCCTTTTGAGACAGGGTCTCACTATGGAGTCCTGGTTGGTCTGGAACTCGCTATGGGAACCCACAGAGATCCCTCTGCCTCTGCTTCTCTCTCTGCCTCTCTGCCTCTCTGCCTCTCTGCCTCTCTGCCTCTCTGCCTCTCTGCCTCTCTGCCTCTCTGCCTCTCTGCCTCTCTGCCTCTCTCTCTGCCTCTCTGCCTCTGCCTCTGCCTCTCATGTGCTGGGATTAAAGATATGGCCTTTCTTATGTTTATGAGGCTTTTGTTTCATTTTGTTTGTGGGGGTGTGGGGGGTGTTGGAGGTGGGGACTCACATAACCCAGGTTAGCCTTGAACTCTCTTTGCAACCAAGAATATCCTTACACTTCTGGGCTCCTGCTCCTTCCTCTGGAGTGCTGGAATTCTATGTGTCACTACCATGCCTGGTTCCTACCATGCTGGGAATGGAGCTCAGGACTTGATGAACACCAGACAAGCACTCTTCCAACTGAACAACATTCCCAGCTCTCCACACACTGCCCACTCATGACAGCCATCATTTTCAGTACAACCATGAGGATGTCCTTGTGTCCTTCAGAACTCTGTCATCCTTTCCTCAGTTTCAGTGGGTTTCCAGGCCACTGTCTCGGGGACAGGAGCAGCATGGGAGGCAGAGAGCACACTAAGATGCATATAAGGTACAGTGATCCACAGTGGGTGTCACCTTTGCAACCCCAGAAGCCACCACGGAAATGCAGTGCCTGTCACACCAGAGCAACAAAAAAACATGAGCCTGCCTTGTGGTGAGCATTATATAATACTCAAGAATTACCTGGTACTTATACCAACTGCCATTATCTTGCCCAAGAGCTAGCAACTCTGAATAAAGTCACCGATTAAGTTCCACAGTTTGAGGGAGGGGAGACACAGATTAAGATATTAGCAGTTCCGGAAAGCAGAGGTGGACTCAGCTCATAAGTGTTGGGACTTCTGCCATCAGCCAGGAGAGCATTTTGGTTAGAAGGGAATGTGAGGAATGATATTGGCTCAGGACCCCCAAGACCAAGTTCTCAGCATAAAGGAGATGTATCTGCTCCAGAGGGACAGAGGGCAAGGACTACAAGACAAAGAGAGGAGATAAAGGATGAGGGAAAGGAGGAAGGGAGCCAGGGAGGGGGGGCAGGGATATTTTGTCCCCCAGAATGGGACAAAGGACTGCCTCTGAATAGAGAATAGACAAACATGCTACATCGGAAAATGTAAATTTATAAAGGTAAAGGGGGAAACTCTGTGTTAGGATGAGGAATTTCATTTTGATTGGGTATATTAATTAGGTGATCCAAAGGGGCTTTTGATTGCTGGACTTCAATATTTTGATAGCTGGACCTTGGTAGTCAGCCTCAGGAGGAAGAAGTGGCCAAATAAGGGACTAGACTTTGGTGGCTAGCTTTAGGAATGTAATCTAATGGGGTTTTTTTTTAGCATGACAGAGGGAACTGGGGAGAAGGGCAAAGCCTGCCAGAGCCATGTTTGCCATGCTCAAGTTGGCCAGAGTCCATTCAGTGAAGTCTTACCCCTCCTCCATCTCTGAGATGGTCTGGGCTTGGGCAGGCACCCTCACCTCACCTCTGCTCCGCCTAAAGCTCCACCCTCGGCAGCTTAAGAAGGCTCAGGGCTGAGTTCATAGAACTTGCCCATTTTCCTTCTTTATACATCGAAGGGTCCATACATCAAATATATACTTCCATGGCTTGTGAGGTTTTGGTTTTGGCTTTGTTGTTTGTCTGCATTTGTGAGTGTGCCTTCTTCAATTTCTCCCCCCTCCCTCCTTTGGAAGGCAGGGCCTATCACTATCCTGCAGCTCAGTGATTCAGCTAGCCTGGCTGGACAGCAAACCCAGAGATCTTCCAGCCTCTATCTCCCGAACACTGAGACTATAGACTCACACCATCACACAGACGTGGCAGCTCGGGATTGAACTCTGGCCCTCAAGCTTTTGAGGCGAGAAAGTTATGAACTGAGAGGCCCTGAATTATGGAATTTTGAAACAGAATCTCCTTATGTAGCCCAGGCTGACCTCCAAGTCCCCATCGCTGGGGTTATAGGTGTGCACCGTCATGCTCAGCACCGCCATCTTAGCCATTCTGAATGCACCATTAGGTAGCATTAAGAATATTCACATTTCAGATTTCTTCTTCTCATCTTGAAAATCAGAAGCGTTTCCCCACTAAGACCATTGATCATTTCTCTCTTTACTCATCTCCTCTTGCTTCCCCCACTGGAGTCTTAAGGAAGTCCCACCATGACAGCTGTAGTAAATGAACCACAGATGTGAGCTGGGCATTGACAGCAACGGTGAGAGACACAAGGTCACACCTTGTGTGAAAGTTGATGTGCCAGGGAAGGAGTTTTTCCCAGGAGCCCACTCTCAGCCCCACCCCGCCTCCCCTCACCACCTTAGGCGCCTCTCCCAGCACTCACCATCGAAGTCCACGTCTTCGTTAGGCTGGTCAGCCTCAGCAGTTCTTGGCCGTTTGTCTGTCTCTAGCTCTGCGATGATGGAGTCAAAGAAGGCAATGGCCTCAGCCACATCGCTGCTGAACTGGGAGTATTTCTTTGAGGCTGCTTTCTGTGACAGAGGAATGGGGGCGCCGGTGAGAAAGAGAAAGAGAGAGAGAGAGAGAGAGAGAGAGAGAGAGAGAGAGAGAGAGAGAGAGGTGCCTGGCAGTTTCTTGAGTGTCCTCATGTACAAAAATAGAGAAACACTGAAAAAATTAATATTCCTAAAACTAAATATTCTCGGGGTTTTGTATTTGTGAGGTTTCCGAGGAAAACTTGATAGCCAGGATATAGATTTATTTGTGGTACTTATCAGTGGACAAGCAGATTTTTTTTAAAGGATGGAATATTATGTACCCACAGAGAAGAATGGGATCTTGTCATTTGCTACAAAGTAAATGGAACCGGAAGCCACTGTGTTAGATGAAATAAATCAGATAGTGCAAGGCAAATACCTCATGTAATCATTCATATGTAGAAGTCAGAAGATTTGATCTATGGAAGTAAAGGGTAAACAGTAGTCCCTAGGGGGTGGGGAAGGGAAGAGAGAGGGAGAAACGCAAAGGGGTTAACATAGGCCAAAATAGTTGGACATAAGTTCTAGCATTCCACAGCACAGCAGTGACTGTAGTTACAATTTATTATATGTCTTATAAAGAACCGAAAGAGGGGCTCGAAGACATTCAACAGAAAGAATTAGCATTTAAGATGGTGGAAACATCCATCTATCATCACAATGAGATCGTTACATACTGAACACTTGTATCAAATCATCACACTCTAATACCATACATCATAAATATGTATAACTATCACATGACAATTAAAGAAATGTAAGGTTGCCTGAGAGTCTTGTGGAAGGAAAATCCACGGCTGTTGCAAGATTTCTCATCTCAAAGGGGATTGTGAAAGAAAAGACAAAAACATATATTTCCTTCCTGGTCATAATTTGTCCTCAGACACCAGAGAAAATAATTTGCCCGTGTTTTGCCTGCATGGCAGCTGCCAAACTGCTTTACAGAGGGAAGGTAACTCGCAAACACTGAGAGGCACCCACCTCATGGAAGCCAGGGTACTGTGGTGGGCTCTACGTCGAACTCCAAGTGACATGGGCGGGGTTAGACTCATGAACTGACGAAAGCTCCACGAAGAATTCCAGAGAAACAGACAGGGCACTATTTGTCAATGGGGGCTGTTGGATGAAACATGGAGTCCCGGTTCTGTGAGGCTCCAGGAGTGATATGTGCGCATACGTTAACCGTGAACAGAACTAAGTTAAGGAGTAGAATGTGGGGTGGCATCTCTGGGTGCATGTTGTGGTGAACAACTTGTATGACTAGGAAACACTAATCATGTAATCTCTTTCTTATTTTCTTTTTCTTTTTTGGAATTGCAAAGGCCTTCTTGTAGGAAAGCTGCTGAAGCACCACAGTACCCACCTAAATACTTTCTCTTAAAAGTGGAAGATTATCCACAGGTGCTTATCCAACAGGAGCACCTAAATTGAGAGCAAAGAGGGTTTTAGTCCCTGGGAGCTCTGGGGGTACTGGTTGGTTCATATTGTTGTTCCTCCTATGGGGCTGCAAACCCCTTCAGCTCCTTGGATTCTTTCTCCAACTCCTCCATTGGGGACTGTAGTGGCTATTCCTGGTTGTCAATTTGACTATATCTGAAATGAACTACAATCCAGAATTAGAAGGCTCACCTGTGGCCCTAATCTGGAGACTGAGAGATACAAGTTTCCAACCTGAATCTTGGCATGGAGATCTTGAGGCTTAGTGGCTATGAATCCCAGAAGATTAAGATTGGAAGATTTACGAGTTCAAGCAAGGTCATCTGGGATTAAAGATATGGTGGCACACACCTTTAATCTGGGCCACACCTTTTGCTGGAGACCTATATAAGGACATTGGAAGAAGGAAGGCTCACTCTGCTTTGCCTGCTTGCCTTGTGGGACTGAGCAACTGCTGGATCCTTGGACTTCCATTCACAGTTGCTGCCGACCATTGTTGGGAGTTGTACTACAGACTGTAAGTCATAAATAAATTCCTTTACTACATGGAGACTACCATAAGTTCTGTGACTCTAGAGAACCCTGACTAATACAGGGACCCTGTGCTCAGTCCAATGGATGGCTATGAGCATCCACTTCTGAGCTCCCAGGGACTAAACCATCAACCAAAGAGTACACATGGTAGGACTCATAGTTTCAGCCGCATATGTAGCAGAGGATGGCCTTGTGGGACATCAGTGAGAGGAGAGGCCCTTGGTCCTGTGAAGGCTTGATGCCCCAGTATATGGGAATGTCAGGACAGGGAAGCAGGAGTGGGTGGGTTAGTGAGCTGGGAGAGGAAGAATGGAGTAGGGAAGGTTTAGGGAAGGGAAACAAGGGGATAACATTTGAAATGTAAATAAAATAAAATAAAATATCTAATATATATATATACATATATATGTGTATATATATGTGTGTGTATATATATATATATATATATATATATATTTATATATATGAGAGAGAGAGAACAAAGAGGGGAAAGTTCAAAACCCACTGACAAGGAGAGAAAGTGAGCTCATCCTCCTAAAGGCTGACCAGCCTGTGTGCCTGACGGATGGAAAGCCAAAAGAGAATGATGGAGCCAAGGGAGGACTGCAGGAGTAGAGAGGCAGCGGGACACTATTTGACCAGCAGAAAGCAGAGATGCTGCAAATGCCATATCAAAGGGCACCAAGGACTGGGAGTGGATTCGGGACTCTTTCAGGATCAGTTGTACACACAGCCTTGACTGTGTCACATTCCTTATTTTCCTTTGAAATTCTTCCTTGCTCCTGACTTAGAACAGTGTGTACCATGGAATAGCAGAATGCCAGATGCAGCCCCCTCGACCTTGGACTTCCCAGCATTCTAGGAAGCCTTCCTTGGACTTCATCCTCTAAGGATTAATCTATCTTCGTCATAAATTATAAAGCGTCAGAGTATCTGTTATAGCTATTGAAAATAAGATGGGTTTTATATTTTGGTGATTTTTTTAAAGGCATTCATTCCTGACATTTTAATAACAAGGCTGCGTTGTCTACTGGTGAGAAATCTATAGCTTTTAATCTTTGTTCCCTTGTATGGAATGTGCCCTTTTTCCTCCTACCTTTCCAGTAGTTTTGTTATGAAATGCCTAGGTTTTACTGTTGTGATGTTGAACAACGTCCACAGCTGCCGGTTCCTCGCACTCCTCAGTCTCTGCACCTCTGGCTGCATTGGATTTAGTCCTCGCTGTCACCCTGCTTCCCAGTGCTTCGCTGCCTCTCTTTGCTAACTCTTCTTGTTGACTTGGCTTTGACTGTTTCTCATCTTCCATTCTGTCTTCACGTTTGCTGATGCCTTCCTTGGCTGTGTGGTGTCTGCTAGTGAACCCATCACCATAGTTGGGTCTCTATTGCTAGGAGAAAACATCACGACTAAAGCCAACTTGGGGAGGAAAAGGTTTATTTACAGCTTTTAGTCCATCATTGGGGACATCAGGCCAGAAATTCAAGGCAAGAACCAAGGGCAGGAACTGAAGCAGAGACCGTGGAGGGGAGCTGCTTACTGGCTTGATGTCACGGCTTGCCCAGCCTGCTTTCTTACAGCATGGGAATGGGGGGAGCATTAGTCCAGGAGCACCACCACCCATAGTGAGCTGAGTGAGCTCCCACCATCAATCATCAATCAAGAAAATATCGATAGGCGTGCCCATAGGCCAATATGGTGGGTGAGTTTTTCTTAACTGTGATTTTTTTCCCAGATAACTCTTGTGTCAAGCTGACATAAAGTCTAGGCAGCACAATTGATTCTTTGTCAACTTGACACATAAAACACATCACTATTCAACTATAACATTTCTTTGTTATTTTCCCCAAGATCTCATTGAGACATTAGTATTAACACCTATCTATCTATTTACCTATCTATCATTCTAACTTTTAAAAGTACCACATACTTTACAAATTTAGAACATTTAAAATTTAGCCTCGTTAAGACCGACCCCAAGTCTCTTTCAAAGCTTCTCTAAAATTCCCAAAAGCTCTTTAAAATATCCAGTTTCTCTGAATATTCAGTCTAAAAAGACTCTAAAATGTCTGTAAAACTCCAAAATTTCTTTAAGATATCCAAGGTCCTATAACTATGTGT
>NW_022196915.1:49102051-49106829 GCF_008632895.1 Mastomys coucha
AAAAAAAAAAAAAAAAAAAAAAAAAAAACAAGTTAAATATTTTTTTTTATTCCAAGAAGGAAGAACCGGGGCACAGTCACAATATGAAAATGCAAAACCAAACTCCAACTGTGTAAATGTAAACCAGACCCAGTGGCCAGTGTCTGGGATTCATTCATTACCTCCTGGGCTCCCCAGTGGCCAGTGTCTGGCATTCATTCATTACCTCCTGGGCTCCCCAGCGGCCAGTGTCTGGGATTCGTTCACTACCTCCTGGGTTCCCCAGCGGCCAGTGTCTGGGATTCATTCATTACCTCCTGGGCTCCCAAGAACGTGGGCAGTTGCACTTCTCTGGTTTGGTCACTCACAGCACACTCAGCTTGTCTCCTGGGTTGCAGTCACCTGCACTCCACACCCGCTGCTGCTCTCGGTGGTCACCCCACAATCCTGCTGCTGCTCTCAGTGGTCACCCCACGGTGGTCCTGATATTTCCAGAATTCTTAAGTATCTACAACTGGACTGTACCTTCTCCAGTAATCTGGGATCTCTTCATGACTTTTGACCCTGTCACAGAATACCAAGCCTTAACTTCTCTCCATGACCTCTCTCTATGACCTCTTCAGATTTGGGGCTTCGATTGCAGCTGAGGCTACATCTCCTGGTGCCAAGAGGCTCGCCCTGACCCCCTTCATGCCTTCAAATCCAGGACCACCAGAGAGCTTCTTATCTATCCCAAGTTGAGCTGCCAGTATAGGTACAGCCGTGGCCCCTCTGTCCCACAACTTCTGTGTGCTGGCCTTGAGAAACACAAGCCTGAAGACTTGCCTCAGAGATGTTTGTCTCTGCTTAACCACAGCTGATTCTTTAGCTCTAGCTGACTAGAACCACAAATTTTTTACTTCAGAATATTGAACAGCCTGAGATTCTTTAATGGAATCTTGCAGACGTCCCTCTGAGACTCCACGAGCCCACCCTGTGTCATCTGCCCTGCTCTTAGCATTATCCTCCATGTTCCTGTGACTGTTCATCAAGCTCCAAACACTCAAAGGCTTTTCTCGGCCAGCGTCCCAAAGCCCTTCCACAATCCTGCTGGAAACCTGGTCAGGTCTCTCACAGCAATTGCCTACTCTGTTGTACCAATGTCTGTCTTAGTTGGGGTTTCTATTGCTGCCATAAAACACCATGACCAAAAGCAAATTGGAGAGGAAAGGGTTGATTTCATCTCATAACCACAGTCTAGCATCCAGCAAAGTCTGGGCAGGAACCCAGGGCAAGAATTGTATGCAGGCTCTCAAGCAGAAAACAGGGGGGAGTGCTGGTTACTGGCTCATTCCTTGTGGCTTGCTCAGCCTGCTTTGTCATATACCCCGGGACCACCAGCCCAAGGGTGTCACCCTCAGTGAGCTGGGCCCTACCACGTTAATCAAGAAAATTCCCACAGGCTTGCCCATGAGCCAATCTGGTGGGGCAACTTTTCTCAGTTGAAGTGCCTTCTTCCCAAATAACTCTAGCTTGAGTAAAGTAGACATAAAATGAGCTAGCACCCTCACTTCTTCATGGTGTATCTGGGTCTTTTCTAGTCTGGTCATTGGGCTCATTGGGAAAGTTTCTGTGTTTTTACTGAAATTCTCCATCAGAGAATGTGCTTTCCATGTTTTCTGTTTGGACTTTTAAGCATCAATAATTGCTTAAAAACAATTCCCTTTGGCTGGTCCCAACATCAATCTCTCAGAGTCTTGTCTGGTAAGGGCCTTGTTTCTTGATGCTGCTTTCATTCCCCTTCCTTATACTATGTGTTGTTCAAGTCTATACATCCTGTGTTGTCAATAGGCACTGAGGGATCTAATATCTGAAAACTGTCTTTGTCTTGCTAGGTCTTCTGTTTGGCTTTTTGTCAGTCTTAGGCAGTCTGCTGATGTCAAAATCTTTTGTTTCTATGGTTACCATGCATGCAAGAAAAATATGTGTATTTCTCTTGAAACACCCTGTTTAAAGTGGAGGCTAATTAGTTTCCAAAGGGTGTCTTTCTCCTTAGCCTAGGTCCCACTGTGGTGCACCTGCCAGAGGATCCTTCTCCACACAGTGACTGCTGTCTCTTGGCAGAATCCCACTACTGTTCACTTCTAGATACTTGTTTGCATGGTGGGTGGGAGGCAGGGGGACAGTGTGCTTGTATGACCAATCCCAGTCTTAGGCAGTACACTATATTTGGGAACGTGAGCCTCTCAGGAGCTTTGCCTTCCTCAGCATCTGGAGTTTTGGGCTCAATCGTCTTCATAAACTCCCCTATTTCCCTTTCCAAGAAACTTCTGGTTTCAGGAGATAAAGAAAAACCATCTTGCCGGGCTTTATGAACTTCCCTCAGCAGCTGGTCCCTTCTATAGGCCTGCACTGCAAGGGATACTGGCTTGGGGTCTGCCTGTTTCTTGTGAACATCCACTTATGACAATAGCAAGCTCCCCATAGGTGTGGCCTTCCGAGCCCCACCCACACTCCCCAGTTCACACTTTGCTACTGTCAGCTGTCAACAGCGCTAGGGGCTTTCCACATATATGGCTGCCTCACTAGAGCAGATGCAGCTGTCCTGCTGAGGCAGGAGAGAAAGGAGACATTAAGACACAGGCAAGGAAAAGAGCCCTCCCACCCCAGCATCAGACTGAGTCCTCTTGCCACACGATTTTCACGCAACTAACACTTGCTACAAAGGCTGAAGACATGCAGGTAATATTCTTTTCACCTACGGATGCTTTATGTTAAGGTAGCAATGTGTCAGACTTAAGGTCTCAATGCCTTTTCCCAGACATTGCTTGAAATTAAACAACAACAACAAAAAAAAAAACATTAACTTTGCCATAAATATGTCCTACTTTCTCGCTTCTTGGGGACCTTATCAATTGTAAGCTTCTCTTGTGCCCTCGGAAACTCAATGAGCTCAGTTAAGCTTCTCAGCCACTCACTTCAGACAGTTACTTCAAACCCCATGAAAGTCCGATACATGAGTTTTGTAAGAATCCAAAGCAGCACTTCCGGAGACTCTTCTCTGAGAAACTCACACCTGTTCTCTGGGTGTATCTTCTTCTGAGCATTTCTTTTTTTCTTAAGCCTGATGCTTAAGCCTACATAAAAATATCATTAATAAACTCCAACTCGGCTTCAACTGCCCAGTCCTGAAATTCTTCTCTATATCAAAGCAAAGATCGGGTTTGGCCTGAGGTCTTGGCCTAGAAACTGTAGGCAAACTCGTCAGACGGTTGGGAATGACAGCAAGGAGCTGTGCCCCCTGCCTCTGCCTCCCCTGCCAGTCCCCAGTAACTACCAATGCTTACTGCAAGCGGCATCTAATTCTCCCTGGGGTTTTAGTCTGGCTGGTTTCCCAGGGACCTCGGCTATTTGGTGGCGCCAAGGAAAGTTACTACCTGGCTGCCTATTACAATTGTTGTTGTAGAAATGGGTATGGGCAAGGAGTGGCAGCTCCTGCTTCACGTCTCAGCACCTGGGAAGGAGAGGCAGAGGGATAGGAGATTATGGCACCCTACTTAAAAAATATAAAATAAAATATTAAAAATGTGGAGTGAGGACATAGCTCAGTGGTTGAGTATTTGCCTAGAACAAATGAAGCCCAGGGTTTAGTTTCCAATATCATCAAAACATAAGCTAATCAACTAGTTGATTAACTCGATTAACTAAAATGCAAATGTTATTCTTTCTAGGCTTCTATATCTTGAACATTTCTCAAATTAATATTATATTTTTCTCATTTTTATTTTCATTGTATTTCTTCTACCCTGGACATTGGGTTCCATATGACATTAGCAAAATAACTTGCTGTGTCTTACTGCGCATGGTCATTTCAAAGCATTCCCAACCATTAACCTTGAATGCAGTTGAGGGTGCTGTGTCCTGAGCCTTGTCCTCTGAGGCCTTTTGCAATAACTCTTTCCGGTGTGATTATGCTGTTACTTGGTGATCAGCCACTTTCATATGCTACAGTTAGTTTTCAAGTTTTAAGTGTTGCTCTTTTTTTTTTCCACTTTTATCTAGTGTTTGGAAAACCACAACAGCATTCACAATTCCACCAAACTGGAACCATTGCTTAAGGGAGAGACTGTTTCCATGACAACCTCTTCTTGTGTACCACATCCCTTATTAGTCTTTGTCTCCCCATCATTTCTTTCTGGAAACATGAGCAAACATGTAGACCCCACACGGTGGTGTAAGCATATGATTCTGACATCCAGGAGGCTGAAACAGCAGGAGGTTGGCAAGTTAAAGGCTAGTTTGGGCTATGTAGTGAACTGTGTTTTATTAAGAAAAAAAAATGTGAGCATCCAGCAAGATGACTCAGCAGGTAAAGACACTCGCTGCAAAAGCCTAAGAACCCTAAATTTGATCCCTGAAGAATATACAAGCACAGTAAGAGAGAACTCCTGACCTCCAGACAAATGCCATGACACAGTCCACACATGCATCATGCTCACACACAATAATAATGATAATAGACACAACAGCCAGAGGAAGCTCCACTCCCAGGCACTCTGACACACCCAGGATCAGAGGTGAGCAGGAACCAACATCTGTCTCAACACTGAGAGTAACTGGGACCAGTGGGACCAGGCACACAGGAACTCCGCCAGCCCAGTGACTCTGGTTCCTTCCGGTCTGTCTGGGTTAGTGTTCTGAGCAGACCTTGGCACAAGCTCTGCAGCCAGTCCCACAACACACAGAGAAAAACACACTCCCAGGTGATCTAACAAGCCCAGGATCCCAGGATCCTAGAATCACAGGATCACAGAGACAGC